>NC_045626.1:91361825-91665783 GCF_009829155.1 Mustela erminea | reverse complement strand
GTGCTGCGGAGGCTGGGTAGATGGCGGCGTTTTCCTTTATCGATTTCCAGGGTGGTGAACGGGCACCGCAGCGAGCTCCAGCGGAGCACGGGGTTCCCGCGCGTGCTTTGCTCGGCCAGCCTACGCCGTTGTTCGCTCCTGCTTCTATTTTATTCGAGCTGAGGTTCTCGTGGCATGAAATCAAGCCGTTTAACGTGTGCCGTTCGGAGGCGCTGGGGACAGCCACAGCGCGTGCCGCCGTCGGCTCGCGCATCCTCGCCGCCCTCCCCCGGCCCTCCGACCCGCCCCTCCCCGGCGGTTTCCGACGCCCCATCTCCGCGCTGGCGCTCTCCGGGCCTCGCGGAAACGGAGCGCTGCGGGAGCCGGTCTCCGCGTCCGACGTCTCTCCGGGATGATGCGTTCCGGTTTCGTCCTGTCGCGTGCACGAGCGCTCCATTTTTTTCATGTTTTGCTTTTTTGAAGATTTTATTTATTTATTTGACAGAGAGCTAGAGAGCACACAAGTAGGCAGCGCGGCAGGCAGAGGGAGACGCAGACTCCCCGCCGAGCAGGGGGCCTGATGCGGGGCTCGATCCAGGACTCTGGGATCACGACGTGAGCTGGAGGCAGACCGTCAACCGACGGAGCCCCCAGGTGGCGGCCCTCGATTCAGTTCATCGCTCAGCAGGGTCCCATTGTGTGGACAGATGACCTGCGTCCAGTCGCTGGGTGACAGACGTTGGCCGTTGGGCGTGAGTTGCCGTGAGCATTCACGTCCAAGTATCCGCGGAGCTGCCGGGTCGTGTGGTAATTCTCCGTTTAGCTTCTGGAGGAAATGCGCGGCGGTTTTGCACCATGGCCGCGCCGTCCTCCATTCCTGCTGGCAGCATCCGAGGTCCCGCTTCATTCGCACCTTTGCCCTCACTGTTCCTCTCTGTTGTCAGAAAGCAGCCCCTCGGCCGTCCTCCTGGGCGTGCGGCAGGACGCCGCTCTTGCCTGGCTTCCCTGTCCTGATGGCTGCTGGCACTGAGCTTCTGCAGAGAAACGTCCCTTCGAGTCACTGGCCCAGTGTTTAGTCGGGCTGTTCTTTGGTTGTTGAGACGTAAGAGCTCTTGGTGTACTCGGGACACTCGGCCCCGTTCAGATTCAGGATTTGTGTGCACTACCCCCGGCGTCCGCCGTAGTGTCTCTTAACGCGTAGGAGTTCTCAGTTTCGTGGAAGGCCAGTTTAGTTTTTTCTCTTACTGCTTGTGCTTTTGGTGTCCTAAGAATTCATTTTCGAATCTGAGTCCCAAAGCTTGACCCCTAGGTTTTCTCCAGGGGAGTATGTGGCTTGGCTCTTGAATTTAGGTCTCTGGTCCATTTCGGTTGATTTCTGCATGTGGGAAGGGGCTCCGACTTCATTCTTACATGTGGTTATCCGGTTGTCCTGCCCCGTTTGTTGAAGACACTGTTGTTGTCCTGTAGGATGGACCTGGATCCTTTGTCAGGAATCTACTGATCGCTGCCGCCGCGGCTCCATTTCCGGACTCTCCGTCCTCCCTCATTCTTCTGTCCTGGCGCTGCTGCTCCCTCGTGCTCACCACGGTTGTGTAAGGCGCCCAGTGGGGAAGGTGCATCTCCCGACCGACAGAGCTGGGTGTCACGACTGTTTTGCTCCTTGTGGTACCGGCGGCTCCATGTGTGTTTTAGGATGTGGTTTGCCATTTTTGCCATAAAAATGCCTTCAGGATTTTAGTGAAGCTGGCATTGGATCTGCGGGTTGCTTTGGGTAGTTTTGACTTAGCAGGAACTCTTCAGTCCGTGAACACAGGCTGTATTTGCGTCTAGTTAGGTCTTTCGGATTCCTCCCCCTCGGGCTTTGTATTTCAGCCTACAAATCTCGCAGCCCTTGATAAGGGGTATTCCCGTGTGTTTTATGATTGGACGGTATTGTGCATGAAATAATGTTCTTGATGTTTAAATAACCTGTGACTAGTATATGAAAATACAGCTAATTTGGGGGTGTGGTCTTGCATCCTGCAAGTGCTAAATTCCTTCATTAACTCTGTGTGTGTGTGTATTCTTTAGGATTTTCTAGACATAAGACCAAGTCATCTGTAAGTAGAAAAAACTTTCCTTTTTCATTTCCAATTTGTATCTTTTTTTTTTTTTAAGATTATTTGTGTTTATTTGACACAGAGAGAGAACAAGGAGGGGGAGCAGCAGAGGGAGAAGCAGACTCCCCACCGAGCAGGGGCCCTGGTGGGAGCTCGATCCCAGGTCCCTGAGATCATGACGTGGGCCACCATGAGATCATAACCAGCTGAGCCACCCAGGAGCCCCTCCAATTTGTATCTTTTTAATTGCTTTTTCTTCTCTATTTTTTTTTTTTTCTGATCAGCGATTCCAGTACAGTGTCGCATAGAAGTGGCGTAAACAGACATCCTTGTCTTGTTCCCGAACTTAGGGGGAAAACGTTTAGTTTTTAACCACGGAGTATGCTATTGAGTAAGGTGTTAGCTGTAGTTTAAAAAAACTGATATTTTTAATTGTGGTTAAATACACATACCATAAAATGTGCCATCTTAGTAATTTTTAAAAAGATTTATATTTATTGGGAAGCCTGGGTGACTTAGGTTAGCGTCTGCCTTCGGCTCAGGTCTTGATCCCAGGGCCCTGGGATCGGGCCCCTCGTGGGGCTCCCTGCTCAGCGGGGAGCCTGCTTCTCCCGCCGCCCGCTGCTCACCCTGCTTGTGCTCTTTCTCTGACAAATACATAAGAAGATCAGACACTGGACATGTGTCACTCGACATGTGTATGTGTTGAGAAATGTCCACCACAAGAGCCCGAGCCTGCACAGCCTGCGATCACCCGTCTGCTGCTGCTGTTACGGGGAGAGCCGTGGAGCTCCACCATCACAGCCACTTTCAGGGACACAGCACAGGACTGTCCCCTTTAGTCCCGTGCTGGGCATCAGCTCTCGGGGGTGTCCTCTTCTTACAGCCGAGAGTTGCTGCCTCTGATCCATGTCTCTGCATTCGTCTCACCAGCAGACCCCAGCAGCCAGCGTTCGGCTCTGTGTTCGGACGAGTTTGATGTCTACGATTCTGTGGGTGAGGGAGGTCACGGCGCATCTGCCGTTCTCTGACTTCACTGAGCGTCACGTCCCGGGTCTGTCCGTCGTGTCACAAATGGCAAGATTCCCTTTCTCCTCGCCACATGACCCTCCGCTGTGCACGCGGACCACATCAGCTTCCTCCGTGCACGCGCCCGTGGGCGCCTATGTTGTGTCCGCGACTAGTCGGTTGTGACCAGAGCCGCAGAGAGCAGGGGCGCGTGCACGACTCCCGCACAGTGATTTCGTTTCTTCAGACACGTGCCCAGAACCGCCACTGCCGGTCGTATCAGTGGTTGAACGTTTGTACTTTTCGACGAGCCTCTGTACTGTTTCCCTTGGGGGTCGATCCAACTTCCATGCCCCCCACAGTGCACAAGAGTTAGTTTTCTCCTATCCTTGCTATTTGTTCTCGCTTGGCTTTTTTCTTTTTTTTAAGATCTTTCTTATTCATTTGACACAGAGAATGTGCACAAGGTAGAGCAGGAGAGGGGAGGCAGGCTCCCCACGGAGCAGAGAGCTGGATGCAGGGCTCGATCCCAGGACCCTGGGGTCCCGACCTGAGCCGAAGGCAGAGGCTTCACTGACTAAGTCCCCCAGGGACCCCCTCTTGTCTTTGTGATAATCGCTATGCTAGTAGGTGAGCTGATACTTCACTGTGGTTTTGCTTAGCATCTTTACTGATGAGCGCCGTGGAGCAGCACTTCCTGTCCTTGGTGCCTCTTACATGTCATCTTTGGAGAAAGGTCTGTTCAAGACCTCTGTCCATTTTTTTTAAAGGATTTTATTTATTTATTTGAGAGACAGAGATCACAAGCGGGGGGTGGGAGGGGGAAGCAGGCTCCCCACTGAGCAGAGAGCCTGACGCGGGGCTCCATCCCAGGACCTGGCATGACCTGAGCCAAACGCAGAGGCTTGACCCACTGAGCCACCCACGCGCCCCCCTTTGTCCTTTTTTAAAATCAGATTTTTGTTTGCTACAGAGATGCAGGCGTGTCTTGTACCTGTCGGTACTGACTTCTCATCAGACACGTGGTTACAGCATTTCCTTCCATCCTGTATGTGGCCTTTTCCTCTGTCGATGGTTCCTTTTGCTGTGCAGAGCTGTTTAGCTTGCTGTGGCCCCACTCCTTGGTGATTGCTTTTGTCGAGTGTGTTCTTGGTATTGTTCCAAAAATCAGTGCCAACACCTGTGTCAAGCAGCTTTTCTCTTGTTTTCTGTGAAGAGTGTTACGGTTTCAGATGTTACATGGAAGTCCTACGTCCCCTCTAGGGTAACTTTTGTGAGCGCGGCAAGACCGGGTCCGGTGTCATTCTTCTGCGTGTGGGCGTTCTTTCCTAGTTCCTTGAGGTTGAGGGTTGGGTTATTTGAGATCTTTCTTTTTTTTAAATGGAGGGTTTTATATCTGTAAGATTCCTGCTCAGCATTGCTGTCCCACACGTTTTGATACGTTGTGTTTTCAGTTTTGTTTCAGTGTCTTTTTCACTTCCTGTTGGATTTCATTGTTGTTTCATTCCCAAGTACTTATGAGTCTTCCGGTTTGCCTTTTGTTGCTGATGTTCAGATCCCCGCCACTGTGGTTAGGAAAGATACTCGTTACGATTTCAGCCTTACTTTGTGACCTGACATATCCCGGGGAAGTCCTCAAGGAGCAGGGAGCCCGATGCAGGACTTGATCCCAGGAGCCTGAGGTCATGACTTGAGCCCAAGGCAGACACGTCACCGACTGAGCCCCTCAGGTGCCCCTTAATCCGTTTACTTTCAACACAGTTACTGATAGGTAAGGATTTACTATTCTGTTAATTATTTCCTGGGTGTTTTGGAGTTTCTTCATCACTTTTCCCCTCTTCCTGTTTTCTCTTCTTTTGTGAGTTGGTAATTTTCCGTAATGGCATATATTGATTCCCTTTTTACTTTGTTTTGGAAGAAGAATTCTTTTTTCAAGTAGGCTCCACACCAGCACGGGCTTCAACCCCTGACCCTGAGATCAAGACCTCAGCAGTGATGGAAAGTCGGGTCCCTAAGTGATGGAGCCGTCCGGGCGCTCTCCCTGCTCTCTGTCGCGTGCGCAGCTGCTCGTGCGGTTTCTGTGTTGTGGGTTCCCTGGGGCAGAGTCGACAGCTCTTGCAGATGTGAGAGTCTGTCCCGTGTGGATACCAACGTGGGTTGTACACGAAACTCTGCCTTAGCATCCCCCCCGCAGACATTCTGTGGTGTCGATGTCCCATTTTTTTAATCTTTTTGTGTTGTGTGTCCACTGACACATTGTTGTGGCCGTAGCTGTGTGTAACACTTCCGCTCATCGACCGTCGTAGTAGAACGAGGTGGGGCGCGCCTACCACCCCGCTGCCTTCCTGGAGGCTCCCTAATCTGTCCGCGTACTTGGCTTTGCTGGGACGCTGCTGCTTCCCGTATTCTGACACGACTGGGTAGCGTTCTTCTGTTTCACGCAATGAGCTCCTCTCAGTATTTCTGGGTGTGCAGGGCTAGTGTCGATGGAGCCCCGAAGCTTTGTCGGTTTGGCACGGTCTGTCCTGCCTTCATTGCCGAAGGACAGCGTTGCTGGGTGACGTGTTCTGGTTCTGATCTGATCGTTTCTCTGCTTGGTCCGTGCATGTGACGCCCGTTACTAAACTTCACGTCGGTCACAGCGCTCTTCGGCTCCGTGGTTTCTGTTTCTCTCTCTCTCTATTGTTTTTCTGCTTCTTTGTCGAACTTCCTGTTTTGACCTTGGATTATTTTCCAGATTTCATTCACTCGCTTACTCGTATTCTCTGGCAGCTGAAGCTGATCATGGTCCGAACAGTCCCTTTGAATTGTCGGGCAGTTCCCAGTCTCTGTTCCTTGGGGCGAGTGGGACATACTCCTTTGGCGGAGTCACCTGTCCCCGATTCTCCATCACCATCCGCTGACGCAGGGTCTGGGTGTTTGCAGAGGCGGCAGTCGGGGTTCCAGGCTTCACAGATGGGGCTGCGGTAAGGAAAGACCTTCACATGCAGGCAGGAGATGCCGCGGCGTTCTGGGACCCTGGGTCTAGAGCGGTAAGGGGCCGCATACGGAGGTGTGGTGGCCGCGGTTCCAGAGCAGCACAGTGACTCACCCACAGACGTCACTGGGGTCCACAGCACCAACAGCTGCGTGATCCTCAGTGAGTGTCGTTGGGGGATGTGTCCACAGATGCTGCTTGGGCTGGACGTCCTCGGAAGTGCCTGCGGGTCCAGATGCTAGGGCCCGGGACGAGCAGCAGTGACGGCTGTAGCTGGTGGTTGTCCACACGTGGCTGGAGGCGGAGCCGGAGGGCGCGTGTGGTGGCGGGGGCCAGGTGCAAGCTCACGCTAGTGCTTAGGGCTGAGGTATGAACAGGAACTACCGGGGGTAAAGCTGCAGGGACCCCAGCTGTCGGTCTGCCCCTGGGCACACACGCTGCTGCTGCAGAGGCCGGGGAAGGGCCTCGGGTCGGCGGGTGCCGGTGCACGGACACGCAGGCGCCATCTCAGTGCACACACAGCAGTGCACATCCGCCCGGGGGCCTGGGTGCTGTCTCGCGCTGGTCAGCCACAGACCTCGCATGGCTCCTCGTGCTGTTCCTGGCCGTTGGTTGGAGGGAATCGGGAGGAAGTGCTAAGAGACTCCCGCAGCCTATGTCAGAAATGCAGAGACCCTTGCGGCTGACGGTGAGAGCTGCCAGGGTCGTCCACAGAGCTGGCCCATGGGCGCGGCAGCCTCTTTTTAAAATGCAGCGTAGCCACCGGCGAAGCCCTGGGGTCGGGAGCTTTCCTGTTCTCAGGGGAACTCCTCCCTGACTCAGCCTCTCCCCTTGTAGGTCCCATCAGATTTTCTCTGTCCTCTTGAGTCAGTGGTGGTCTGTGTGTTCTAGAAATTTGTCCGCCGCACGGAGGGCGTCTGTCTGTTCATGGGATTATCTTGGTCCTTTTGTCTCTGTAAGGGACACAGTAGTGCCGCACGTTCATTTCTGATGTTCAGGCTGGAAGGCTTCTATGCCCAGCGACGTTTAGCCCATCAGAGTCACCATCCATTCGCTTCCTGGACTGACCCAGCCCGTGCAGGGCGAGCCCATCGCTCCGGTTCGTGTGGGGCTGCTGCCACAGCGCCCTGAGCCTTCGTAGCGGCCTCGTCCTGGAAAACCTCCAGAGGCCGCGGGCTCGTCGCACATGTTCCCTGCCGGACCAAGACTCAGGTCTTCACATCCCGAGCCTGCGTCTGCTGTTCCCTCGGCCTGGAATGCTGTCCCGTGTCACGTTTTGGTTCAGTTGATATCCCCTCTTCAGGGCATGGATGAAATGCCACTTGCTCAGGGACACCTTCCCTCCAGCCCCAGATGGGGCCGAGCTTCTCCATGCAGCTCAGTGCGGTGGTTGCCACGAAGTGACTGGCGGTGACTTGCTTCGCGTCCCAGCCCGCTGGTCTTCCCCGTGACCGGGGTTTGGGCCTCCCCCAGTGCTCCGGGACGCCTGATGGGGGCTGTGATTAGGAAGGGGGCCGAGCCGGTGGTCCTCGTGTGCTCCCGGGCCCCGAGCGCAGCTGTGTTTGCGGTCGGCCTTTCCAAGCACTCGGGCTGGGGGAGAAAAAGGAGAAAAGAGGGAAAGAGCTTGTGCTCTTAAGTCAGCAGGAATCAGGTTGAAATCCTGCAGCCAAGAGTCTAGACTGAGGAACTTAACCCTTCTCCAGGCTTCTTCGGACGTTTCGCCCCTTTCCGTTGCCATGACAGCCCCTCGTCCGGTGAGGAGCTCGTGCCGTGAAGGAAGGAGGGACGAGTGTTTGTCTCCCCCGGGCTGTAGCCGCTTCGGTATTTGAAGGGGAGATGCTCCCGCCGTTACAGACTTCCAGATGTTTCCCTGAGAAAGCGCCGCCTGGGGGAATTTAAACCATAAGCGCACAGGCAGCAGGGCGCAAAGATTCAGACAAGTGTGTCCACACCGGCTGGATGTCTTCCCAACTTCCCAAGTGTCTTTACTCCGATTTGGGGTTTTCCTCTTGTCTCTGACTTAGGATGTCTCTCTGATTCCCTGCATCTGTCTACACTGGCCTTATAGATCCCTCTTGTTGCCAGCACGTCTATGCTGAACGGGTATTTCTGTAACAACCAAAGGTTTCTTTCTTGATTGTGGATGTTTTCCCAATTCTCCACTTTGTCTGAACTAACCCAGGATGGACATCCCCCCCGCCCAGCTCCCCCCAGATGTGTCTACTCCGAACGGGGTTGCACTCCCTAAATACACAGGTAGGTCTGCCGTCTCCCGGGGCGTCTCCTAGAGTCCTCAGGTACGTCTTCGCTGCCCTGGCATCTCGCCCTTACCGCCCTCACCTAGGGTATCCCCTGTTCCCCCGTGTGTATCTGCCGTACCTGGGATGTCTCCGTAGTTCCCCAGGTGTGACTGCTCTGTTACTAGATCCTTCAGAAGTTTCTCGGAGTTCTCCTTAATGCCTTTGGTGAGTCTACACCAACATTAAATGTCTCCGTTATCCCCTGTGTCTCGTCACCAACCTTTTCTATTTCCACAATACCCTGAGAGGCCTCCTCCGACGTGGGACCTCGCCCCTGGGTACCGAGATCTGTCCGCCTTTGCCCGGCGTGTCTCCCCGATTCCCAGGCTGTGTCTGCTCTGACTGTGGACGGCTCCCTTGTTCCTCTCACGGGTTCTCTCTGGCCTGGGGTGTTTCCCTCGTTACTCGGTTGTGTCTACTACACCGACCTAGGACTTTTTCCTTTATTTGCCGGGTGTGTCTGCTTGGACCGGTGATGTCTCCCAAATTCCCCAGCTATGACTCCCTGACCCGCACGTGTCCCCTAAACTCTGCGGTGTCCACTGTCTCTTAATATGTTTCTGTAATGACCCAGATATGTCTGCCTTGGCCTGAGTGCTGCCTTAGTTTTCCAAGTGTGTCTACCATGTTCTGGGTGTGTCTGTACTCCTCAGGCTGTCTGTTCTGGGCATGGGCGGTGTCCTGATTTCTTGGCGTTTCTCCTCTAGCATGGGCAGAGGTGTGTCTGCTCTGACCTGGGTGACAGTCCTCCCTGTGTCTGTATGAATCTGGGACGTCTCCCAGTGTACCGTGTTGTCTACACTGACCTGGGGTATGTTGCACATGTACTCAACGTCTATACTCAACTGACACAGATGTCTCATTTCATAGGTTTGTCTACACTGACCTGGGATATCTCGAATAACCTAGACGAGTCTCGTCTGACCTAGGATGTCTCCCTAACACCTCAGGTGTGTCTGCTCTGACAGGCTTGTCTTTCTAATCCCCCAGAGGGGTCTATGCTCATCTGGGATGTTTCAGAATTCCCCGAATGTGTGCACTTTTCTAGAAGGTTTTCCCGATTCCCTGGTTTGTCTGTCCTGACCCGGTATGACTAATTCCCCGGTGTGTCTCCTTGGAGCTGAGGTGTATTCCTGGTGCTCTAGGTGTGTTTCCTGAGCTTGGACGCCTCCATAATACTCCAGATGTCTGTTGTCATTTCCTGAATTACCAAAAGTGTCTACTGTGCCGTGGGTTTTCTCCCTTATTCCCTATTTTTCTACACTGACCATGGACATGTTCTTTTTTCTTTCTCAAAGGTTTTTATTTATTCATGTGACAGAGAGGGAGACAGCAGGAGAGAAGACACGAGCAGGTGGAGTGGGAGAGGGGGAAGCAGGCTTCCCACTGAGCAGGGATTCTGCTGCGGGGCTCGGTCCCAGGACCCCGGGATCGTGACCTGCATCGGAGGCAGAGGCCCAACAACGGAGACTCTCAGACGCCTCAGGATACGTCTCTCATGACCGGGTGTGTCTGCGCGGATCTGGGATGCATTCCTATTTATTTATCATCATCATACTCAGCCACAGAGTAGTATGTGATCGGTTTTTCATGGAGCCGTGACCAGGGGCGTCTCTCCAGTTCCACGGGGGTTTCTCCACTTCCCCAGTGCACCTCCCTCCTGCCCCACTTGCGCACACGGTCGCGTCCGTAAGCGCACAGGCCGGCTTCTCCGTCTCCGCCTTCGGTAGCGGCGTTGGGTCGCGAACGCCTCTCCTGTTCCAGCGCTCCGGACCCCGAAGCTGGAGGTCTCCCCGACGCCCCGCGTCATTGGCCCTGACAAGGGGTAGCTCCCTTTTTCTAGGCAGGGCCGCCGTCTCTGCGGAGTCTCCGTCACCCCTCGCGCGGGTCTGCAGCAGTCTGGGCTGTCTCCCTCATCCCGTCTGTGAACCCCCCTTGGGAGGTTTGGCTAAACCCCGAGGTGCGTGTCCCGACTTGGGCTGTCCCGTTCCACGATGCGTCAGCACCGACGTGCGGCATCTCCCGCTTCTCCCGGTGGGTCTGTTCTGACCAGGGCTATTGAGCGCATTCTTCAGTTTGGCCTGCAGTGAACTGGGTCCTTCCTAATCCGCGCCGCGTTCCTGTGGACCTGCGGGACGCTCTGATTTCCCAGGCGCGCACGTGCCCGCTTTCCACGTGTCCGTGACGATCCCCCTGGGTCTGCCGTGACCGGGGATGGCCGTCTGCTCCCCCACGCGCGTCCCGCTAACATGGGACGTTGGCCGAAATCCCGGCTTCTGTCTCCCATGACCTGGGAGGTCTCCCTGGTTCCCAAGGTCTCACCGGGGATGTTGCCCTCGTTTCTCGTGCGTGTACACCCTGACCTGGCCCGTCTCCAGAATTCTCCTTACGTGTCGGCCGTGACTGAGATGTCAGCTTATTGCCGAACTACGTCGTCTTCAACCTTGGCTTCTCCCTAACTGCCCACGCGCCAGCTCTCACTCCGGGTGTTTCCCCGGTGCCGCGGTCGTACGTGCACTGACCAGGCCGTTTCTCTACTTCCCCACCGGTGTCTGGCACGGTCTGGCCGTCTGGCGGTCTGTTCACAGTGACAAAGGATGTCTCTCTAGTTCCTCGGACTCAGTTACTGTGACCTGATGATAGCCCTTCTTTTCCATCCGTGTTTTCCTGCTCAGTGATGTCTCCCGAGTTTCTCCTGTGTGTCCGCCGTGACGTGGAACGTCTCCCTAACGTGCCGGTGTGTCTCACTGACCTGGCATGTCTCCCTAACGCCCCGGTTGTGCCTACGCTGACCTGGGATGACTCGGGTTCCCCAGGCATGTCTGTATTTACCTGGGACGTCTGCCGACAGCCACCCGCCATTGCAGCGGTCTGCCCTGTCTGGGCATGTCTTCGGACAAACCAGCTGCGTCTGCGCCGACCGGGATCTCTTTCCACTGTCCTGGTGCGGTCCGCCTTCACTCAGGATGTTTTCCTTGGTCCCTGGGCGGGTCGACTGTGGCGCTGCGTGTCTCCTCGTCACCAGGTGCATCTTCTCATCGGGCGTGACTCTGTTTCCCTCTTGTTGTGTGCACTGCCGTGAGATGTCTGTCCTCCCCCCACACGGTGCCTGCTGTGACCCGAAGTGCTGGTGTAGGCCACCAGGAGGCCGTGCGCGCCGGCTGAAGGACGAGCCGATCCAGGCGCCGGGACGCTCCCCGTCTCCTCCCGCCCCTAGGATGCGGCTCTGCTCGCCTTCCCAGCTCTGCTCCCAGGAGCTGCCACAAGGCCGCGGCCTTAGGCAGGGATGAGCTGTCGAGACCGTCTAGAGAGTGACAGGGACCGGACCCAGTTAAGGACTGTCCGTAAACTTCTAGGATTTGGCTAGTGGGTGCAGAGATCTGCTTGTCTAGCTGGTGCCCGAGACTAGTCTCACCTGTACGTTCCCTCACTGAACCCTCCACCTGGCAGCCTGTAGCGCTCGGTGTCTTCTGCGGTCTCGGTCTGCCCTTCTGTGGGGTTGCTGGCCTCGGGTTCCACCTGGGAGGCTCCAAGATTATACCCCGGACTCCCCAGGGGTGGCTCGTGTGTCCAGCTAACCTCAGAGGTCTCCCTTTTTCTCCAGTGAGTCCACCGTGACGTCTCTTAACTCGCCCACAAGTGTGTGCGGGGATCCGGCTTGTCTCTGCATCTCCAGGGTTGTGTCTGCTCTAACGCGGGACGTGTCTTAGTTCCCCAGATGTGTCTTCTCTGACATGGTGTTTTTCAAATGCCCCTGATCTAGGATGTCTCTCTCATTCCCCAGGAGTGTCTACCTTGACTCGGGTTGATTCCCGAGTTCTCCACGCGTGTCTATACTGATATGGGATATTGCTCCAAAGCCCCAGTGTGTCCGTTGTGACCCGAGATGTCTCTTGTTCTGGGATATGTCTACACGGCTCAGAACGTCCCCTTTTTTTCTAGGTGAGTCTCCTCTGACATGGTCTGTCTTCTTAGACCCACGAGTGTTTGTATCTTGAATCTGGTGTTTCCCTGTTCTCCTGGTGTGATCATACTGACCTCACATGGTTCCCAGATCGCTCCGCTGAGCCGGCGCTGATCTGGTCTGTGTTTTCTGCTGTGCTGTCTCTGAGCTGGCGTATCTACACAGAACCCCAGCGGCTTTTGTCCTAACCTTGGTTTTTCCCCTTTGTTTGTAAAGGTGTGTCTGGCCTGATACAGGATCGCTCTCTAGGGTCTCAATTGTGCCAACCCTGGCCTGGGAGGTCTCCTTTCCCAAGGGCGTCTACCCGGACCTGGGATATCTCCGTAGTTCCCCGGGTGTGTCTAAACGTCGGCTGTCTGCACCTCTTCGGGTTGTCTCCTCATGATCCAGGTGTGTTTTCTTAGAGACATTTCCTTAATTCTCATGGTGTATCTACTCAAAGCTTGTGTGTCTCCCTGTCCCCCTGGATTTTCTGATCGGATCAGGAATATCGCCGTAGTGTTTGAGTACGTCTAAACGGGTGCGGGATCTATGGAATTCTGAGATGTGCTGACTCGGTGGAAGTTTGCCTTTATAGTTCCGGAATGGTGTCTGTCCTGACCAGCTGACGTGTCTCTAGATGCCTGTGTGTCTGCGCAGACTTGGGGCCGCGGTCTAACGGTGCTCGTGCACCTGAACTGAAATGGGTTCTCTTCGGTCCCGTGTGCGTCTGCGGTGCCTCGGACGTCTGCGTAATGAAGCAGGCGTGTCTGCGCAGGAACGACCCCCTCACTTCCCGTGGACGTTCACTCTGACCTTGTGTCTCTTAGCATATCCCAGGTGCGTCCGTACCATCCTCGGATTCCTCACCAATACACCAGGTGTGTGTATTCTGACACGGGGTATTTTTTCACACTAACCCGGGATGTCTCCCTAATGGAGCGCGTCTACACAGAACAGAGATGCCTCCCTGCTCCTCCGGACAGGACTCTGACCGGGTTGTCTTATTTCCACGGTTGTGTGTCCACGGACATGGATGTTTCCCTAAGACCTCACGTGTGTCTCCACTGCCTGGGAAATCTCCGCAGTTCCCTGGCGAGTCAACACTGTCACTTGGTCTCCACTGTCTGTTTGCCATGATCTGGGATTCCCCTACATCCCGAGGTGTGTCTGCTCTCAGCTGGAAAATTTCACAAATTCTGCTTTGTGAGACTGTGCTTGCAACTCTTATTAACTTACTCGATGATGACTTACATAAAAAAAGAAAGAATCCTTACTAGTTTCCCAGACGCACCTTCTGTGGCCCAGAGTGCGTCTCTGATTCCGGAATGGATCTTCTTCGTTCTGCCTCCTTCCCAGCTCCGTGCACCCGGGATGTCCGTGGAAGTTCCTGGAGCGTCTGCAGTGGCCCTGGATGCCGCCTTCACTCCCTGCCCTGTCCGCTCGCTCTGTGCAGTGTCCGTGCTCTCCCTCAGTCCGGGTGTGTCTGTGGACTTTGTACGTCTTCCTTTCCCCCCGGTGTGGCTACGCTGTCCTGGGATCTCTCACTTCCCGACTGTGTCTACACTGGAAGAGACGCCTGCTCCTACCTGGCGAGCTCCTCATTGCCCGTGTGTCTACTCAGACCTTTGATGCCTCCAAATCTGTCTCCTCTGACCTGGAAAGTCTCCCTAATTCCCCGGGAGACTCTGCACTGACCTGTTTCCCGTGGTGGGTCTTACATGACCAGAGATGTCTCCTTTCCTCCGCTGGCGTGTCTTTTGTAACCTGGATTGTCTCCGTGATTCCCACAGTGTATCTCCACTGACGTCGACATGCTATTTCCCGAGGTGTCTCCACAGACCTGGGACGTCTCCCTGAATCTTAATGTGGGTCTGTTATGCGTGGGCGTGTCTGCTTGTTCCCAGGGCGGTGGGTACCGGCCTGCCGTGTACCACACATCCGCGCTGCGTCTGTGCCACCCTGTGATGTCTTCATAATTTCTTAGGTGTGTCCGCTCCGGCCTGTGACTTACCAGTTCCGGCGAACCAGTGTCCTTACATCGGCGTCTCCTTACTCTGGCTTGGGCTGTCTGTCTCTCTTTCTCTCCATGTTTGTGTGTCCTGTCCTGGGATGTAGCTCTGACACCCCAGCGGTGTCTTCCTTACCCTGTGATGACTCCCTAATCGCCGGTGTTTCCGCCCTCGCCTGGGATTTACCGGTACGATCTCAGATTTGCACTGAAGAGATTTCCTTCCAGTTCTTCATGTGGGTTTACTTTCATCTGGAACATCTCCCTGATCCACACCTGTGTCCTCTCGGACGCAACATCTAATTCCCCAGGTGCGTCTGCTTGGGCCTGGGATGCACTCAGTTTCCCAAGTGTGTGTACACGGACTCAGGAAGGCTCATTAATTCCCCGGGGTATTGTCTTTTACATGGCAGGTCTCTGTGATGCCCCGCGTGTGTTTACTCTGTCCCAGGAAGTCTGCATTTTCCCCCAGGGGTATTTACCCTGACTGGACTGTGTCCCTCGCTCCCCTGGAGCGTCTGCGCTGACCAGTACCGTCTCCCTAGTTCCCTGGGTGTGTCTAAACTCTCCTCTGTGTCTTACTAATCCCACAGTGTGACTACCCAGATATGTCTAATTCTCCCAAGTGTGTCTACACGGACTGGGAGGTCATGTCTGTCTCCCAGAGATGTCTCCTTGATCGGAATATTTACCCAATTCCCTACTGTGTATCTGCTTTGAACTTTGAATTCTCTGTGTCTTCTGTGGCTTGGGAGAGCCCCAGCAGCCCCCGGGTGTTCTAAGCTGACTCAGGGTGTATCACTCATTCCGCAGGATTATCCTCTTCCCTGAGAAGTCGCCCTCATCCCGCAGGTGTGCTGCTGCCTGGAGATGTGTCCGTTGCTTGGGGCTGTGTGCATGATGCAGGATGGACCCTGATGCCCGTGGCATGTCCACACGGACACTGTGAATCTGGATGTGCCCGGTTTCCCCCGCGTGGGTCTCACCTGAAGAGGAGGTCAACTTAGTACCCAACTGTGTTTACCCCGAACCGGGATGTCTCCTCGGTCCCCCGTGCGTCCAGCTTGTCCGCCAGCGTAGCTCTCCGTGCTCTGGCTGGCTCTCTTCTGTGGGTCTCTCTCCCCGCAGGTAGCCGAGCTGACTCCGACTCCGACCGCAGCTTGCCTGAGTGGACTCAGCAGCCGCAGCTGCGACACCGGCATGGATACTCAGTTCCCCCGGATCTGACCTGACCCGAGATGTGTCCCTGCCTCACCAGGGGTGACCACTCCACTCGGGATTCTCTGTGTCTCCAGGAGAGTCTTCTCTGAATCGGGAAGTCTCCCTGACTGCTCACACGAGAGGTCTTTCGTCTCGCGTAGCGCGTCTGTTTCCCCAGGTGTGGCCTCTTTGACCCTGGTGGCTCCCATACTAAGCCACGTGTGTCTAGATTAATTTTCCAGGTGGGTCCCCACTGGCCTTGGATGACCTCCAGTTCCCTAGTCATGTCTACACAGATTTGCAAGGATACCTCTTCCGTCAGGGTCTGCTGGGACTCGGTGTACTGCCTCCTTTTCCAGCGGCGTCTCCCTCGACCTGGTGTCTCTCCCTGGTTCCTTTGGCGTGTCTACACGGACATGCAATGCCTCTGTAATCCCAAGGGGTGTCTTCTCTGACTTTGAGAGATCCCTGTGCTTGTCTCATCTGGGAGACCTTTCTCATTCACCACGTGTCTCTACTGTAATGAGGAATGTCCCCTAATTCAACGAGTGTATCTACCCTGAATGCAGACATATCCCAGATTTCCCAGGTGTGTCTTCCCTGACCTGGGATATTTCCATAGCTGCCGAAGTGTGTCTACACTAACCTAGGATAGTTCCTTAATTCTTCGGGCGTGTTTACCCTGATTTTGGATGTCCCCCAAATTCTCAGGCTTGTCTGCACTGGGCTGGGACGTTTCTCTAATCCCCAGGCAGGTCTACTCTGACCCAGGCTCTCCCTCTATGCCCTAGGTAGATCTACACCTAATTGGGATTCCGCCCTAATCACCTCCGATTGTCTACTTGAACTTGAATGTCTCCCAAGTTCCCCAGGAGAATCTGCGCTGACCTGGAGTGCCCCCTAACTCCCCATTTTTGAGAACACTGACCTGGAATATCTCCCTCATGCACAAGGTGCTTCGACTCGGACCTAGGATTGCCTCTAGTCACCAGGTGTGTCTGTCCGAAACCTGGGTTATTTCCTGTTGCCAAGGTGTTTCCATGGTAATGCTGGATATCTCCCTAATTCCTCAGGCGTGTCTAAATGGACTTGAGGTGTCCCTTAATATCCAAGGTGTGTCTGTTCTGGCTTGGGTGCCGCTCTAATTTCCGGGTCCATCTTCACTGGAATGATTCCCTATTTCCCCAGATATCAACCCTGATCTGGCTGTCTCTGCCCTGTCTACACGCCCCTGGGATGTTTATCTCCCTATTTGTATCTCTTCTGACCTAGAACGTGCTGTTCATACCCCAGGTAGGTCTACACTGACAAGACTCCTTCATTCCCCCGGTGTTCCTACACTGACCCGAGAGGTCTAATTCTCCACGTACGTTTACACCGACCTGGAACTTTTCACTAATTCCTCCAGTTTGTCTGTCCTAATTTTGGATGTCTGCTGGCTGTGCTGGTGTGTCCCAGATCCGAGTTCTCGTGATCTTCCGCGTGTGTCTTTCCTGACAAGGAATGTCATCTTTGTTCCCCTGACATGTCAGCCATGATCCGGGATGTCCCCCCACTCCCCAGATGTAAGTGTTCTGAGTTGGAATTTCTTCCTAATTCATGGTATTCTGCTTTACCTGCCATGTGTGTATGTGTATAGATTTTATTTCTATATTTCTATATATTTATAAAAATACAGATTTTTAAATATATTTCTTCCTTTGAGAGCGAGTGAGCATGAGAGCTGGTTGGTGGGGGAGGAGGGGCGGCGGGGGGAGAATCTCGCGCGGGCCCCACAGCCGGTGCGGAGCCTGACGCAGGGCGCGATCTTGTGACCTGAGCCAACATCGAGCGTCCGTCCGATGCTCAGCCGACTGAGCCCCGCGGATGCTCCTGGCGGGCGTCTGTATTTTCTCGTATGCTTCCGCTCTGACCTCACTGGTCTCTCGGTCTTCGGGTGTGTCTCCGTCGAATTGGCCTGTCCCCCTATCGGCTGCGTTGTTGTGGGATCTCCCTCATGCCCCGGGAGTTTCTATCCTGACCTGAGACGTCAGGCTTCCCAGGGCTGCTCCTCTGATCTGCGCGGTCTTCCTGAGTCTCCTGTCCTGTCACCCCTGACGTGGGATGTCTCCCCAGCTCCCAGCTGTGTCTCCTTTGACTTGAGGGGTCTGCCCAGCTCCCCGGCTGTGCCCACCTTGACCCTGGATGTCTGACTCCACCCGTTGGGCACCTCCTGTCGGGGGGGTCTCCCCAGGTCCCCCGGGAGGTCTCCCTTATTGCAGGGTGTCCCCTTCACTGTCCGTGCCCGTGCCCGCCCGCATCTGCGTCCCCGCTTCATCAGGCACGTCTGCACCGAACTGGGATGTCTAACGTGTAGGTGCGTCTACGAGAAAAGTAAGATTCGAAGAGCTTCACTTGAGGTGAACATTATATTGAGCAAAAAAAAAGCATTTTCGGAACAGGGATACGTTCAAACGGAAACTGGCTAAGCAACTCTGCTCTTACTCGTGCTTTATAACCCATAAGTACATCACTTTCCACGGTGATTTGTTATCAGTAATTTTACTTGATTTTAGCTGATGAGCCTGGAATATAAAGTCATGCTAACATGAAGAAAGCTTAAGTTTTGTTTAAAATCAGAGTATTTTTGGAATCGGGAGATTTTTAAGATCGGGATTAGTAGGAGTCTTGGGGCGTATCCAGACTGTGGCATCCATCTCACTTTTAACAGACAAGCCGTTCCTTTTGTCCGCGGTCTCAGTTGAACTGAGAGTGGCTGACTCGTTAGCGTCACACTGGGTTATGGTCTTTGGACATCTGGGTCTTCCGGTAATTCTTGTTCAGGTCACATGGAGACCGTGGGGGTCAGTCCATGTTCATGGAGCAGCACTGGAGGCTCTCGAGCGGACACAACATACGGGGGTTTATTACCATGAGTAAGAGGAGGAGAATATCCAGTGGTTGAAAAATACCCAACTCCAAGGTGTCCATTTGCCCAAACTTAACCAATTAAAAAGATCAAGTCAGTTACAAGATTTTTTTTTTACTTTTATAAGCCAATCTGCACTGTTTTTCATAATGTGTAGCTGGGTTTCAAATTTGCCTTATTTATACAGACAAAACATGACATGCTAGCAGTGACGGATTCTTATCGTAACTGTAGGTGTTCTGCACCACACAGATACCCCGAAGGAACTTTGCAGCAGCATCGGTAAAGGTAGGCACTGCTGGCATCCTGGTCAAAATCCCAGGTCAGAGTAGAAGCACGTCGGGAATTAGACGTCCCAGTAAGCAGAGACACACGGGCTAGCTGGATCTACGAGGTCCGAGTAGACACACTGTGTTACAGGGAAACATCACCGGTCAAGGTAGATCAGGGGCACGAGGTCCACCTCCCCGGTCGGACTGGTAATACTGGGGTTCAGAGAGCTTGTAGGTCAGGACAGACATGGCTGGGATATGGGACCATCCTGGGTGTGTCGGAGAATAAATGAAGACATCGATGTGATTGTCCTTATGCTGAGATTCTGTGCAACAGTGGTGAAGGAGAGAGAGACACGGAGGTCAGAGCAGTTCTGGGAAAGGAGGCGGACGTCCTCAGTGTGGACCGTCCTGATGAGGGTAGCGACGTGCGAAGAAAATACACTGCGGGTAAATGTACACACGACTAGGAAGGAAACCTCCGGTTCAGTTATATGCACCAGGGTGAGCAGGAAGACAGGGTTGGGGAATTAAAGACCCACAAGGTAAGAGAACCCACACCCGGGGAAACAGACTTCCCCGGTCAGTACGGAAGAAAGACTTGAGGAATTGAGGTGACCGCGTGGGTCCCGGTACCTCTCCCTGGGGAAGCAGACAGAACCCAGGACATTAGGGGAAAATCTCAGGTCAAGAGAGATGTATCTAGCTGAGAAGGAAGCAGACTCCCCATCGGAGAGGAGAGATCTCTGTGGGAAGAGGGAAAGGTTCTCACGGAGGCCACACCCCACAGTCGGCATCAGCGCAGACGCACGTGCGTGTCCGGGCGGAGATCCCGAGTCGGGCTGGGGATGCGGTGAGTTCAAGAGTCGTTGCGGTCAAGGACTCCGCGCATCCCAAAGCAGAACAGACGTACCTGGAGAAATGGGGAAACACCTCAGGCCACCGTGGTCACAACTTTGGTCAAGGTTGGTTACCCGGGGTTGGGGGAGACAGAGTCGTCTGTGAACTAGACAACCTTGGGAACGAGGGAGACATCCGAGCTACAGCTGGGACAAGAGAAGGACAGTCAAGTTAGAGGCGGCTACGACACGCACATGAGGTGCTGGACGTCCCAGGCCACGGCAGACACAGCAGGTCAGTGTAGACATCCGGAGAGTCCGGGGAACCTCCCAGGCCAGCGCAGGCAGATGCGGCTGGGATCCGCGGAATCACAGGATGCTGGTGTTGACACACACGGGGAGGAGACGGCCAGGTCCGTGCGGACGGAATTGGCGCCCCCTTTGGTACCCACACGGGGAAGTCGTGGCCGGTCCAGATGCGTCTCAGGAACTACGGAGACACGACGGTCAGGGTAGACAGAGCCGCGGAATGGATGAGATGTGCCAGAGCAGGATGCGACGAGCAAAGAGGGAGACTCCCGCGGGCACAGAGGAGTCCCTCAGTGGACACACACGTGAGGAACTACACAGCCCAGGTCAGTGTATTTACCCTGAAGAATGAGGGAGATAAACCCAGTCATAACAGGAACAGCTGCGATTAGAGACCCGCTCATGCCCACCAGTGAGCTGTACGTGCACATACCTGGTCAGAGAATATGGCCTCTGAGAAGAGGCAGGGTTAGGATGGACACACGGGGAGAACCAAGGAAACACTTCAGGTGAAGGCAGAAACACCTGGGGCAATAGGGGAGACCCAAGGTCAATGAAGACACTTCGGTGAAACAGGGATCCGTGCCAGGTCAGACTCTCACTGACGAGAAGGCAGCCGTCCCGGCCCCGCGAGGACACTTGGGGTTATGAAGGACACACAGAAGAGCCAGGTGGAAACAGCTGGGAGTGAGACGTTGCTGGTGAGTAAGGACAAGCCGGGGTGATCAGGCAGACACCCCCGTCGGTGTGGACACACTGGGTTACGGACGGATTTCTAGGTGCGCGTCAGAGTGGAGACACGTAGAGAAGCAGAGCAGCGCCCCGGTCTGTGTGTGTCAAAGCCCACGGGTCAGCGTGCACGCTTACACACAGGCAGCTCACATCACAGAAAACCCATGGGGGCACATGGAAACATGGAAGGTCAGTGCAGACCCCTCGGAGGAAACAGACACCCGAAGTCAGTGTAGAAAAACAGGGTCAGTTACGGAGACATCCAAGGTCAGGACAGACACCGCGGATATTACCAGGACTAGCCGGGGTTCACACACTTGGAGAGATAGTGGGACAAATCATTCTAGAGTCGACACACCTGGGAAATTAGGTAGATTTCCAGGCTGGTGTAGCCACACTGTGTGATTAGATAAATGACCCAGTACGTGAAGACGTACATGCAGTTAGCGAGATAACCCAAGACCGAGCAGACACACTGGGGATGAGAAAAATCCCAGTTCGTACTAGACACGGCTTTGGTGTTCGGGATCTCATTTCCCTCATGTCAGGGTAGACACGTGGGGAATGAGGGCGACATCCTGTTTAGGAAGAAACACCTGGATGAGATCTCCCAGGATAGGACACACATACCTGGGTAATCAGGGAGATAATCCAGGTCCGTAGAGACAGACTAGGGGAGTTACGAGGACACCCCCAGTCAGATCAGACACAACTAGGTTACTGGGGAGCCAGTGCAGCTCCGTGCAGACACCTCTGTGGATCCCAGGAGACCCCCCACGTCCAAGCAGACACACTCAGAGCGCCAGCGGGGCCTCCGGTCAGAGTAGACCACGGGGATGGTGGAGGGACGTCCATGTTCAGAGCTCACTCTGCTGGGGAGCTCTGCACACGTCGCAGGTCAGAGTGGACAGACCTGCAGATTTAGGGGAATGTCCTCGATCAGTGCAGACCCGTGGGAAACTGGCAGACTTGCAACATCAGGGCAGTCAAACCTGAGGAGGGGGGAGACACTCAAGGCCAGTGTGGACCCTCCGGGGGAACGGGGAGAGGCCCGCTCTCGCGGTACATCCGCCCTAGGAGAGGAGGGAAAGATCCTCATCAGATCAGGCTGGACAGACTGGGGAACTCTGCAGAAGTCCCAGCCCCTGCATCCTTACCCGAGGAATCGGGGATAGAATCTAGATCGAGGTCGACACACTTGGGGGAAAGAACTGTGGAGATCGCTAGGTCAGTGCTGTTCTCGTGACCAGATGAGGCCCCAGTTGGAGTTCCTGACGTTAACCCCACGTCCGCCCACCGAGACTCCGGTTTGGTGTTCTGCACCCTCAGGAGAGGAGGGTCTAGGTCGACCGGTCCGGCCCTTCCCTGCTCAGCACAAGCTACCGGCCCTGCCCCGAGAGCTCCCTGGGCCCCACAGAGGAAGAACAGCTCTGCTTCCCCGTCAGCAGCTGCCCAGCCTCTCCCTGTTCTGCTTCCTTCTCCGACCTCGTACAGATCTTCGGTGTTTCTTTTTATCGGCTGGATTCGATGCTGCCAGACTCATGAGTCTCTCCATGAAAACCAAACTGGGTCCATAAACGGGAAACATTTCTTTACAGCTTTGATGAGACGGGGGGATCCAAGGAAGATGGCCAGTGGCTTTGGGGAGGAGGACACCGGTGCGGTGCCTGCTGAACGCCTGGGTTCTTCGAGTCCTTTCCCCTGTTCCCGCAGGCCGTGCAACGTTCCTCCCAGAGATGAGGCTTGCCCTGGAGCTGCCGGTCTAATGGGCTTCTCCGCCCGGCGTCCAGCAGGTCGGCTTGAGCTGGCAGATGGTTCCATGTGGAGCCCGAAGTCCTGAGCCCTGTGTTAGCCCAGAAAGTCTGGATTTACTGGATTCTGCTGGTTGGTCCATAGTTCCACTCCGGGAGATACCCGTTTTGTTGGTTGGAACCCAAAGTGAAAGTGACAAATGTGTCAAACAGAAACCAAGGAGACGGGACGCTAAGGGTCTTGAAGCATCCAATGACTCCGTCTTCTCATACCCCAGCTCTCTAGATGTCTGAAACTTTGGTTCTGGACTTTGTATGTGTTTACAGAAAAGGGGAGCAGCCCGCTACGGGTCATCCTGAATTACAGCAGCCACAGCAAGAAAATGGGCCTGGGATAAGCGTATCCATTCACGAGGTGTCCTAGAGGGAAAGCGGTTTCAGCCAAGAATTCACTGCGAAAGCCAGAAGGAAAATTGTTTTTTCCCTTTTGACAGTTTCCTGGGGACCCTCTGGGACACCTCACTTGCTGTGGAGCCTGCAGACAGGATACCGAGGAACCCAGCAGAAGCTGGCAAAGAGAGGAAGGCAAAATTTCATGTTGTCTGTCCTTTCCCAAGTCCAGGCTCGTGTGGATTTGGTGATTTCCAGAGGCCCCTGCTTGTGCGGCCTTTCCCTGCCAGGGCCGGCCACCGCTTTGCTGGGGGTCTCGCTTCGTGGCCTGAGAATCTGGCGCGGCTTTCTGCCTGCCTGTCTTGTCACATGTGCAGGCAGCTCAGCTGTCAGGTCGGGGGCCCTGAGAAGTTGGCTGGACTGAGACGTGGGGCCCCCGTTTGTCGCTAACCTCCCACCGACTGTTGCCGGCTCTCAGGGGAACTGTCTTCATGTCGCCTGTCCTCACGAATGGCCCTGATGTGGGGAAGACCGACCTCCTGCCCCCTCTTAGGAGATGCTTTGTGTCTCCATGGAAATGTCATAAAAGCCTTACTGGTTTGGGTGGAGTAACTTGATACACTTCTGGTTTAAAAGAAGACGACAAGAAGAGCGCAGTACTGCCAGGAATGTGTACTGTTCGTCCCAGCCAAAACCTGCAAGGAAGATGCTTGGAAGAATTTTTATAATGATTTTCAGGGTCCGAAGTCGGCCACATGGGAGGCCCCAGCAGTCAGACACGAGGAAGGAATCCGAGGCCTCCAAGCTGGTGAGGAAGAAGGATACCTCTCCCTCACGGATGACCTGACACTGCATCCAGAAAACCTCACAGACACCACCGAAGTGCTATGAGACTGACACATGACCTCAGTACGGCTGCAGGAGACCCAATCCATGGCATTTTTAGACGCTAGTAGTGAAGCAACAGAAAGAGATTAAGAAATCCCATTACTGTTGGACTGAAGATAATACCAGGAATCTATCTAATCAAGGCGGTGGGAAGCCTGCTCTCTGCTGGTTAAAACACACTGATGAGGACACAGTCAGCGGGAAGATGTTCCACAGTCATCCAGCCGAAGAACACACACTGTTAATTACCCAAAGCAATCTGCAGGTTTAGTGCAATCCCTATGGAAACACTAAGATTTTTTGCAGAACTAGAACAAACAATTCTACAATTTGTATGGAAACACGGAGGACCTTGAATAGCCAAAACAATCTTGAAAGTCAAAGCTGAAGATCCCAAACTTCCAGATTTCAAATTATACCACAAAGCTGTAGTAAAGAAAACAGTGCGGTAGTGGCACAACAGGCACGTACATCAGTGGGATCGCAGAGTTCCCAGAAATAAACCCACATTTCCACGGTTCATCTTTGTCAAAGGAGGAAAGAACATGCAATAGGAAAACAATCTCTTCAACAAATGGTGTTGGGAAAACTGGGCAGCTACCTTCAAAAGAATAAAACTGGGCCCTTACGCCATACACAGAGATGAATTCCAAAAGGGTCGAAGGACCCCAGCGGGAGACCTGAAACCACAGGGATCCTAGAAGAGAGCACAGGCAGTGACTTCTCCAGGCTCGGCCACAGCAGCTGGTTCTGAATATGTCTCCTGAGGCGAAGGAAATAGAAGCCAAAACAAGTATTGGGACATCCTCAAAAAGCTTTGCAGAGTGACGGAAACGGTCAACGAGACTGAAAGACAACCTGCAGAATGGGAGATGATGTTTGCAAATGACGCGTACGGCTAAGGGTTAGTGTCCAACATATGTAAAGAACTGATACAACTCAATGCCAAAAACACAAGATAACAAAGGGCAGAGGACATGAACGGACACTTCTCCAAAGATGACATCGGACGGCCAGCAGACAACGGGGAGATGCCCCACGTCACTAGTCAGGGAAATGCAAATCGAGACGATCCGCTGACACTCATCAGAGCGGCTACAGTCAAAAGCGCAGGGAACAGCACGTGCTGGCGAGGATGCGGGGAAAGGGGCGCCTCTTCCACTCTGGTGGGAACGCACGCCGGTGCCGCCGCTCGGGAGAACCGTGTGCAGGTTCAGCAGAAAGTTAAGAATGGAGCTACCCTGTGACCTAGTAACCACACCACCGGATATTTCCTCAAAAAGTACAAACTGTGTAACTCACAGGGATCGAGGTACCCCGATGTGGTAACGGCACTGTTTTAACAGTCACATGGCAGCAGCCCCCCGCCCCACGCGCCCGAATACGACTCCGCCATAAGGAGGAGGAAATCTTGCCGTTTCCCACAACACGGACGGAGCTAGACAGCATGACGCTCAGTGAGACCGGTCAGTCGGAGAAAGACTGTTACATGATCTCACACGTATGTGGAATGTGAGAGACAAAACATATGAGACACAAAACTAAGGGACAATAAAGAGGTCAAACAAGACACAGACCCCTGACTACAGCGAACAAGCTGCTGGTCCCGCGGGCAGAACAGGTGGCGGGGGTTGGGGAGCGCGTGGTGCTGGGCAGTGCGGAAGGCACGGAAGTGCTGAATCACCGTATTACACGCCGGAACCGGACACAGCACTGTGCGCTATGTACACTGGAATATTAAAAAATTAATTTAAAAAAGCCCAATAGGGGTTCTTTAAAAAAAGAAAAACAAAGGTTCCTCACTACAAGGAAACTATGTATCCAGAGGGAAAGAAAAACATTCTGAAACCCTTGTGGAAGGATTTTCTAAAATATTCAAAAGACACACAACTCTAGAATATAAAATCTTCTGACTTTCATCCAAGTTGAAAATCCTGCTGTAAAGAAGCAAACTGAAGATGCTACGGCGGGTAAGCGGGTCAGCCCCTGGATATCATTCATGGTGCAACTCCGTTCTTGGAAGAATTAAAAATGACTGTGCTTGTGTGACGAACTGAGTCTTTACGGGGGCAGAGATGCAGCTCTGGAAGTGACTGGAAGCCCGCCTACCCTCTCACCAATCCCCAAACCTCCCCCGTTCATCTCAGGAAGGTTGTAGATGTCCTAAAAGATGTGGATTTAGGAAACCAAAGTCCTTCCCAGAGAAATTTGCATTCTCTGAGTTAACATAGTAAATGTTCTTCCCAAAGGAAGGAACTAAGGGCCATCTTTTTGAAATGGAAACTTCAGGTAAATAATTCTTGTCAGAATCACAGAAAAGAAAAGAAAGGCTATTTGGAAACTAAGGAAAATCTTAAAATCTTCTCCAAAATTGCAAGTGCAGAGCCTGAGTGATCGGAGTAGGTGATCCTAATCTGTTCTGTGGGTCGGAAACGCAGCTGTGTTCCAACTGTTCTTTTACAAGCTATGGAGTTTTTCATTATTGAATTTGTCTCATGGCTAAAATTCTAAAGCCAAATTGAAGGATGTACTTTTATGTATGGTTGGGTGTTCCTGTACACATGCCTGTGAGTGACCTATGAAAGATTTCCATTTCTAGACGGTATTTCCAGTATTTATTTGTAAACAGCTCTAATGGGCTTAAAGACAAAGCAGCCCTTACACAAGTGTGCTCTCAGAAAGATAGGAACTAACCCCAAAGTTTTTCAAAATGCGATTGAGGGTAACCTGAACCTTAGGCGCCAATTTCATGGGTGACATCTGGTCCGTTGCTAACTCCGGAGACCTCGGAACCAAATGGACCAGGGACAGAAGGCGTGAGCGTCATGAGGCAGGCGGTTTCCTCCAGAGACTCTGAACCAAGGAGGTTTCTTTCTACTGGATATTCACCGACCCCTGTCTTACAGGCCTCACCAACATTAACTTGAAATGGATTAAAGACTTAGCTGCAAGACCTGAATGTTCTAGAAGGAAAAACGCGAAAAAAGCTCCTTGATGTGGTCTTGGTGATGATTTTATGGAAGTCGCACCTACAGCACCAGCGCCGACAGAAAACTACCAGGATCACACCAACCTGAAAAGCTTCTACACAACAGAAACCATCAACAAAGTGAAAAGAAACCTACAGAATGGGAAAAATATTTGCAAACCACACATCTCATAGGAGGTTAATATCCAAAATATAGAAATAACTACAACAACTCAGTAGCAAAAAACAATCCAATTTAGAAGAACAAATAAAAGGGCAAGAGAACTGAGAGACATTTTCCCAAAGATACACAAATGGCCAATAGCTACATGAAAAATGTTCAGCATCACTCGTCAAATTAAAGCCGTAAGAGATACCACCTCACACCTGCTCGCACAGCCACGATCCGGATGACAAGGGGTGACAAGTGGGGGCACAGGTATGCAGGAGAGGGAGGGAACGTGCGTATGTGCATGGGATTGTGAGATGGTAGAGCTACTCTGGGCTGCAGTTACTCAAAAACTAAAACTAGACTTATCCAATGACTGTGTGCTCCCACGTCGGAGAATGCATCTGGGGGAAATGCACAAACTCACAGAGCTGTCTGTCCCGGCGTGCCTGTGGCTCAGTCGTTAAGTGTCTGCCTTCAGCTCAGGTCATATCTCGGTGTCCTGGGATCGAGTCCCACGTCAGGCTCCCCGCTCTGCGGCAAGCCTGCTTCTCCCACTCTTGTGTTCCCTTTCGCTGCCCCATAAATAAATAAAATCATAAAAAACCCATCAGTCCCCCCGTGGCTAGAGCAGCATGATTTACATCTACAACGGGACATCACTCAGCCACCGACAACGAGGACCTTTGGGATGAACAGATCCCGAAGGCACTGTGCTCAGTCAGAAAGTCCAATGCTGGGGCGCCTGGGTGGCTCAGTGGGTTGGGCCTCTGCCTTCGGCTCAGGTCATGATCCCAGGACCCTGGGATCGAGCCCCACATCGGGCTCTCTGCTCAGCAGGGAGCCTGCTTCCCTCTCTCTCTCTGCCTGCCTCTCCATCTACTTGTGATTTCTCTCTGTCAAATAAATAAATAAAATCTTAAAAAAAAAGTCCAATAGTGTACGATCTCATTTATGTGTGGAATTAATAATAAGCCACCATAAACTCAGAACAAGAAATCAGATGGTGGTTACCAGAGGGGGGCAGAGGGGACACTGCAGAGGCTGGTAAAGGACAGACTTGCCTCTGTGAGACAAATGCGGACTGGGGCAGTGCGTACAACACGATGGGACCGGAACGGCTTGGTGTGGCACGCGGATGAGATGTTCCGAGAACAGATCCTAGGAGTTCTCATCCCGAGGAGGAATTCTTCTTCTGACGGCATCTACATGCGATGGTGGCTGTTCACCGCAACTAGCGATCCTGTCACAGGTGACTCAGAGCACGCCCTACGCCTTCAGGGCTGCTTTCTCATTAAAGTTGCAAAAATAAAGTTTCTTTCCTTTTCTTGTCTCTTTTTCCTCATTCTTCAGTTTTACACTTTACTTTTTCCGTTGCCTTCCTCTGTTCTAGAAGGATAATGCCATCGTCCACATCGCTCAGGGCATCACAGACTGAGCCCTGCTTTCCAGA
The DNA here is from genome assembly GCF_009829155.1 of Mustela erminea. Classification (NCBI taxonomy): domain Eukaryota; kingdom Metazoa; phylum Chordata; class Mammalia; order Carnivora; family Mustelidae; genus Mustela; species Mustela erminea. Next base: position 91,637,587 of record NC_045626.1, on the reverse strand, counting down.
GAAACCGCCTCGGCCAGCACTTGCCAGCCTCCCAAGTCCCGGGCGCCCATCCCCCAGTCTTTGGCCAACAAGTGCTGGGGACGTTACATCAGGTTCTGTACGAAGGAAGGGACACAAGCAACAGCAACCAAGAGAAAAGCCACCTGTGAGCTCTCCAGGCCCTTAACTTGTTGACCTCCAAGGCCGTCCGCCTCCCAGTTCAGGGTCATTCCGACAGCTCCCACCCTGGGGACAGCTCCTTGGGGAATGTGGCCCGTGCTTCCTCCCGGGGACATGCTCCTCTGCGAAACTGAGTGTCCCCTGTACGTGGGCGGTCCAGTGTGTGGGTGGAAGGCGGTAAAAGCTGTGGCCTGGGCTGTCTGGTCACATCTCTGATCACCACCGAACCGTGCTCCCTGCGGGGCTGCGCCTCTCCTCCTACATCACAGCCTCACGCGGGGAGGACCAGGAGGTAGAGTGGATGCGGGGTTCGCCTCCTTCAGCAGATCCTTACTACCCCGGAAGTGAGGCCAACAAAGCTGCAAGGAGAAATCTCCTGCTTACGCTGGGGGAACGGCAGTGCTCGCTGCAAAGCTCTCCTGGACAATGAGGGATGCCGTGGTGGACGCTAACACCAGAGCAGACCAGGAAGCAGAAAGACATCAGTGGCTTATAGGACAGAGTTGTGATACAACCCAGTAAAGAAAGAAAGAGAATGGAAAAAGCTAACACAACTTATGTGATCTCTGGGACATGCTCAAAAGAGCCACCAGAGTCATTGGGGTTCCAGAAGGACACGAGAGGAAGAAGGGGGCAGGCAGTCTATTTGGAGATACGATGGCTGGGAACTTCCCCAGGCCGGCGGGGAGAACTGGACATCCAAACTCATGAAGTGAACGGATCACCTCATTCTTTCAAGCCAAAGTAATCTCCCCAAAACACATTATAATGAAATTGTCAGAAGTCAAAGAGAGAATCCTAAAAGCACCGAGGGGGGAAAAAACCCCAAACTAATCTATACAAACACCCACACTGGTGATAAGTGGATTTCTCAGCAGAAACCCTAGGCCACTAAGGAGTGGGATGACACATTCAAAGTCTTGAAAGGAAAAAAATAAAAAAGAAAGCCAGTCGACATGATACCATCCAGTGAAGTTGTCCTTCAGAAATGAAGGCAAAACAAAGGCTTCCCAGACAAAGGCTTGGCAGAGTTCATCACACTAGATCTGCCTTGTAGGAAATGCTGAAAAGAGTTCTTTCAGCTCAACTGAAAGGATGTTAATCAGTGACATGAAAACACGAGAACACACTAACACACTGCAAATGGTAAATATGTAGTCCGATGGAAAAAACTCTAATTCTGTGATGGGATACCGGGTTAACCTGTTAACTCTAATATAAAGACTAAAGGATGAAAAGTATTAAAAATAACCATACCTTCTTGGGCACGTGGATGGCTCAGTCAGTTAAGGGTCTGCCTCTGGCTCAGGTCATGATCTCAGGGTCCTGGGATCAAGCCCCACATTGGGCTCTGTGCTCAGTGAGGAGCCTGCTTCTCCCTGTCACTTTCCTTCTCTCTCGCAAATAAAAAAATAAAAATAAAAATAACAATACCTATTATAATTTGGTAATGAATACACAAAATAAAAAGATAAGTATGGCATCAAAACCCTAAACCCTAAAAATAGTAAGCATAAGGGAAGAGTTAAGTTACTACCAGTGTAACATGGACTGCTATGTCTACGAGGTATTTTCTGTAAAGCTCCTAATAATCACAAAGCAAAATGCTAGCGTGAACTCACAAAAGATAAAGTGAAGGGGTTGGAGCAACACCACCAATCTAGGGAGGTGGGGAAGAGGAAGGAGAGGAAAGGAACAAGGGAACCACGAAGAGCCAGAAAGCAGCTAAGATGGCGGCACTGGTGAGTCCTTACCTACCAGCGATCACTCTACACGTAAATGGGTCGACTTCGTCAACGAACACGCAGAGAGCGGCTGAATTAAAAACAAACCAGGACCCAACTTGATGTTACCCACGAGAGACTCGCTTCGACTTTAAGGACACACAAGCTCGAAGTGAAGGGAGGCGTGGAGATGCTCCATGCAAGTGGAGACCCAAAGAGAACAGGAGCAGCTCTACTTACATCAGACAAAGTAAACTTTTAGCCCCACATGGTAAGAATTACAAGCGTCATTATATAATGATAAAGGTGTCAAATCATCGAGAAGAGGTAACAATTATAAATATACGGGCACTCAGTATTGGAGCACCAAAATGGATTAGGCAAAGCAAATACTAACAGATATGAAGGGGGGGAAAGGGTAACACAGTAATAACAGAGGACTGTAACAGCCCACATTGAGCAATGGATAGATCATCCAGACAGAAAATCAACAAGGAGATGGTGGAGTTGAACGTCCATTAGACCAAATGGGCCTCACAGACATTTACGGAGCTTTCTACAGCAGCTGAATGTACATGCTTCTCTAATGCACACGGAACATTCTCCAAGACAGATCACATGACAGGCTGCAAAATGAGTCTTAGCAAATTTAAGAAGATTGAATTCTTACCCACTATATCTTCCAATCACAGTGTTATGGAACTAGAAATCAGTAACAGGAGGAAAGGGGAAATATTTACAAACATACAGAAACCAAACAAAACCTTCCTAAACAAGCAACGGGTTGAGTAAGAAATCAAAAGGAAATAAGAAACTATCTTCAAATAATTGAAAATTGAACACAACACACTAAATCCTATGGGATACTGTAAAACTGTTCTGAGAGGGGGACGCCTGGGTGTCTCAGTCAGGTAAGTGTCTTTCCTTTGGCTCGGATCATGATCTCAGGGTCCTGGGACTGAGCCCTGTGTCCTCATGTTGGGCTTCCTGCGTAGTGGAGAGTCAGCTTCTCCATCTCACGCCTCCCTCTCCTTCTCTCTGTCCCTCTCCTTGCTTGTGCTCTAATAAATAAATAAAATCTAAAAAAAAAAAAAAGCGCCTGTCTGATGAATAGACATTTCTGCTAAGAACACATTGAAATGGCCAACAGACACATGAAAAAGTGCTCCACATCACTCGGCATCAGGGAAATACAAATCAAAACCACAATGAGATCCCACCTCACACTGGTCAGAATGGCTAAAATAAACAAGTCAGGAATGACAAATGTTGGCGAGGATGTGGAGAAAAGGGAGCCTCCTACCCTGCTGGTGGGAACGCAAGCTGGTGCAGCCACTCTGGAAAACAGCGTGGAGGTTCCTCAGAAAGTGGAAAATAGAGCAAAACTATGACCCGGCAATTGCACTACTGGGTATTTACTCCAAAGACACAAATGTACTGATCTAAAGGGGCACGTGCACCCGAATATTTATAGCAGCAATGTCCACGATAGCCAAACTATGGAAAAAGTCTAGATGTCCATCAACAGATGAATGGATAAAGAAAATTTGGTATATATATACAACGGAGTACTATGCAGCCATTGAAAAACCCAAAATCTTGCCATTTTTGCAATGACATGGGTGGAACTAGAGGGTATTATGCTGAATGAAATAAGTCAATCAGAGAAAGACAATTATGATACAATCTCCCTGATATGAGGAATTTGAGAAACAAGGCAGAGGATCCCAGGGGAAGGGAAGGAAAAATGAAACAAGATGAAACCAGAGGAGACAAACCATAAGAGACTCAATCTCAGGAAACAAACAGGGTTGCTGGAGGGGAGGCGGGTGTGAGGGATGTGGTGGCTGGTGAGGGACACTGGGGAGGGCACGTGCTATGGTGAGTGCTGTGGGCTGTGTGAGACTGATGGTCCTGCACCCCTGGGAAATAATACATCACGTGTTCATTTAAAAAACAGCTGTCTGAAAGGAAGGTTTAGTGACGAATGCATATATTTAGAAAAGATATAGAGACCTCAAATGAACAACCTGGTTTTACACATCAAGGAATGAGGCAAAGGAGAAAAAAAGCCAAATTTATCAGAAGGAAGAAACAGCAAAGGCTGGAGTGGAGATAAAAGAAGGAGCGACTAGAAACAATAAAAAGAATCCCTGAAAGAGCAGTTGTTTTTTGAGAAGATAAAACTGACAAAACTTCATCTAGACTAAGAAAAAAAGGGGGGGATACTCAGAATCGGTAGAGACATAAGAACTGATAGCCCAGAACTACGAAGGGTCCTAACAAATTACTATGAGCAATTCTACACGGACAAACTGATAACCCAGAAGAAACAAACAAACTGTTAGAAATGTGCAACGTTCCGAGACTGAATCAGGAAGAAACAGAAAATACGAACACACCAATACTGAGCTCGGAGACCGAATCCGCCGACAAAAGCATCCCAGCAAAGAAAATCCCAGCACCAGGTCGCCCACTGGGGAATTCTACAAATCATTTAAAGACGAATTAATGCCAATACCTCTCAAACTCTCCCAAAAAACTGAAGAGGGAACATGCCAAGTTCTTTTCAGGAGGCCAGTGTTACCCTGATCCCAAAGTCAGCTAAGGACAGACACTGAAAGAAAACCACTGGCCAATATCCACGATGAATAGAAACACAAGAATTCTCAACAAACTGTTAGCAAACCGAATTCAACATTACATTAAAATGATCACAGACCATGATCAAGTGGGATTTATCCCTGGGATGCAAGGAAGGCGCCACATATGCAAATCCATACACGTGATACCCCACATTAACAGAAGGAAACCTAAAGATCATACCATTTCGCTAGATTCAGAAGAGAACATTTGAAAAAAAAAAAAAAACATGCTTTGATGATAAGAACTCTCCACAAATTGGGTATAGACGGACCGTGCATCAACACGGTGAAGGCCACACAGGACAGGCCCACAGCTCGCATACCCAACTGTGAACAGTTCAGAGCCTTTCCTCTAGGACCGGAGCAGGACAAGGAGGTCCCCTCCAGCCACTCCTAGGACACACAGCACTGCAGTCCCGGCCAGCGCAATCAGGCAAGACAGAGAAACAGAAGACACCAAACCAGAAAGTAATAGTACAATCATTTCACTTGTGGATGACAGGGCCTTCCGCGTAGAAAATCCTAAAGACTCCACTGAGACGCTGTTAAATGAATCAATGACTCGGTTACACTGCCGGATGCAAAATCAACACACAGGAGTCAGGTGCCCTTCGATGTCCACATGGTGAAACCCTGGAGGAGGAAAACCAATCACAATAGCATCAAAGACAATAAAATGTCCGGAAATAAATCTAACCAGGAAAGTGCAAAATCTGTACACTGAAAATTACAAGCCCCTGATGAGAGAAACTGAGGAAGACGCCGGCAGAAAGCTGTCCGGAGCGCACAGAGCAGAGGAATAAATACGCTGACAATGTCCAGACTACCCAAAGCCATCGCCAGCTTCAACGTCATCCGCACCCACGTTCCAGCGGCGTCCACAGAAATAGGAAAACCGATCCGAAAACTTGCATGGACGCACAGAAGACCCAGATGCTTAAGCGAGGCTGAGGAAGCAGCAAGCGGGAGGCGCCGCGCTCCGGACCGGAGCCAGGTTCGGGCTCCTGGGACCCAAACGGTGCGACCGTGCAACGGAGTGGAAAGCCCGGGAGTGACCCCGCGCGCGGGACCCCACCAACGAGAAAGCTCCCCCACGGCAACGGACCACGAGAGACTCCCCCGGACGGCCGAGAAAATGCCAATCAAAACCACAGCGAGGCATCCCCTCGGCCCTGGGAATGATGGGCCGGAGCCGCGAAGCGACGGTGCTGGCGAGGATGCGGAGACCGGGGAGCCTCCCGCGCCGCGGCGGGAACGGGCGCTGGTGCGGCCGCGCTGGAAACCAGCACGGAGGCTCCGCAAGACGTTCAACCTGGAAATCCCATAAAACGTGGAAATGTCTGGCGATCCTTCTGGGTCCGGATTTAATGGAAACGAAGTCCATTTCCACGGATTTCTGGCCTCAGTTCGCCATTCTGCACACCAGCCGGGACTTGGGCACACCGTGCATGTCTGTCCGCAGAAGGATGAGGGAGTTGTGTCCACATGCGCGCGTGCATACACACGCACACACACACGCGCGCGTCCACACTCACGCGAGTGTCATTCAGCCGCGAGGAAGCAGGAAACGAGTCGGAGAAAGCTGCGTGCAACCCGAGGGCAGGCGCCCAGCGCGAGAAGCCGCGGAGGCAAACGCTGCACGATCTCACCTCCGTGGGGTCGGACAAAGGCAAACCCGCACACACAGGCTGGAAGGTGGCGGCCGGGGCTGGGGGAAGTGGGAGCGCTTCTCCGAGGACGCGAGCCTCCAGCCACGAGCCGAGTGAGTTGTGGGGTCCGCGGAATGGCGGCTGAGCACAGTCAGCGGCCCCGAGCCATGAACTTGACGCCGCTGAGAGAGCAGATCCTGACTGTACAAGACCGAAGAAACCGGCGACTCTGTGACCTAGCGGAGGCGGTCACTCGCTTAACTATGACCTTCATGCATCATACTTTGTGCCAAATCACCGCTTTCTACATCTTAAACTGACGCCGTGCTCTGTGTCATTATATCTCAAACCTGGGGGGAGTCAGGACATCTGTGTATCTCCCTGAAGAAATTAATATTCATTAAAAACCGAGTAATACGGATTTATGGTTGCATCTGAAGAGAAATTAAAGGAATAAATAATCCATCAACCTGTAAATGTATTATCCTTGAGCAGAAATGTCTACTTTGGTTTCCATGCTTCCTACTGAATTATTTAAATTAACTTTCCTGGGTTATTAGGAAATGTTCTTAATTTTAACAATCCCAGCAACCTTTTTTATTAATATTATATTTTTATGCAAAATATAAGATTTTAATATTCTGCTGAAAGTTTAGTAAACTTCAGGCAAATCATATTTTTAAGCAACTTTTGAAGGATTCAGCAAAGCTCTGACATAAATCACCAAATTTGACAGAATAACAAATGTTCCCAGCTGAGGGGTCCCTGGGACCTGCAGGTCACCCAGCCCAGGTCGCAGGGATCAGTGGATTGTCTGCTTGGAGCCCATGGTAAGTCTTACTAAAAGTACCAGAGAGGTGCTTGGGGCTGAATCCCAGGTTCCTAGTGGGGTCGGAGTAGCCGCCAGAGGGCTTCTCTGCAAACGGCAAGTACAGCCCCCCACCAGGCCCCTCCACGCCATGCAGACTCTCAGGGGCAGCACTGGGCAGGAGGCAGGTGGGAAAGAGCCCCCCCAGGAGAGTCACCACCTGGGGCATGAGGCTCAGGTGCCCCGTGAGGGCTCCGGCTCAGGCACCCGAGGGTGCTGTTCTGGGACCCTCACCTGAGAAGCCGCCCCAGGCCCCTCTCCCCACCCCTGTGGGGACTCTCCAAGCAGGAGAAATCCTGGCCTGGTCAGCAGAGCCCGCATCCTTCCAGCCTCTAGGCCGCCCTGTCCCCGTGAGCATCTGGAGCCGGGGTCACTTCCCGTGGGAATCTGGGGCCCCTCCTGCCACACCTCCAGTTGATGGACTGTTCTGCAGGGAACACGAGTGATTCCCACTGTGTCCTGCCCTCTCGGCATCTGCCCACCCGGCTGCACAGGGAGCACAGTCGGCTTCCTGAGCACCTGCCCGGCCTCCCGGAGCACCTGCTCCACCAGATCCCAGCCCCCAGGCTCTGTCCTGACACAACGGGGAGGCCCAGGGCGGTGGCCCCCCGGACAGGGCTCCCTGAGCTTCCTCTGGCCCTTCCCCCACATGTGACAGAGAGACCAGGGGGGCCACAGTGGACCTGGGGTCCTCAGAGACAAGCCTTCCTCCTGACAGTCCATCAGACACACACCTGAGGCCCACAGAGGCTCCCCCTGGAGTCTGATTTCACAACACGGACCCTCTGCCAGCTGCTCCGGGAGGGCGGACCCATCACCACGTGCGGAGTCCTCACAGAGGGAAGACCCCTCCTGAGGGACCCCACCGTGGGCTGGGGACCCGGCATCTCCAAGGCCTGCCTCTTCCCAGGGGTTCCCGTGCTGGGGCATCCCCATACAGGGCTCGTCTGCACAGGCTGGACACTCTAGCCCCACCGTCGGGGCTCCTGGGGCAGAGTCCAGGCACCGGCAGAGGGAGGGGTCTGTCCCTCCCTGTTTGTGCGGTCCGTCACACACGCTCCGTGAGGGTCCACCCAGAGCTGGGGGTGGTCCCGGACCCAGGGATGGGGTGGAGGATCCAGGACAGAGACCCCTGTCCTCCTGGAGCCCCGACTGCACGAGTGAGTCCAGGGCCTGGGGTCTCAGACCACGGAGCCGCTGCAGAGGCCGGGGGTCCTCAGGCCCTACCCGGACACCAAGAACAACTCTGCAAGGAGAGCCCTTTCCTAGGGGCCACTGCAGGCACTTATCGTCAGGGAACCCTCACGGCGACCTGGTTGGGTCCAGCCTCTCCCCAAGGACCGAGCCCCTGACTGTAAATCTATCACCCGTGTCTGCCTGAATCCTCCCGGCGACGGGGAGCTCACCACCCCGTGAAGCAACTTCCCATGGCATAGTGGGAAACACCTTCCTGCTGGTCCAGCTCTGCAGACACACGGCTCCATCCTGAACCCCTCTTCCTGCTTTCCCGAGTCTGGTCTCCACCTGGGCCCCTGCCCCCAGAGGCCCCCACAGCCCCTCAGCTCCAGAGCAGCCGGGCGTCCCAGGAACCCTGCTCAGCCACTGCCTCTGCCCACAGACTCCCTCCCTCCTCAGCCTCAGGGCAGAGCAAACTCCCCACTGCCCACGCAAGGCACCAGGCAGGGCTCCATGGGACAGCTCAGAGCGGAACCGCCGGGGCCCAGATGGACCCAGCCGGATGCTGGGCTTGCCTTCTGCCCCTTCGCTGTCTCTAACCTGCACGAGCAAGGGAAGCCCAAGGGAAGGACTGAGTCCACAGCCTGGGCTCCAGGCTCTGCTGCCCCCAAACCTGCAGCCTCACGGGGGAGGGCGAGGAAGCAGGTCCCCTCCTGGTTCCAATCTCAGGCTGGGCTCTGAGGCGGAGGCCTGCTCTGCCTTCCAGAACCCTCTGAGACTCTCTACAAAGGAGCTCAGTTCCTCCTCCCTGCCGACGGTCCAGCTCCTCCCTCTGCTGCTCAGACCCGCCGTTTAGGCCACAAGCGGAGCAAACACGCCGGCCTTCCTCCTCGGGCTGAGCTGCAGGTGACACGCAGCCCCGACCCACGCTCGGGGACCGTTACTGCAAAGCCACTCACCTGGGGACTCAGGCACCTGTGAACGATGCACGGGGACAGGCTTCCTGCCCCACAGCCAGCCCTGAGTTCCCCGTGGGGCACAGAGGACAGGGAGCGGTGGGACCCTGGTGACCTCCGTGTGTTGGGGCCGCGGCTGGAGAAGCCCCGCTCTCTGCAGACATGCGCAGCCCGTTCCCGCCGGCAGAGAAACAGTCTGAGGGCGAGAGCAGGCGACGCGTCAGCCTCCCTCCCTGACGACCTGCTCCCCGTCTAGTCTGTGGACTCACACCCCTGAGGGCAGCTCCCTGGGTCCTCACCTGGGGGTGCGGGGGATCTGCTCCTGGCTGGACCCTCACTGGGGGACCTCACGGGGGCGGGGGTCCTTGCTCAGGGGCCTCACCCGAGGGAAACTTACCTGGGGGCACCGCACCTGCAGGGAGCCTCACTTAGGGGCCTCAGCTGGGAGTCCACACTTGGGGAAGCCTTACCTGAGGGACCTCCCCTGTCGGGGCCTCACCGGGGGAGCCTGACCTGGTGGTCTCCCCGCCACTGGGGGGGTTCTCAGAGGCCTCGACTTCGGGAAGGGGCCTGAACCCTCCTGGCCGTGGCCTGAGATCCAGGGAGGGCGTCTGGGACTCGGGCAGGCCTCTCACTCTGACCACTGACCCCAACTCACTTTCCTTCCCTCGGGCTCGGCGTGGGAGTTCCGGGGTTGCGGGGCTGCCGCTCCCCCCGGGGGCAGGAGACCCGCCCTCGGGGCCCGGGAGGAGAGCTCCTCTCCCCCAGCAGGGCTGCCTCCGCCCAACGACCCCGGCCCAGGCGGCCTTGCGCTCCGCGGACAAGCGATCTGAGAGCCGGAGGGTCGGCACCTGAGCGAGGGCTCGGTGTGAGCTGTTAAGTTGCTGACAGGAGAGTTGGTCTGAAACAGATTCCCAGGCGGGGAAGGGGTCGTGAAACGATGCTTCCAGACTGCAGCCAGAGCTCCCGGCTGAGACCCCCGGGGCTGTGGGCGGGGAAGGGCCACACGCACGGGCTCCAGGCGGCTTTACTAGGAGCCTCCATGCAGCTCATGTGCCAGTGCAGGCCGAAGGGGCTCGGGAGCCACAGCAGGCTCAGTGCAGACAGAGCAGGGGAGACAGGAGCCCACCGGGTCAGTGCAGACAGTGCAGGGGAAGGGGGGAGGTTGGTGTGGAAACTACTGGATCAGTATAGACAGAGAAGGGGAGGGGGGAGACCACCGGGTCAGTGTAGACAGAGCAGGGGAGAGGGAAAGGCCACCGGTCAGTGTAGACAGAGCAGGGGAGAGGCGGAGTTCTTGGATCAGTGTAGACAAGGAAGGGGAGAGGTATAGACCACTGAGACAGTGCAGACGGGCGGGGCGGGGGAGACCGTTGACTCAGTGTAAATAAAACAGGTTTAGAAGGGAGATAACAAGGGTTGGATAGACACAGGTGAGGGAGCGGGGCATTCTAGGTCAGTGTAGACCCGATGGGAGGACTAAGGAGACACCTCAGAGAAGTGTAGACGTGGAAAGGGAACTTGAAGAAAATACGAGGTCCACGTTCACAGGAGAGAAACGAGGGAAAAAACTCTGTTTAGCGTGAACACAGGAGGGAGACAGAGGAATATGCCAGGACAGTGTAGACACACGGAGACAAGTCAGGAGTTGTCCAGTGTGGACACAGCTGGCAAGACACCAAGATATCTCCATTCGGTGTGGACACAGCTAAGGAGCCAGGGAGACAGCCGAGGCCAGAGTGGATATTTCGGGGCAGATGTGGAAACTTCCGGTTCACCAGAAGATACCCCAGAGTAAGAACGGAGATCTGCTGCTCAGTACGGACACCGAAGGGGGACATGGGAGACACCCAGGCCAGTACAGATAAACCTCGGTGTGTGGGGCAGACTGCCAGCTCATCGTCAACACACCACGAAATCGGGAGACCCTGGTGCCTGCAGGCATCCTGGGGGAGCGTGGGGGAGCTCCGGGCCCCTTCACCTGCATACACAGAGTGACATCCTACGTCAGTACAGACAGATCATGGGGGCTCGGGGATACTCCGGACCCACGCAGACACTGTGCAGGAAACTACACAGGTCCGTGTAAACACACCGGGGTACCAGAGTGATGTCCCAGGCCAGTGTAGGCACAACAGAGCAACTAGAGAGGCATCGCTAATCAGTGTAGACAGTACAAGAAGTTAAGATGCATCTTGTCAGTGTAGACACTTAAGTAGGGAGACATCTCAGGAGGTCTGCGATGTCCCATGTGTGACACGGAAGTGCCCCCATGCTGGGAGGCCCCTCTGTTGAATCACAGATGAACCAAGACACCCACGTGCCTGCAGGCTCCTGGGGTACGGAGGAATCCCAGAAGAAACCACCTGAGCCAGGTGGGGAGGTTAATGTCGACGTGTCACCGCTCACTGACGGGAGGACTCGTGGAAGCGGACAAGGGACCGGAAGGTGCGGCCAGCAGGGCGAGCAAGAACCCCTGCAGGAGGGGGCTCGCAGAGCTATAGATCCCTGAAGCTGGGGAGCGGGTCGGGGCCAGGAGGAGCAGACAGCCTTCCTGGGAGCCCCTCCCCACCGGCCCATCAAACTCCAGGACACTCCCAGTCTGTGCCCCTCCCTTCCTCAGGGAACTCTGGGTGCAGGACAGACCAACCCAAAGAGCTGGGGCTCACAATGCCAGTGGCTCCCGAGTTCCCACCGCTCTGGGGCCTGAGTTCAGGTGCGGCCCGGCTGGCTGGTCTCTGCTGCACCTGGCCTGGCTGGGTCACTCCCTCAGCTGCATCCAGCTGCTGGCGGGACTGAGCTGGAAGGTTCCAGAAGGCTCTTCTGCACCTGCCACATTCTTCTCTGCACTATTTCCAACAGCCCAGTAATCACCATCAAGGTGTCAAGTTTCCATGGAGACACATTCACCACCCAGAGGGAGGTTTCTCAGAAGAATCTATCGAGTGAGTGAAGGGTGTCAAGTGTGATTCCTTCCCATCTGAGGGGGGCTCTGATTCTTGGGGCTTGCGGCTGTTTCTCCTTGAATTTGGACAGCCAGGACATCAGGCGATGGGTGGCTCTGACCTTGACCTTGACAGGAATTAACCTTGTGCCCTCTCCAGCCCTGGCTCCCTCCCTCCTGCACCGGTCTTGATTTCAGCTGGGGAAGAAGGGAGACTTGCGACATTCCGGAAGATACGGTGTTGGATTCCCTGATTCCCAAGAAGGGCCAGAAGAACTCCTTTTCAGGGAATCTGGGAAACCAGAAGTTCAGATGCACCCGACGGAGGGAAGGTCTTCCCAGGGGAGTGTCCGGACTAGCTGCCCAGGGCCCTCCCTCCCCTGCTGCCCGCAGAGCCTCCTGCCTGCTCTCCTCCTGCTGCCTCCTCTCGCCTTGGTGTGCGGAAAACCGGATTTCTCTGCCCTGTTCCCCCTGACCTGCAGGCTCCACTGCTCCCACTCATGGAAAATCTTCGAGAGAACCTGGAGCCGCGAGAGAATGCTTTCATGGATCATCTACGTGCTTTTCCCTCCCACTGGCTCCTGTCGCTCTGTGCTCGCCCCCCACCCCGCCCAGGCGGTCTGCGTTCAGGGGCTCAGGGAGCATCACACGTGGTGGTTCCCGTCCACGGGCCCAACCCCTCCTAACAGACCCCACGTGTTCAGGAACACACTGTATGGAACCTGCATAGAGCAGAACTGATCTGTCATTCATCGGGAATCAAAACGTAACTGGCATCGTGTATTTTTGTCCAGGTAACCGCCTGCAATGACACGGGTATGTTCCTACCCCGTTCCCCCGCTGTAGCAGCTGCACGCTGGGATGTGCACTGTGCACCCTGACGTGCGTGGGTGGGGTTCCCCTATAATGAAGAGGTCCCTGTAATGAGATCTAGCCCTCCCCGGCTGGGATCTCTTCACAGGCCCGGGCGTCTGGGTGGCAGGTGTGCGGGACCCTGCGGTCTGGGGGAGCAGAGGTGCCCGGTGAATCCAGGGCTGGAGCACGGCGGATCCCTGGAAGGTGGCGGCAGAGCCCAGTTGCTCATTTCTTCCGTGCTCTTGCCCTGAGACCTGGGCCCAGCTCCAGGAGGGAGGGCGCATTACCTTGGGTGAGCCCGTGCTCACCCACACAGCGGCGAGTGCTCCCCACATGTGCTCCCCACACAGGGGTGGTGGGGTCTCAGGGACCGCTGCCCATCTCATGCCTGTGTCTCAGCAGCCTGGACCCCGAGGTCCAGGAGATGGCAAGGCTGCTTCAGACCCAGAGAAGGCTGGGCTCTGATCCCAATGGTCCCTGTGAACACAGACTGTCTCTCCACCTGTCCCCAGAACACAGGGCTTGGCCAGGACATCCTGTAACCCTGACAGCATGGGGGCCAGAAGCGGACACGCATAAATACAGCTTTCTGGAACTGAGCCCTAATCTCCCTTAATCCCTCTGGGTCCCAAGGGGCTGGGGCCATCCCCCCTTCCCCGTTCATGGAAGAGGATCCTGGAGGCTCAGGAAAGTGGCACAGCAGCCCTGTGCTGGGGACCGTGTGACAAGCAGCTCTCCAGGGACCCACCTGGCTTGCACAGCTGCCAGCTTCCCTGGTGTAACTATTCCCATGCGGCTGACTGCGAGATGCCGGCAGCCTGAGCATGGCTCACATACCTGGGGCCTGGGGTCAGGCTACTCCACAGCACCAGGGGAGGGGGGAGCTCCCCCGTGTCCTCCTGGCTGGGTCCCACCATCTCATGCCAGCCTCTGCACACCCGGGCACAGCGGCTTTGGGGCCACGGAGCCAGATATGCCCAAATCACGGGGAACCAGAAAGGCCCGGGCCGGCGGAGCCCCAGACTAGGCCCTAGCAACTTGCCAGAGCTGACTCTCACACCGGGAATGCTTCAGAAGTTTGGGGGCAGCTGGTAGCTTCAGATTAGTCATGGCGAAAACATGTATACCCCACAAAACTGGCAAATGCTACAAGATGGCACCCCCATGTTCCCTGTCCAGAACCTTAAAGGCAGACTCTGCTACCCAGCCCCCTCTGCCCCTCATCCTGGGCTGGGGATGGCAGGTGTGTGGTCTGGTCCCAGCCCTGAGCTTCCATTCAGGACAGCCCTGAGCCACGAGGACACAGATGGAGGACCCGGCTAGGTGGCTCCCCGTCCCTCCCCAGGGTCCCTGAGAGTGCTCCTGACCACTCCACTGGCTCGTGGGGGCCCCACCGTGGCACCTGCTTCTGGACGCCAGGTCCAAGGCAGCAGCCTGAGGGGCCCTCCTGCAGGTGCTGCTGAGTCAGGGCAGGGCAGCCGCATCATTGCTGACAGCAAGTTGAGCTTTGGCATGTTTCCCTCGAAGGGAACACGGCCGACAAAAGCTAGAACATTCCAGCAACTCCAGCACACGAAGTAGCATGTTCACATGATGGTTTTGAGACCACGACGGTGCTGGCCTCATAGACAGCTGACCACGGAGGGGTTGTACAGGAGTGGGTGGGGGAGCTCGCTGTGGGCACCGAGGACAGAAAGCATCGGTCCCTCCCCAGCCCCACACAGGCGAGCTTCACATGGACTCATGCCTACAGAGGGCAGGAAATAAAACAGGAGAATGTACAGGGTATTTGCAATCTTGTGGCTGGGAACCACTTTTTAAACAAATTTTAAAAGTATAAACCAGATCGTAAGAATGATTAATATTACTACATCAAGAATAAGGATGTCTGTTTAATGAGGAAGATCGGGAACAAATTAGCAGGCACCGGCGGATTGGAGAGTATGTCCATGTTTGAAGCTGGCAAATAATCAACACCTAGAATTTAAAATGCAATTTTGTAAATTGAAAAGAAAAAGAATCTCCGTAAGTGGATAAGAGAAGACAAACAGATCTTCTCTAGGGAAGTAAATGTCAAAACGCAAACAAACACGTGCCAAGAAGCTCTGATCACTGGGAAAGAAGAAGACATCTGGTTACACTGAATGGACTGGCCACGACTTAGCAGCCGGCTCTGGCCAGCGATGTGTTGCCATCAATGCGGGGACCAGGGACAGTGCTGCCCTGTGTGGGGAGGGAACATGAGTGGGCACACTCTCCAACCCAGGACCACCCGCAGCACACACCTACAGAAATCTGGACCCAGGCCCACAGGGAAGTGGCGGCCTCCTGGGACAGCGACAGGGAGTGTGAAGATGAGCCTCGAGAACGGTGGGGGCGCGAACAGACGTCCTGTACACTCAGCAGTGACAGCGACGGTGCCGAACATAACCACTCGTAGGACTGCAAGTCTTGCAAACAGAAGGAAAGACGTAACACGGTGCCGTCCAATGTATTTAAAATATATGCCCACCACACAGCAGCGGACGGTCTGCAAGAACACTTTCAACTAGAAAGGCAGTCATTACACAGTTGAAGGACTTCCCAAGAAGAAAAGTCTCAAACACACTCAAATTAATAAGATAAAATTCAGTCCAAACAAAAAGACGCTGGTAAACCCGGTTCTGTGATTGAAGAGCGGGAGTGGAGTGAGATTAGAGAGTAAGGAAACAGCAAGGCTGGTGGAATGCACCTGCGGGCACAGCCTGGGCATGTGCAGGGCAGCAGCGGGAGCCCCATCCTGCCCTAGCCCCGCCCCTCTGCTCCGGCCCCGCCCACCGCCACGGCCCCACCCTCAACAAGACCACACTTCTGGGGCACTGGCCCCACCACCTTCCTGACTCTGCCCTCCTGTCTGGCCAGGTCCTGTGACCCGCCCACTCCCTCTAACCCCACCCTGCCTGACCACGCCCCCTGGTCCAGCCCCGCCCACCGGCCTGGCCCACCCCAGGCTACCACTCTGGGCTCCCCACTCTGGGACACAGAGCACCTGCCCAGAGCACAGATGGTCTGGGGGTGTGTTGAGGGCCTTTCCTGCGCTGGGTGGAGCCAAGATCTTCCCCAGTCCCCGCCTCTGCACTACTGAGCGAGAGGGTCTGAACTCCCCACAGGGTGAACCAGACCCTCCCAGGCTGGGTAGGTGCCCTGGGACCCCAGGCATTTGGTCCCAATTTCTGCCTCCCCTGGCTGACCTGGCTCCTGTACACATGTAGGGAACCCCAGGAAGGGCAGCGTCCTCCTGTCCCCCGGGGGAGCAGGAAGGGGGTCCCCGGAGTTCCCTCCCCATGGGGTCCCATCCTGTGTGGGCCTGGTGCACGGAAGCTTTCCTGACAACCCGACATTGGCATTCTGTGCACAGATGAGTCTAGGGAAACAGTAAAAGTGACGGATGGGGGTTGAAGCTATATTTGCCATCTGCAATTTTTTCTGCACTTCTCATTTTTGTTTCATTTGGCCTCAAACAGGAAGAGTCAAGACAATGTGGCACCACCTGCAGAGGTGGCCTTGAGAGAGGGCTTGGGGCCAGCAGGTGCCATTCCCTCCCCCTCCCGGTTCCCAGGGCAGGTGGATGGGGAGGCAGAGACGGCGCCTCTCTGAGCCTCAGTTTCCCCTTCTGTGTAACGCGCTTGATGGGGCCTCTTTAGGGCTCTGGGTTCCCGTCCTAACCTGCACTGACGCTGTCCTTCACCCATCTGCACTGCTGCCCCTTCCCGTCCACCCTCGGCTCTGCTGGGCTAACGGCACGGGATCTCCTGCTGGCTCTACCTCTGCCCCCGCAAACCAACCCATGCTCTGCTCGGTGGCCACGGTCACCTCTAAAATCACCAGTACAGTCAGTGCCCTCCCTTCTGTGGTTTCCCTTTGCACCCAAGCCTCAGAGACAGACAGTGAGGGTCAGGAGGAGAAGCAGACACACCACTGAGCAGGGAGCCTAACACAGGGCTCAATGCTTGGACTCCAGGATCACGACCTGAGCTGAAGGCAGACATTTAACCAACAGAGCCAGTCAGGAACCCCTGTCCACTGATATTTCACTCCAAAGCACCTTGGATGACTAGCCCAAAGTTCAAAATAAACCAGTATAACCCACCCATGGAGGTGGGAGAAGGACAGGCCTCTAACCTCCTCCAGCACACAGGATGTGTGAGCCTGGGGCCGCCAGGCAGCGCTCACAGCCCAGACCTGCCTGTGTCTGCTGCTGGCCGGGAGGTCCCGGCTCCCACCGCCCCATCAGGGACGTGATGACTCCTGGTCCACTTGGTAAGTCGTGTTGTTCCCTCTGATGACGATCCAATAGGCATAACGCGTTTTCGCCAGGTCCTTCCCACCTGCCACAGGCTCTGCCGCCTCCAGGTCCCCAAACCCGTTCGCAGCGGGGGGTGAGGATTACACGTGTCTTCATCAGCAGCGGGATGACCACTCACACGTCTGAGATGTTCCCGGCCTCATCAGACCAACCCACCGAGGACAGTTTTCCGAGTGTGCCCTGCGTGTGAACGTGAAAGCTCATACAGCCCGATCCCTCACTGTGAGTAAACACCTCACACATTACTGTTCAGGAGGAGTTCGTGGAGGGACAATTTTTCTTTCTTAGAATCCTCTGATCAAACATATATTCCTCCTCTCACAGTCATAAGAAATCCGTATGTAGTAATTCGGTGTTTGTTAGAGCGGTTGTAACTTGCTTGTTAAGTGTGGAGAAAAGCATTTCAGCCCCAGAAGCCTGGTGTCTTCAGAAAGTCAACTGAGAACACTCCCCTTCAACTGCCTTCCGGATTCAGTTTCCAGCTCAGTAAGGGGCTGCAGCTTGTAAGCCAGAACGCCTTGTGGGTCACCATCGCTCCTTCCTGTCTCCTGGCCACGGTCCGTCCCAGTCTCAAACCCAAAGTGAAGGATCAAGCCTGGGGACTCCCACCGGAAGGGGTAAGGAACTGGGACTCACAGGTCAGTCCAGCCCGGGGCCCTTACAGAGGGCCCTTACACGTGGAGAGAGGAACGCACAGGTCAGGAAGCAGGCACTGGTGGGCACAATCTAGCAGACCTCGAGGACCGTGACTACCCCTGGGGCCAGCTGCACTGTTCTGCAAATGATTAAATAAGAAATTTAAAAAATGAGGCGTAGCTGATGTACCCAGCAATGCTGAATGTGAACTTCTAGAAATGTTTTAAAGAGATGGAAAACAAACAAAGAGATGACCCCCTCAGAGCTCTTCACTGTTGGAATTTCTAAAGATATACATGAAGAAAGATGAGCATGCTGAGAGGAAAAGTCCAAAGTACAATGAGGTACAGGGAAGAAAGAAAACAGTATGCCTGGGGTAGTACTAAGTAATTTTTCCATGACAGTGATACCCAAGGAGGAAGTACCAAAAGGGAACAGAGCTAAAAGCTGTATATTCATAACCTATACGCCAGAGAGCAAGGACTGGCATTCATAACCATAATTTAGTAGACAGACGAAGTATTAATGGA
Organism: Mustela erminea; assembly: GCF_009829155.1. Taxonomy (NCBI): domain Eukaryota; kingdom Metazoa; phylum Chordata; class Mammalia; order Carnivora; family Mustelidae; genus Mustela; species Mustela erminea. Next base: position 91,619,100 of record NC_045626.1, on the reverse strand, counting down.
TTCAGTTTAATAGATAAAATGCGCGTGGTGAAAGTGTGCGTGATCTGGAACAAGAGACACAGCGTGCTTATCTTACAAACAGGCAGAGGAAGAACAAGAATGAGAAAATTCTCGAGGACATAAGGTGCTCTAATTCTGCACGTGCACACACGCGCGTGCCCACACACACGTATATTTCTGTATGTGTTTAAAATATCTTTAGAAGGTCTGCCAAAACCAGCCTTGTCTCCGGGGAGAACTGGGCAGTCACAGGTCGGTGTGCTGTGTAGGGAGAGTGGCGTCCAGGCGGAGGACACACAGGCTCCCCGTGAGAGGACAGATCCCACAACTCTGCCAGCCACAAGCTTAGAGTTAACTCAAGGAGAAACAGTCCCGCCGAAGAGAAAACAGGCTCATGGGGGAGCTGGCCTCGAGGCAGGGGCACCTGCACATATTTATGGTGATGGGAAAAAGCCAGGGGAAAACGGACTCCAGGAGGGGCGGCATCTCTGAGGGACAGAGGTGAGGTGGCAGGACTCTGGGCCAGCACCTGTGATACAAGCCTGTCTTTGTTCTCAGCTACTGCTCCTTCTGTACCCAATTTTTAAATATTTGGAGTATTTGCTTGGAGGGAGAAAAGAAAGGGCTCTGGAGTTCCTAGGCTATAGAAAGGTAGAGATCCAGAAGGGGGTGCAGACAACCAAGATGAGCTTTAGAAAAACCCTGCCCAGGTGAGCAGTGAGGAGGGCAGAGCTTTGTCACTGCCTAACCCGAGTAGGCAGGAGCGCGTGTCCCTCCTGGGGCTGGAGGATTGTGGGAAAGCTGGACTTCAGGGTCACACCTGTGATGGGGCAGGTGGCCTCACCAGGAACAACAGTCACCCCACTGCCATGTTTGGGCTGGACTGCATGGTCCTTCCATCCCAGTGAGCTAATGCCTTTCTCCACCTGTGGGCCCTAAAAGGGCAAAATTGCCTTTGTAAAATCACAGACACCGACGCTGGCCCCAGAACGGACCAGTCAGTTATGGAAAGCTGTCCGCCTTGGGAAATTTTGCTTATCAGGCTTCTCCTGAGGTCCGGCAATTTCCAGCACAGAAAGCAACCACAAATCCACCGAAACCCGCGAGTATGGGATGTGGCAGGTGCGGTTTATGGTTGTTAATTCTACGTAAACAGACTCAGACCCACAGCGCAGTGCAGCCCCCTCCCACTCCCGCACGCAGGCTCCTCCGGCAGGAGCATCCTTCTCAGCACGCGCTTCCCCCAGACACCCCCAACTTTCCAGGCCTCCCTCTATCGGCCCCAACCCCGCCTGACCTGGAGACACACAGGTCCCCTCGAGCAAGACCCAAATAGAGACACTGCGCAGGTGTAAATACATTTATCGACCTCGTCTCCAGAAACGAAAGCCCTGCGGGGAGTGTGGATGGAGATGGGACGTCGCTGCATAGCCCGCAGCCCCCACTGATGACACAGGCCTCCTTCAGCCCACCGCCCCACAGGAGAAGGAGACAGTTCTGAAGGGATGTACCTCCTGCCTGATGGAACCCTAGGTGGGTCTGCCGCTGAGCAGAGGCTAGACCGCAGTCCTGGCCCCTTCTGACTGCAGGGAACATTCTGGCAGCCAGCACCCGGTTTCTTCCAGAATTGCAGTGACAAACAAAATCTGAAAACTGGTGCAGCGCATCTGTTCCCTTGTTGTGTCCATGCGCGGCCAGCTCCCCTGTGATGTTCTCCAGGGCAGATCTCACCACACGCCAAGCTCAGGGGCCTGGAGGGGAGGTGATCAGAGCCAGACTCATCCCCACCCTTCAGCGGGATGAGCCGGAGCTTACAGAGCCCGTGGTACGAGCTGAAGACTTACTGGCACTTCAGGCTGGAGCCAGGAGACAAGCAGCTGGAGGGACTTGGGAGAGAAAGCAGCCAGCCCCGAGACCAGGCAAACAGGAGCGGCGTGAAGAACTGACGGGCACCCATCAGTCAACACGTATTTACTGGGGCCCCGTGTGGACTGGCTCTGTGGGAAAAACAAGACAGAGATGGCCAGATCCACCCCCTCGCCAGACACGCATTATGCTGGGAGGCCTGGATGCTGTGCCGTGCTGGACTACGACTCCCCGTGATCCGGCGAGGGGTGACAAGATGACACACTCTCTGCCAGGCATGGAACACATGTCGCAGCAGATAAGAGATGTTCTCCTTCGGCAAAGGCAGGCTGCCTCATGTGTTAAAAGTTAACTTTCATCACAAAGTGCTGCACCGACACCTTCCTAGGCCGCCATCCTGGGGGCAGCTACGGCGGGAACATCTCTGTTAATCTTCAATGCATAGACACGTGCACACCTTCTTCTCACAAAGCTACAGCATAACTACCCCAGCTCTGACGGCCTCCCCTGCCAATCCCGCACCTTCGGGAAGGGCCGCACGGATTCAGCATGTGCTCCAAATATACAGATACCCGCAGACCTGTGCGGCACACAGGGAACACACAGCTGAGATCCATTTCTGGGCCTCCTGAGCCACGACAACTGCCACCTTCCCACCTGCCAAGGCCTCAGTGTCCATCCCTGGTTGTGATGTGGTGCTACACTGGGGCCAGGGGTATCCTCAGGGGCACATGGGCACAGCGTCCCCCTGCATTACAACAGCACTCATCTACGGCCATCTCAAGATCAAAACCTTCACTGAACAGACACGTAGCAACTCTCTCCTTGTTGCCTCAACTCTGCGCCATATGTCCTTGGGCCTCTGTCTCAGGCACACAATTCACAATGTTGCCCATGCCTGGGAACAAGCCTTGGTCCACGGATGGACGTGTGAGTCCAGCCAGGCCGTGGGGAGACCGAGACACTGAATTCTGAAGCTAGCAGCAATTCAAGCCCTTCCGCTGCGGTTCCTGAGCTACAAGGCAAGCCTCACAACGTTAGGAGGTATCGTGACCCCACAATGAGGGCTGCCTCTCCGGAATGCAGCGAACCCAGAGGAGAGCAGAGCACTGTGCGAGGAGAGACACTCCCCGCAGAACCTAGGAGAGCCATCCACGCCCAAAGCTAACGACCCAAGGACGGTTCATTATCTGCATCAACACACGTTTTTGCGTTGAAGCCAGTTCTAGTTCGAGTTTGTGTCACCAGGAACTGAAAATAAATTCTCAACCACTGTTGTGCCTCCAGCGCCCCCGTGGGGGAAAACAGAGCCAAGAGGGCTGAAGAGACAGCATCCTGATGATGTGAGCTGGTCCCCTGGTCAGCACCAAAGACATCTTGGTGGATAACTAGTGCAGGAAAGGATGAAAGTGCACGTGTGACAAGCCCACAACGCGCTCTCGCTGAGCACCCCAGATGGGACCAACAGGGGCTCCGGGAGGACCCAGCAGATGTCATCGCTGCAGGGGTGAGGATCAAGACGGGTGACCTTGAGCTGGGATGGCACAGAGGGGCTGGGTTTGCAGTGAGAACTCCTGACAACAGGCAGTGTGAGCAAGGGTCCTGGGGCCTACCGGCAGGGCGATGGGAGTCTGTAGGAGCTGGGCTGGAGGGAGCCTGGGGGTGGGGGGGGGATAAAGCAGGAGGGTAGAGCGGCTTGAGTCCTGGTCAGGAGCACCCACAGCAGGGTCCAGCCAGGTAAACAGGGACCACTGAGGTGCTCCGCCCCGGGAAGGGTTCATGCAGGCCCTGGTGTGGAAACGGTGAGACGGCAGACACTGGCTCCGAAGGAAAGGTCAGGCAGCCCAGCAACCTCCACCAAGCCTGGGTTAGAGAGACCCAGAGAGAGGTGGGATTCCCACACTCCGTGCCTGGGCAGGGAGAGGCCTGGCAGAGATGCAGCCATTACAGGCGCAGAACCGGGCAGAGAGAGAGACTCGGGTTCTCTTCCCTACCCTCCGGCACTGCCTGCTATGGACGAACCCAGGCAGACCCAGCCCATGGCAGTCTGGGAAGTGCAGGGGTGAGGTCTGAGGGCAGCACGCCCTGCACGGGTTGTCCTTCAGAATGACCCACCGGGCCAAACCCTGAGACTCCCCGAGCTTTCTAGAAGGCCCCCCGGTGCTGCTCTGAAACATGAGTCTTCCCGCACGAGGCAGACAGCTGTTGGGAAACAGCATCCTCCGGAGAGCGACAGCAAATGCAGTTAAATAATCAAAACTCAATTCCTCTCGGTCTAGACAAGAGATTTCATACAATTATGATTTCAAGAGCAACACGTGCATAACGGCTCGCCCTAAAATATGGTTTTCTTCCCCAGAAAAGGATTACTGGGACCCACTGAGCCGGGGCACAAATCCTGTTCACAACCGACTGGGAACAGGTGAGGTCCACACCTCTCTGTGCCGAGGGCGCTGCTGATACACCAAGGACACGCGCCGGGTCACCGACCGGGGGTCCAGTGAGCAGCACCCGCTCTGCCCTGTGCCCAGGCAGACGCAGGAGCCCGGGCATTCCACCGGCCTGGGGCTGCGGCCGCTCGTCACAGCATCCTTCTCCCCAACCCGGCCCCACGGGCTTGCGGAGGGTCGCCATCCGCGGAAGGGTCAGAGGAGGGTGAGGCCCGCCCTTCAGGGGACGCGCGAGAGACCGGGGTGAAGCACCCACCCGCGCCTCCGTGGTTGTGTCCACGGGACAGTGTCCGCCCCGGCGCTCGCGTGGTGCGCGCACGCGGGTCCCAGCGCGCAGGGCCGGCCCGGCCCGGAGCGGCCACGTGCGTGCCGGCGCGCCGCCCAACGAGCCCGGGTCTCCTCCGGACCCCACTGGCCGCCCGGCCGCCGCGCCGCCCCTCCGAGGCCGGCGGCAGGAGGAACCGTCAGCGGACACACCGCCCCTCCCCGAAGCCCCTCCCGCGGGCGGACACGGCCCCACCAGGTGCCCTCCCGGCGGCCGCGCGCCCACCTCACTGCGCCCGGCGACGCGCGGAGCCCCACGCAGGTCCGGGCGGTCCGAGCCCGCGCGTGTCCAGCGCGCTCCGGGGCAGGCCGACGCTCGGCCGCAGCTGTGGACGCCGGGACACTCCGCAGCCCGTCGTGGGCAGAGACTCGGCCTCAGTGCCTCGAAGGCCACTCAGCCAGACCCCGGGCTGCGGCCCCGGCCCGTGCCCCGCGGACAGCGCGGCCTCCGACACTCCGGCGGCTCCGTCAGTCCGCGACGCCATCTTCCTCCCGGCTCCCTGCCTGCGCAGAGGCTCACGGGAGGCTTCTGGTTGGTGGGCCCGGGTCACGTGGGCGGGCAGGGCCGGCTGCAAGGGACGCCGGGAAGCGGCGCGTGACTTTGCGGGTGACTCGGCCCCGAGGACGGGTCCGCGTGGGAAGGGGCTGCGGGGACCGGCCGGCCGGGCCTCCTCCTGCCGGGCTTGGCCCAGAGCCCGAGCTCGGGGACGGGACCTGCGGGCCACCCCCTGCCCCCAGCACGCACAGCCCCCTCCGACGGCGGCACACCGCGCCTGGCCCCCACCGGCGTTTCTGGAACGTTCTCTCCACAGCTCCGTGCAGGCCTGGCTCTGCATCACCGCAGGCCTATGCCGGACGCTTTAGAAGACGCTGTTGCCTGCCTCAGGCCACAGACGACGTCCGGCATCAACATCGCCGCTGGTGTCGCTGGTGATGACGGGAAAGGGGAGAAGGCCCCAGGCCGGAAGGTGAATAGGGTGTGGGTCCGCCTCGCCCCCTGAGCCCTCCCTGAGAAGCCTCGCGTGTGAGAGCCGCGGAGCATCTGTACCAGCTCAGCCTTCAGACGCGGCCCTTTCACAGGACAGAAGCAGCACCGCCATGAGACCCTCTTAGAAAACACAGCAGCTTGCGCACATCGCCCCGCTTCCAAATCTGTTTCTCCCCGAGTGTAGGGCTCGATCTGTTGGCGCTTTGCGCGGCTTGCTAAGCAGAGGGCATCGTGGGCGCTCAGAAAATGTGTCCTCACCTGGTGGTCTGCGCTGACTCAGCCGGTCCCACCCTCATTAGATGGGGACGCTGGGGACCGTCTCTCCTGGGCAGTGGGTCCTTCTCACCTCCTCTTCGGTCTGTCCCCTGTCCCCAAGTCAGAGCCACCCAAGTACCGTGTACACTCCTGGCCTCCGTCTCTGTCTGCTGAAGGTGGGCTTCTGCGCCTTCCAGAACCAGAATCATCTCCTTTGTTTCCTATTGCCGACCTAACCAATTACCACCGTGTCCGTGGCTCCGACACGGATTTGTCTCGCAGCTGCACACGGGAGACGTGGGACGTGGGGTTCATTGGGCAAAAACCGCTGTCTCTCCTGGCTGCCTTTCTTTCCGAGGCTCTGGGGCAGGATCGCTTCCTTGTTCATTCGGGCTGTTGGCAGAATTCCTGTGGTTGTAGGACGGCTTCCCTGTTTCCTTCGGGCTGTCAGCCGAGGGCCCTTCCACCTGGAGGGGCCGTGTGAGTGCCTTGGCCCAGGGCCCCCTGCTCCGACTTCAGAGCCCCTCTCAGCTGCACATCTGCCCTCCTCCCGCCTGGTCTCTGGCCAGCTGGGCAGGCTCCTCCTAGTTTCAGGACCCACGGACTAGACTGGCCCCACACAGGTAATCCGGAAGGTGCTCCGCTCACCACAATCTCCCCAGGTCCCAGGCGGTTGCTTCCAGTCACCACGCCAGAGGAGGAAGGGTTCACCATGAAAATCAAACACTCTGGGATAGAAGTGACCCATGACGCCTCCACTCAGCAATTTCATTATTTTTGGTCAGCGAAACTGACTTCAAGTTGTGGGAATAAGTCAGTTTTCCAGTGGGGCCAAGGCGCAGCACTGGGCACAGAGCAGAGTCATCGGACCCTGAGGGTCCAGAAGGGATGCCCGGTGGACCCAGGTTGGGGGAACCTCGAAGGTTCAGAGGAATACAAGAAAGGTGAAACCTCAGACATCCATGGAAATAGGTGAGGGTCTGAGTGCCCTGTGGGCTCAGCCTTTGCACTCTTAGGTTCCTGCTACACTGAGTTCTCCCAGCAGCAACAAGAAGGTACCACCCAGCAGCCAGTCTGGGCACCTTCTCTGCCTAGGGAGACCCCTGTCACCATGGGGTGTTCTCACTGCAGCTGGACAGAGGACCCTGGGGCTGCGGTAAGCCCATCTCAGGCCGGCGTTCTAGAAGTTCTGCCAGAGTCCCTCACTCTGATGACACTGCTGGAGCCCTGTTTCCATCTGTGCCTGAGTGTGCCAGACAGCATCCCCTTTGAGGTGAGTTCTGTAAATTCCAGCACGAGGACCCTCCTCACGGCAGGTGGGAAGCTGTGGAACCGCAGTCCAGGTCATGATCTACCCATCGCACTTGGCCCTGAGACTCACCGCAGGGCCTTGGCATCATTATCTATCGGGATTGCAGGAGCGCCCAGGCTGTGGGGACGGAAGGGTGCTGCCTGAGCCTCCGCGCCCACCCCTTCTCCCCCGCCTCCCTCACCTCCCCAACCTCCGCAACCTCCCCGCCCTCTGCAGCCTCTGCATCTGACGCTGCCTCTACAGGCTCCCTGGTCTCTGGGGTCTCCCTGGCCTCTGGCCTCTGCAGCCTCCCTGGAACTCCGGAACACCTGACGAGACACTGGGCACAGGGACCAGCTTGCCTGCAGCAGGTGTGGCATCAAGGTGGCACAAGCACTGGACCTGGACATTGCCCTGGGGCAGCACCACGTGCATGGCCATGTTCAGAAAATCCTGCAAGCACCAAGGCCGGCATGCCTGGGAGCCCGTGCACGTGTGGGTCCCTAGGAGCTGCTGGCCCAGGTGTAGACAGTGCACAGAGAGCACGGATGTGTAGCACAAGTGAGCGACAACACACAGCGGGTCATGTGCAAGGACCGCAGGGTGACACATTCAGAGGACACCAAGAAAGCACGGACACAGCGGTCACAGACAATACTGGAAGTATCCCACCCACCACCCCATGCGTGCACCTGCGGTCCACACACAGATGGCGGACCAGTGAACAGGACCATGTGAACCTGGCCAGCATCACACCCAGTGAGTGCCCACCTGTAGCTAGCTCCCACATGGATATGCACACTCAGGGAGCACGGCAGGAGCATAGCCTCAGGAAACACGCTGGCATCACCCTTATTTGGCTGGACACATGCAGGTAACACACAGCAGCCGCCCTTCACACCATGGGAAGTTCACGTGGCAAGCAGACCGCTAAGCAGTGGGCAGGTCCTGTAGGTGACACAGACGCCTGCAGATCAGCCCCAGCGACAGCACGGCCTTGACCCATATGCAGGCTTACACTGGTCCCCAGACTCAGACGTAAAATGGGAAGGACCAGATACCTGCAAATATTTCTTTTGACCTGAGCGTGGGGTGCTCTCAGCCAGCCGTGTTGGGAGACGGGGGTGTGGAGGGAAGAGGGGTCACAGCTGGTCTTTAGTACTTGGTCCTGAGAGGGAGATGGGCTGCGGGTCTGAGTCCTCCTTTGTCTGCCACGTCCCCACTCTAAGTCATCACTGTACAGTCATCCCCAGAGAGGAGCGTCCGTGTGTGTACGGAAGATGACCCTCGTGTGCACATCTCTCTTCTCGGCTTCAGTGGTGCAGTGAAGACTTGCGCTAGAGCCTTTATCTGTTGGGTGAAAAAGCTTCCGTGGAAGTTCCTGGTCGGCTCACAGCACAAATCCTCCCTGGCTGTTCCTGCCGTCGGCGACCCGCCCCCAGTACCCCTCTGGTGATGGAAGTGGGGCTTCCCGCTGCTGGGTGGAAGACTCCTGGATCCTGGGAGGCCTGGGTATCCATAAGGGTGGGAGGAGGGAGCGGTGCTGGGGGAGGACACATTCAGGTCCCCGGCACCTGGTCCTGACAGCTCGGAGAAAAGCCAGGCCCTGGCGCTCCCCACGGGGACTGGTGGGAAGGTGGGGACCGAGGCTGCCCTGGGACTCCCCATCCTGGACTGCCTCTGTTCTGCACCTTTGAAGTGCCCTGTGAGTGCTCCCCCTGCTGTGGGCCAGTGCTCACAAAGGTGGGGAGGATGCCCTGGCTGGACCAATGGGGCACTCTGTCTCTGCGAAGTGCTGTCATCGGCCAGCCCCCACGGGGAACACTCAGCCAGGACGAGGCAGAGGTCCCTCTGAACCCACCTCCTGCCCTCCTGTTTCCCTCACAGTGTGCACTGGATAGCAGAAAGTGGGAAGGACTCTGAAAAGCCATGAAATTTCCAAGTATTTTTCCAGGTTTTCTGATGCTAGGCACTGGCTGGCATCCAGGTCTGCAGCCTGGACTCAGAGAACCATGACCTGTCCTTGGCAGAGATGGTCAGCTGGAGGTGCCTGGCCCCAGACTGGGTTCCTTGGGAAGTAAAGGCCCCTTTGTATACCTCTGCAACTTCCCCAGCTCAGCTATGATAGGAAGGGGCCACTCAACCCTCTGCACCAGACCCCAGATCCCCAAGGGCTGCCCACCCTGGGACAGGCTTGGGAGCTGGACCGTCTCAGGAGGACAGTTCTCCCCGAGCTCACCCTCAGCTCTGCTCGCTGGTCCCAGTGTCGCTGGCAGAACAGAGAGAGCCGAGAAAGAAGGCGCGTGTGAATTCAAAATGTACGCAGTCTTTGAGAGGGTATCAAAGTCCATTCCGGTTTTCAAGGACAAAATGCATGGGTGGGAACATCACTGCAGTGACCTCGCGTTAGCAGCACTAAGCTCTCCTAGCGACGTCCTCTCAGTGCTCACGCGAGATCTTAGCGCAGCCTGGCACCGGCCTTAATTTTAGTTAAAAGCTGATAATTTCCGAGTGCATTAAAAGGAAGCAGCACACCATTCTCTCCTCTGAGGGTAATACACGCCTGTGAGAGCCCAGTTACTGCAGCCCTGGGGGTGTAGGACAGCTCATGTGTCCCCTGTGGGCCTCGCTGTGGCTTTGTCACTGGATGTAGGGCCAAGTGGGTCCAAGGACGGTTGCTTTCCTTGTCAAGTGACCACGAATATGGACTGCCTACTGCCCCCACTCAGCTGCGGTTCAAGGTGTAGCTCATGGCTCCCTACTGCAGCCCTGAGTGCTTGGGTTAGTCCTCACAGCCCGGGCACCAGGGTGACCCTTGGCCCTGGAACCTCTGGGATGTCAGCCACAGTCAGGCCCATTTTCCCAGGGAAGAAACGGCCCCTGAGCGGCCAGACTGTTCCACTCAACTCATTCATTTATCACATCTTCTGAGAATCCAGGCTCTGGCATTGGTACTAAAATGAATCAGCAATACAGACTCATCCGGGGCCTTTTTAAGTTCACCTCCTGGAGAAGGATACAGAAAAGGAATAGCTAATCTAAAACACAGATTGCCAACCGTAAGACATTCCAGGACAGGAGATTCCTGGGCATTTTGCAGATTCATAGAAGGAGGTTTAGAGAGCTGGCATCTGAAACAAGCAATTAAGGGCAGGGCATTCCATGCAGAGGGAACAGTGAGTGCTAAGTCCCTGAGCGGAGAGGATGCCTACTCCAGAGGCCCATTGTACGAGTACATGATGCTCCATGAAGCTCGTTTTGGTCACATGCAGTTCTTGCTGCTTTATGCACAGCTCCTTATTTGGTCATCAGTTCCACATTAATAGCAAGGCCAACAAGGACTTTATTGCTACCAACACCCCCATATCTTACATGAGGATATTGAAGTTTGTGAGGACATATAGCTGGCCAAAAGCTGCAGCTCAAGAAGGGCAGAGCTACAATCAGAACCATTCCGTGCAGCTCCCTGTGTTGAAATCTCTCCATGCATCCTGCGCTCCAACAGGAGACAGAACACGGTTGCAAAGAGAGTGGGTGTGGACCCCAAGACAGTTTGTGAGGAACTGTAGGCTGTTCTGTCCGTCAGGATCTTTTCTGTTATGAGCAACAGCACACCTAAACCAAATCAACATAAGTAAAGGGATAAATTATTGGTCCACATAGCTGGAAAGTCCATCTCAGTTTCAGGTCTGGCTTGATCCAGGGGCTCAAGTGATGCCAGCAAGGTCCAATCCTCTTCTGTGCTGGCTCTCTATCCTCTGACATCCTCTGATTCAAGATTCAGAAGTCTCAAGAAATGCTGACTGCCTCTTCACAGCCATTCAGACAGAGGCCGGGCCTTCCTCTCCAGGGGCCAAGGAGCACCAGCTGGAAGCACATGACCTTTCTTGAACCAGTCACTGTCGCTCAGATGCAAGCTGTCATGGGCTCAGCCCAGTGTCTCATCTAAAATCCTGGGCCAGAGGAGATGGAAGACGAACTGGAAGCTTGAGGCAGAGCGAACCCCACTCTCAGGCCCTTCATGTAGGGGGCTGGTTTGTACCCCTGCCCCATTCACAGAGGGCAAGGAAAGATGGATGTCAGAGGGGGCCACTCCAGATGGGCAGGTGACAAGGGAACTTCTATCTGAGGCTTGTCTTAGCTACAAGATGAGGAGATCTCTGCCTTGCCCCCCAAATCTTGAAGATTAGAGAGCGCCCTTAGCGTCCAGAAGGTCTCAGCATATCACTCTTTCAAGGCCACCTTCTTGGGAGAGGCTCTCACAGTAGGAACACTGGGCAAACAGCGGAGTCCCAGGATGGGAGGGTGGGGCACTCTGATTACTGGAGCCAGCTCTAAGATTAGCCAGAGGTCATGTCCTCCGACAACTTTCTCCGATAGCAGGGGGGAAGTCTCTGCCCAAAGAAGAGGGTGTGCACCCAGGCTGTCGGGCGGGCAGAGGCCAGGGCTCTGGGGAAGGGAGGACAGGGGCCAAGACACAGCTCTAGTGGCAGGAGAGCCGGAGACTGACCAGGGTTCCTGGTGCCGCCTCACTGAGTGCTCTGGCCTAGGAGGGACAAAAACCTAGAGTCCAAGGGAGGGGGGCTCTACACCAGTGGTTCTCAAAGTGGCTGCCTGTTAGAATCACTTGGGAGGCTTTGGCTCCTGGCTCCTGCCTTCAGACATCCTGGTGCACCTGGCGTGGGCCACAGCTTAGAAACTGGAATTCTTAATTCTTCCCAGATGACTCTTACGTGGAGCTGAAACCGATCCACAGGCAGACATTGTCTGCACAGATGGCATCTCCACATCCCAAAACCACCGGGGACCCTACTCTGTGTAAGACTCTGTTCCACCACCCACTTGATTCTGTTCATTTTTTTACATCCTCCCTGGATGTAGAAAAAAAGTCTCCCTAGGGCTTTCTCTGGGGAACAAATTAGTGTCTGACCCCAACAGCTCCTTTTTTTTGTGCTGTGCTGATTTGCTAAAGATTTTCTGGGTGGTACTGAGAACATGTTTGGAGTTACATGGGTCCTCACTGTTCTAAGGCAAAAGGTGGAGGAATGTAAAACAGGAAGTGGCCAAGAGTTATCTTCCTGGGCCACCCCAAGCACATCATACGCAGCTAGCCAAAGATGCTTCCTCCACCTGCCCCCACCCATCCAACCATCCGCCCATCCGTCCGTCAGTCCGGCCGTCCCTGCATCCCTCCCTCTGGCCACCCATAAGGACCAGCTTCTGTTGGACATCTCTGCAGAAGCCTGTGCACAAGGAGCCAGTAGTCAGACGCACCCAGACCTGCCCCTCCCAGGAAGGAGACCGAGGTACAGTCCAACTGACCAAGTCTGATCACGATGGAACAGGTTTACTCAGAACTGACCAGGAGTGGATGCTGTACAGTCAGTTAATCTGGATGCAGGAATTCAGCTTAGGCGAATTCTTAAAAAAAAAAAAAAAAAGTTTCATGTTTGCATGGCTCAAAATTTGAATCTGTTCATATTGGGTTGATGGGGGTAATTCCAGAAAATGTGTCCCAGCTACATGATGGGTGGGAGCACCAGGCTGAGCAGGTTCAAGTGCGGATGGAGAGGACAAGCCAGGACGGGAGTCAATGAGAGCCCAGCCCACTGGCACCATGTCCCGAGATCTGGGGTAGAAATGTACACAGTAAATATTCAGCAGTGACCTGGCAGCATGGAGTTACTCAGTAGGTGCTCAGCAAAGGTCTGAGTGCATACAGTAAGAACTTAGTGATGGTCTAGCACTGAAATATATGCAGTACCTGCTCAGTGATGACCTGGCTTTGTGGTCTGCTGGGTTTGTCTCCACAGCCGACAGCTTAGCAGGTTCTTGGAGGGGTGCCACGATGTGGGAAGGGGACAAGCTCTCCAGGCAAGGAAGGGGTCCTCAAGTTGTCACACAACTTTGCTCTTTGCTCCACCGAGCAGCGCTGGGTCAGGGGCTTGTGTCTCCGTCATGGTGGAGCACGTTTATTCATAAAACCATTTGAAGTAGCTGCGCTTCCAACAGCACAGCCCGGGGTGAAAACAATTCAGAAACCCACGAGCTGCTGTGAACCCTCCATCACATACCCCAGGGCCAGTCTGCGGGGAGGAGTCTGAGGATGGCCCCTCAGATGACTCAGATGACTCTGGCCTTCCGGAGGAAGAACCGTCATTGTCCAAGGAGTGTGTTTAATGACTCGAGGACAAAGTCAGGTATTCCTGAACAAAACTGGGTTACAGCGAGGAGCACAGAGCAAGCTGAGTTTCCTGTAAAAGACTGACCTGGGGACACCTGGGGGCGTCTGCCTTCGGCTCAGGTTATGATCCCAGGGTCCCGGGATCGAGCCCCGCTTCGGGCTCCCTGCTTAGTGGGGAGTTTGTTTCTCTCTCTGCCTGTTGCTCCCCCTGCTCATGTGTGTGCTCTCTCTCTTTCTCAAATAAATAAATAAAATCTTAAAAAAAAAAAAAAAAAAAAAGACTGCCCGCATGAGCATACACACACTCGGCTGTCTTTCATTCACACGCACAGGCACACCCGGTGCCAAGTGCCTCTAGCGGTTCCCTCTGGAGGGTGTGGTTATGGGTGATTGTTTTTCCTTTTAGTTATACATATGTTTCAGTAAAAAAAGGGGGGGTCTGGGGAGGTATTTAATATTCAGACTTTAAAATTTCATACAACATTTTGTAAGAAAAGAATTATTTTTAAGGATAAGAGACGGCGTTCCAAACGCAGTGGTTGGTAACTGGGCACCTGGTAATGTTCAGACCATCTGGGCAAGGTTTTATTCCCTAATTAGAGCTGTGGCAATCGATGAGATTGGATGCCAACTTAAGGAAAACAGCCAGCAAGACTTTGATGTTCACGGGTGGTTGGGGAATTGCTCAAGGGTCTCCTTTAAAAAATTGTTTTAAACCAATAATAATAGAGCGTGCTTTTGGCATAAAGGTAAAACTTGGTTCCTTTTTCCCAAACACCAAAAAGCATGATGATGTTCTGCTCAGAAAGGGATGGAAATCTCTCATGGGGTCAGAAGAGCGTGCAGGCAGAGGCATCTGAGAAAGGGTCCCAGAGAGCAGGTGATCACAGGAACTGGGGTGCTGAGGAGAGGCCCTTGAGGACTGGGGGGGGGGCACAGAGGCCAGCAGGAGGTGAAGGAGAGAATCGCTTTGGTTTCAGCCAGACCCACAATCACGAAGGGTGTAGCCTCCTCAGGCATGAATGTGGTACGTCGGCCAGCACCCACAGTCCCCTGTGACGAGCCACGAAGCAGAAAACACAAGTGAAACCAATCATAACCCAGAAACTCAAAACCCACCTGCCCAACTCCTCATGCCTCCGAGGGATCCCCCTGGGCTGCTCACCAGCATCTCCCGCCCACACCCCATGTCCTGCCTCCCAGGGGCACAACCATGCCATGGCGCACGGCTGGCAGGAGCAGCCGGCAGGGGGAGCTGATGCGTCTCTGTCCTTGAGGCAGAGAAGAGGGATGGAGAGGCCTCCAGGACCCAGCATCACTGCTGAGCCCAGCCTCCCCAGGAGCACATCCACCTGGAAATGCTCTCTGCCGACTGCTTTTCTCTGCCGGCTGCTCTGGTGGGCAGGAGATGGACAGGGGAGCACACCCGGGCTGGGACCCCGGCTACTCCCAGTGTGCTTGAGGACCTGCAGCCCGACCTGCCCTGGAGCCTGTCACCGATGCAGAGTCCTGGGCCCCGGCCCAGGCCTGGGAGTCAGCACCTGCCGTGACACCAGTCCCAGGCCACGCTGGCCCCTGAGGGGCTCGGGGCTGAGCCACCACGGGGGGTGGCTGCTGTCCTCACTCAGCCCAGCGTGCAGGGGCTGGACATGCCCGGGCTGCCCAGGCCAGGGTGAGAGGCGGCTGTGAGCCACTGGAAACCACAATCCACGGGAGCCTAGACCAGATCACAGGCATCAGGGAAGGAGCCTACTCTACCTCATTTCTTGGGATTTCTCCATATCAGGTTCCTCCTATGTCCAGGAGGGCTGCGTGAGCTCCAGCACCCACATCTCTATTCCAGCTGCCAGGGACAGGCAGCCGCCATCTGTAGCTGCCCCTTTGCACCCAAACTTCTCTGGCCACCACAAGCTTGGGGGGCAGTTTCACACAAACCAGGGCGGCTGCAGCCCCCGTCCTGGGATGAGCACTGGGAAGGCACAGGAATTCTCCCGGCAGAGCCAGGCAGGAGCCTTCCAGGGGCCCCGTGCTCCCCACCCCCACATGGACAGAGCCCGCCCTGCGTCCATCTAGAAGGCCCCCCCCAGGAGAGAAGACGGTCCACTCGCGGAGGAGCCATCTCTCGGAACCCGGGAGATCTGTGAAACCAGGAGAACACGGGGACCGAGCTGTTTGCGATGTGACAAACACAGCTTGTTAGCCTGGTAGAAGCAGAAGGGACTCTCGAATGCCCAATTATGTGAGCAGGCTCCCCGGCATGAAGGGTCAGGCCACTCTCTCATTTATCTGGACGGACTCCATTAGGCCCATTAATCTTCTTGATTCACTCTCCTGTAAGGACGCCGGTGGGGAGGAATAGTCCCATGTCGGCTGGAGAGACAGGAGGGCGGCAGGCAGCGTTCCACCAGGACTGGCCCTCACAGCCCCTTCCCCCTGCCCAGCCCCAAAGCCATGAGCTGGCTTCACTCTGAACCCCTGCCCTCTGACCTCAGCAGCAAGTGGTCTCTCACTGCCGGCTCATCTTTGGTTTTATCTTCATTCTCTCTGAAACATTTAAGAGAGCTGGCACCACATTCTCAATTTTTTTGTGCTCTGACTCCTTACCTGCCTGCATCCTTGTCTCTTCCCTCAGGACCCCTAAATGCAGATGTTCCCCCAAGGCTCAGTGATTGGCCACCTTTTCCTTGTAAATTCTCCCTTGGGATTCCACTTAACCCCATGATACTTGGAGTATCATGTGAGTAACTCCCATCTCTATCTCCAGCCCCGATTCCTCCAGACTCTGTCTACACCGGAGTGCTGCCATGTGACGTCGCTGATATGCTTAGGTGTATCCGGTCACCTGACCTCCCAATTCCAGCTCCCATATGCTGACGTCTTCTTTGATCCTTGAAATCAGCTCATGACCCACACCCAATCCAACACCAAGGGACAGGAATCTCTTGGATCAAACCACTGCATCAACGGAATAGGCGTCCCTGACGGCATTTGATGGCACCGAGAGAGCTAGAATCCTATGGTGGTCTAGTCTCAACCCGCTGAGAAGCAGGGCTGTCTCCAGCCGCTGAACACTGCTCTCTCACACGAGACATCTGGGTAATCCTCTCCAAAGGCCTTCCCTGGTATCCACAAATACCTAAAACAAATCCCGTGGGGAGGTGTGGTCGACAGGCGCCAAAGCTCAAAGGTTGCTCCTTCTGAGCCGGATGACCATTGAGCAAATGCAAGCGATCTGCTCCGACGCCAAGGTACCCAAGAGTTCCGCGCGGCAAACAGTTTTCTGAGGGGACATGTGTCAGGCATACTCTTGAGGGTCGCCACAAAGAACATTGTGGAGCAGGTCGGCAGTAAATCACTCCCTCTCACTCGGCAGATGGCGGAGTGTATGCAAGCGCCCCTGGGATATGTCAGTGCTGATGGAGTGTCTCCCTCGCTAAGGAGGGACCTCCTCGTGGGCTTTACCCACCAAGCCAGCTGTCGGACGAAGCATCCAGACACGGCCCCTCCCGCAGCCAGCAGAGTCCAGGCTGTGCAGGCTGTAGGTGCAGGGGAGGTAACTCTCCCGGGTCCTCAGTCCCAGTGGCGCCCGGAGGGCAAAGCCCTGTTCCGCAGGGGAGCCCAAGTGACACAACCAGGGAGCTTCACTGGCTTCCTTAGAGAATAACGTGCATTTCCCACTCGGATGGTCAATCTCTCATCAAGACTCAAAGTCTAAGGGGAGGAGGGGAAGCCCCTTCAGGCTCCTGCGGAAGCCCGTCATCCTATTAGTCACCGTGCGGAGCTGCTCTGCACGGAGGACATGGCCAGACTGAAACCAAGGCTGGGGGAGGAGGAAGCAGCCACAGGAGCCATCCGAGGATGCTGCAGTTGCCTCACCCCTGCCTAGTCTGGAGCCTGGGGAGACAGGACCACACAGGAGACCCTAGAAGACAGTGAGGGGGTCCCGCAGGGCCAGTCTCAGCTGCTTAGAGGAGAAGCCTCAGCACAGGTCACGCAGCTGGGCCACCCTGCAGAGCCACCTCTGTCCAAAGACACAGCCCGAGCTCTCCTGGGAGGAGTGGGACCCTGGGCTGTCAGGTGCAGGACACGGGAGTCCTCAGCAGTCGGGCCAACAGCCGACGCTCTGCAGAGACTTGGAAATGTGCTCCCCGACCTGGGAGGCCCTGCCTGACCCACGGCGCTGCCCTCGAAGCTGTCTGGGCACTGAGAAAACCCACGAGGGCCAGAACTGCTTGTCAGTCCAATTCACAGTGCTGGGAATTCATTATGGAATAATGCTCTTATCGATTTGCTGCCGACATATTTACTGTTTTTGCTCTCAGATCGGAAAAGATATAGTGTAGCTAAAGTTATTTTAATTATGTTGGTGCTTGAGAAATTTAAAACTTGCTAGCATTTTAAATACTTCAAATTCTGTAAAATGGAAATGACCATCCAAGACAAAATTTCAGCCCAGTGGGACTAGTGCCATCATGCCCACTCGTGTCCCTGTCCTCAATATTCATGGCAGCCCCCAAGTTCCCTGAGAGGAGCACCTCCCCCACTTCCTGGGCCTGTGGTCTGGGGGTGCTGAGTGCCCCCCAGAGCCAGGATGGCCCCTGGGACTCAGGCCCGGGGGAACTGGGCACTTCTGTTCTGCTGTGACGGGTTGCGGGTTTGAGCGTGTGACCTGAGGGGAGCAGAACCTCCAGCCTCTGGACCTCCGTCTGATCTGGGATGGGGGGGCTTCCCGTGTCACCAGGAGGCAGGTCCATCTGAGCAGGAAGCCGACCGGGGACACGGGATGAAGGGTGAGGGAGGAGCGGGGTCCCCTGCATCAAGCAGGTCGAGACTCCCTCCGGGGCTCTGTGGATCCGTCCCCTCGCCTTCAGCCAGTCTGTGCTGGGTCTTCGGTCCCCTGCAGTCAGGCGAGCCCTCCCTGATATGGGGTCAGGACGCCTCGAGGCTGGGAGGCATGGGCGGGTCCCTCCCCAGAGGGACCTGCGCCTCCTCCAGGGACCAGCCCTGGAGCTCCTCGGGAAGTTCGACCCTGATTGTTGAAAGGGTTGAGGGTTAATGTGTGTGTGAGAGCCTGTGCGAGTGTGTGTGTGTGCGCGCGCGCGCGTACGTGTGCTGGAAGGATGGCTCCTGAGTCCCAGACGGAAGCGGAGACCCCACCCCCTCGGGAGGCCGGGATGTTAACTAAATGTGACATTTCCATCTGACCCACTGATTTAAGCTACATCACGTTCTCGGTTTTCCTTTGTGCATCTCGCCAAAAGCTACTTTAAAGCCATTTCTGAGCTGCGCTTTCAGGGCAGAGAGGTGGGGGGCAGAAGCGCGCAGCTCCCCCCAGGCCACGTGAAAGGAAGCTGCCCACGCAGCCAGTCCGTTGTTCCCGAGCTTGTTGGGAGCTGAGGGTGCAGAGCGGGCGGTGGGGGGTGGCGGGGGCACCCTGCAGGGACGCAGGTGACCAGGCATCCGGCTGACGGGACAGGCCATATGAGGAGGGCAAAAACCCCACGCCAGAAATGTCAGCACGCCTGAAGAGGTGTTTGTGGGAACGTGGACCGGCCCGTGGCCCACCATGGAAGGTGGCAGAGCGGACGGGTGCTCGCCACGTGGTCCTCACACGTCAGGTGACAGGCCTGCCGTCACCCGAAGGTGGACGCCGATGATTTAGAGAGGAGTATTAGAAACCCGACTTCAACCACGAGCAATGTTTCCGACGGAGGTTGAAATCGTAGGTCAACTGAGGAGAAAAAAGGGAATCACAGCAGATCTGCAGTTCAGCCCTGCGAGGGCCGAAGACGAGGGAAAGAGAATCCCCCGGGGCAGAGAACGGGAGCAGCAGGTCGCCCACGGGCGTCCGCCGCTGCCAAGAAGCCGCTCCCCGGGCGCGGGGCTCCCCAGGGATCGCGACCCCTCGTCAGCTGGGACAGAGCTGAGCGGGAACCGGCCGCCCACGTCCACGAGAGGCCACGGAACGGAGAGCCCGTGTCTGCTGCCGCCAGAGGAAGGCACCCCGGCGACACCGTCAGCCACGCAGCAGGGAACCCGCGGATTTCCCGTACGGTGGGCTCCGGAACAGGGCAGCATGCTGGGGACATGCCAGGGGACAGAGGGACAGGACACGCAACAATCCGACACCCCCATGCGCCTCACCGCAAGGAAAAGCGCAGCCGTCCACATGCAGCCAGAGTACTCCACGCTGCCCCTTGGCGGCTGATAAACCAGCAGGCGGGACACCCCTGAGGGTCCGATGACCCGAAGCCCAGGCCCAAGCCTCTCGGTTCCACACATGTTCCAGAACACTCCCGCAGTGAAGCAGAAAGCCCGTCATTCTCCGCGGCGCTCAGCGTGGCCACCGAGTCAGGCCGTATCTGGGCATAAAACACTGGAGTTTGCAAATCATAAGAGGGCACCTGGGACTGTGTGCGTGAAACCAGAAGCCGGGGTCCGGAAAATGCCCCAATGCTCAGAAATTGCACAGCACAGAAGTAAACACCCAGGAGTGGGAGAGCAAGTCTCAGGAAAATGTTGTACAAGCGGTGAACTCTCTCCGTGTAGTCAGCAGGTGTGTGCCAGAGCCCACGGGGGTGGGACGCTGCCCCGATGGCACTGAGGCCGGAGACTCAGCGCAAACACGGCCCCGGGTCTCTGTGGGCAGTGAACGCAGGCAGGGGCGTGTGAGGTCCTTGTTTGTCTGTAACTACATGGGTCCCCTGGGCTCCAGGTCAACAAGCCCCAAGGCGACTGTCCCAGGGGGATGGGCCATAATCCCGATGACAGGTGACGGGGGCCAGGAGCAGACACCCCCTGAGCAGTGGGAACAGGGGCTCCAGAAGCTTGGAGGACACGGGGTCGCGGGGACCCTGCACTGGACCCAGCCGTGAAGCCTGCTGGAGAAGGATCCAGGCAGGGCAGCGCTGGTCCCCAAAGTCACATTAAATCCCAGATCACCCGGGAACGTCTGGGACACGGGCCACTCTTGCCCCGGTCTCTGCATCTGGAGGGCGAAGGTCACCGCAGACAGAGCAAGGCCCACGGTGCTCACGCGTTCAGTCACGGCCCTTCTCCACTCTCGTCAGTCACGTACTCTCACACCCTCCCCACGTCCACGCTCTGACCCCGGGAGCTCCGTTGTCCAGGGGCCTGGAGTCTGTTCTGAGCCTGTTTCTACCTCTGGGGGAGCAGGTGACTGGTCTTCCCGCACCCCAGACAGCAGCAGGAGCTCGGGGTCTCCGACTGAAGCCCCACAATCCCCTAAAAGGCCGGGTGGGAAAGCGGTCACGGCCGAGCCCCACACAGTCCCGGCGACAGGGGACGGCCCTGGATTTGCAGGCTCCGTCACACATCCCCGAGTTACCTCCTGCAGCTTAAGCCATTCCCTGGAGAACACTGGCCCTGCTCAGAGCCCCTCGTTTGCGCAATGGTGGGGGGACCTCGGATCCACCACCCCGGGCCCTCCCCGACCTCTCGGCCCTTCCAGAACAGGTGTGAGATCTTCTCCAGCTGGGCATGCCCCACCCTGCTTCATCCTCAGCCTGGTCAGGCTCCTCAGAAGCTCTGGTCCCCAGGAAGCTCTTCCGGGCACGGTCCATGCCCAGAGGGTGGCTCAGCCTCCCAGGGCAGCGGCCAGGCCATGGGAGCCCAAGGTCACCGCCACAGGAAGGAGGGCAGGGAAGGCGTCAGCCGGGTCTGCCCAGCTGGTGAGCGGGAGCTGCTCAGCGTTCCCTCCCAGCTGCCCTGGGACATGCACGGGGCGAGGGGGCATCTCTGCTCCAGCAGTGTCTGCCAACATCACAGCTGCTCACTGGGGCAGTGCCGCTGGAGGCCTTTCTCTGGGTGAGGCTACCCGCTTGTGACCTTGACCCCCAGGACTTCGCGGGCCTCCCTGCAGGTGACGGGAGCACAGGGCGGACTGTGGGGACGCTGCCAGCCCCACCCGGGCATGCGCAGGTGCAGGAACCAGAGGTCCAGCACGTGGACCGCTAGGAGTCAGGCCCTGCTGAGTGGGGTGTGAAGACCCTGACTCGGGACTGCCAAGTAAGCCCCTCCACAGGGGAAACAGGCTCAAGGCTGAGCAAGGCCACGTGCACTGGTCAAGGGACCTTGATTGGGACGTTCTGGGTCAGTATCCCCATAAATGCTGTGCTAAAACTGCACAAGCCTGGGCTATTTGGAGGCTGGCTCCACACTAGCCAGTAGGAGCCTCAGGGCCATAGGCAAGCCCCTCCACCTCAGCCTTACTGGAAGCCTCCATCAGGAACCGAACATAACCCCAGGGTTCCAGGAACGAGCTGGCCAGGTCGCTCTCAGCTCCCCAGCTCCCCGACGGGCCCGACAGTACGGGTGGCCGGCATTCCGCCCTGGGCAGCAGGAGGAGGAATCTCAGGGCTCCTCTGCAGAGTCGGCGTCGTGGAGTCCTTGGGGGGATCTGGCCTGGGGCCACTGCTGTCAGCCTGAAGGGGGAGGCCCTTAACCACAGAGACTGGATGAGATGCCACAGCAGGAATCGGGGAGAGGACCAGCTCCGCCACTATGTCCTTTCTTTCCAGAGCATCAGGACTGCCCAGATTCTGGGGAAGCACGTCCCTGGGATGTGGGATCAGCCCCAGGGGCTGGGCCCACTGGCTGGGTCAGGCAGGTGCAGGACACGGTCCTCACTCCAACGGCATGGATGTCCCCGCAGGGCGGCCTCTCTGACTCCCGGCCTGATGCTCTCTGGGCAGCACGGAGCCCCCAGCACGACCACCCAACGTCTGCATCCCCCACCGTATAGCCCCCCCAGGAGGTGCCATGATGACTCCCACCCCCGATGAGGAAGCGGAGTCCCAGAGGGGTCAGGGTGACCCCAGCCCAGCCCCAGGCGCCTCCCTGAATGCCCCATCCATCCCCTGACACCTCAGGACCAGGACGGGGCATGGCACCTGCTCAGAGGCGACCGCCTTTCCAGGAACTGGAGCAAGTTTAGCGTCACCGGCTCCGTCCTCTCACTCCGCAGGTGTCGGACGCTCCACCCTTTGTCTTCCGGAACACTCCGCGGGTTGTCTTCCTGCTGTGTGTTCGGGCAGTGGTTCCTCAGCCTGGTCGCGGGAGGAGCTGACGGCCACGGACACCACTTCCTTGTGATGAGCCAGAGTCTCCCCGGACCTGCATTCGCACCTGGGCCCGACAGCACCACACCACCCCTCCCAGATTCAGTGTGGCCCCTCGGTGGCAGCTGCCACATGGCACCACGAGGGCTTGGACCACGGGAACCCCCGCCCTGTCCTGCCCACGCTGTGGGAACTCTGCCTGGAGCGCAGGGAACCACGTACCTGTGGCTCTACCCTGGGCTGCCATTAACGGCCGAGGTCCTGCACACTGGACCCTGGGCTGACCACCTGAGAGTGGGTTCTGGGGTCACAAAACCGGACCCCACGTGTGACCGGATCTGTGTGTCCTGCCAGAGCTGAGCTGAAGGGGCTTCTCAAGCCGTCTGGTCCTCGCTGCCCAGGACCCGGCAATACCAGCCTCATCGACCCTCACCCTTGGGAAGGACGCCCTGCGACCCCGACACTCAGACCCCGACACAGTCTCACCTGTAGCCGTCACTACAGGCTGAGCCTTCGTCTGCACACAGACGATCTTCCGCGCGGCATTGCCTGCAGGCAGCTCCCCAGCCGACGCTGTTGTCCTGCGACCGACGGAGAGGACAACCTGCTCAGCTCAGGGCAGAAAATCGCCTTCAGTCGGGTCCAGTGCCCGTGCAGTGTCTATGCAGGATTTCATTCTTCTGTCCTGCAGGTGCCACCTGAACCCTTGAGAGACGCGGGCGGGTGTGCTAAGAGCTGGGGTCACACGCCAGCAGGAGTTAAGACGCAGCTCTCCCAGGAGCTGGTCTGATGGGACAGGTGTCACACGCACACCGCGAGGGCAGTGAGGGGAATGGAACGGGGTGGGTGTAGCCTCGAAAGATAGACACCAGCCCCGGGGAAGTCCCGAGGGCAAGGCAGGGCCGCACGGGTGATCTGGGATGTGACGGATGATGGGCATCTGTGGTGCGGCCAGGTCAGCCCACAGTCCTCCGTCTTCTGACAACGGAGCCTCCGTTTTCCTTGCAGAGCCATCTCCTCCATCTTTCTCCATGGTCGGGGGCTGCTTCCTCTCCTCAGCCATAGTGGCTCTGTGACCCAAGCCCGGCTCACTGCATCATCAGATTCCCTTGCCACAGACTGACTGACTGAGAAAGATGAATGCTGAGCCTTCAGGAAGATGCAGAGATTAGTGCCACTCAGACCCAGGCCCCCATCTTGATACCACACATGGAGAGCCAAAGCACCATTGCGGGAATCAGATTTGTGAGATGGAAAGGGAAGACAAACTCCTGATAGTGTTGGGTGAGGCCCTGGATCAAGCCATGCCTGAAGCCATCACCCTGGATGTTTTTATTAGACGAGGCAGTAAATTATAGTTTCAGCAACAGCTGCTATGCATCTGCCACTTGAGATGGAGTTAAGACAAACATAAATCTGCCTTGGGGCACCTGGGTGGCTCTGGTGGCTAAGCATCTTCCTTCGGCTCATGTCACGATCCTACAATCCCCGGATCGAGTCCCACATCGGGCTGCCAGCTCAGCAGGGAGTCTGCTTCTCCCTCTGACACTCTCCCCTCTCACGCTCTCTCTCACTCTCAAATACACGAATAAAATCTTTAAAAAGAAATCGGCCTTCTAGGTTTCTATGCCATGTCAGGGTCTGCCTGGGGACTGGGAGTTGGAGGAAACTCTCAAACCAATCATGAAGTTTTAAAAACTCACTCTGGATTAGCATTTCCCAGAGCTCTTAGTCATTCTGTACAAAGGGCCCCACATTCAAACACAGCCCTGGGAGCTCTGGCCTGACCATGGGGGACCTCTCTGTCTTCCAGAGACGCTGGTTTGCAGAGAGGATTTTAGGGCTCATGTGCTCAGGAATCTGCAGCAGGGAGGGAGGGACAGCACTTCCCACCGCAGCCGTCCTGGGAGACTGTGTTGGAGGCCACGCACGGGGAACAGTGTCCGCCACCTCCACACACACACACACACACACACACGCACGCACGGGAAACAGTGTCCGCCACCTCCACACACACACACACACACACACACACGCACGGGGAACAGTGTCCGCCACCTCCGCACACACTCACACACACACACACGCACGCACGGGAAACAGTGTCCTCCACCTCCACACACACACACACACACACGCACACACTCACGGGAAACAGTGTCCGCCACCTCCACACACACACACACACACACACACACACACACTCACACTGGAAACAGTGTCCGCCACCTCCACACACACACTCACACACACACACGCACGGGGAACAGTGTCTGCCACCTCCACACACACACTCACACTCACACACACACGCACGGGAAACAGTGTCCACCACCTCCACACACACACACACACACACGCACGGGAAACAGTGTCCGCCACCTACACACACACACTCACACACACACACGCACTGCAAACAGTGTCCTCCACCTACACACACACTCACACTCACACACACACACACACTGGAAACAGTGTCCTCCACCTACACACACACACACACACTGGAAACAGTGTCCTCTACCTACACACACACACACACACACACACAGAAAGGTGAATTTTGAGGGAAATCCCTTCTAAATCCAAGTCTGTTTCTGAAAACGACCCACTCTGGCTGCTGGGAAGGCGACCCACCTCGGGCATCTGTCTGCTTGGCCCCGGAGCACGGTGGCCTCTCTGCCGGCTCCCCTGCAGTGAAGGGCTCTGGAGGCCCAGCAGGGAGTCTCGAGCGGACACCCATGTGCAGCCACGTTGCACTGTGGGGAGCCTGGGTCCGGGTGCAGAGCTGGTGCCTGAGCCCACAAGGTTCCTCTCCATGAGGACACGGTGTCCCCGATCCCTGCCCTTGGGGAGCATAGCCCAGGCTCCCTCAGGGGGATATTCCAGGATCCTGTGCACGTACACAGCCCTGCTGTGGGTTCTGGAAATACTGTCAATACCCCAAGAGGGCCGAGACCCCCATCTCCAGAGCAAAGCAGAGGAGCGAGGGTAGGCAGCCGCTGTCCTTGAAGAGTATTGATGCTGGGCACTCGCTGATCTAATGAGCTCGACTGCCGAGTCTCTGGGCCTGACCTGCTCTGGTGATGAACCGCGGGGGACTCGCAGACAGCAGGGCATCGGGGGCAGCCGGGGAGGGAGAGGACCACACGCCCTTCTCGTGCAGCTGCTCTGCAGGCCAGAGATGTGGCTCTCCCCCCAGGCCAGCCTGTCCTACTGCACGTTTTCTGGAATGCATTTCTCTGCTTGCTCTGTCTAGAACAGCATCTACTCTTTGTGGGAAGAACAATTTCTCACCAGGCCTACTTGATCAAAATCCTGAAACTGCAATGAAGTGGAAATGAGGAGCAGAGCCTTCTGCCGAGATCCAAGACGTCTGGAGCGGAAGCCTCCCCGAGTCGTCTGCGCACCAGCCAGCCTTGCGCCAGATCCCAGTGTCTGCCTCCCAGACGCGTTCTCCGAGCTTTACGGCACATTTGTGCACAGTTCTTCTATGCTCGGATCTGAGGACCATGTGTTTGCCTCTCTATCTCCTCTCGTGCGTCTGCAGATACTTGGGAGAGCGTCTGTGTACAGACGAGTGGCCAGATCACAGTGTAGTGGCCTGCGTGTCTGGGACACAGTGGTCCTATCTGATCCCTCCTGGGGGCCCAGACTCTCGGTCTAAATGCAGGCTCTGCTGCTCCGTAGCTGGGTGGTTGCCAGAGAGGGCTGCCAGCTCTCACTGTCACCCACGAGAAACGAAATGGGGAGCCCTGACATCTAACGAGGTGTCCTCTGCAACCCCGTGCAGCCCACATCTCGCAGGTGCGGCTGAGCTGAGCTGACAGGTCTGTGTTGTGACCCCGTCGCACAGGCTTTGAGAAATGGGTGCCCTTCACCGTGGAGAGCAGGGTGAGGCAAGACCGGGGAAGGTCCCCAGCTCAGGTCGGTGAGTCCGCTGATGCCTTCGTGCCCATGTGTGTGAGTGTGAGAGCGTGTGCATGTGTAAGCGTATGCGCGTGTGTGCATGTGCGAGTGTCTGCGAATGTGAGCCTGTGTGTGCCTGTGCCTGTGTGTGTGCACATGTGTGTGAGCCTCCGTGCAACCCTGGCTCCCACCGAGGGCCCCTCGCAGACCTGGCCGGTGACCCACAGGGGAGGTAGCTCAGGGAGGAAATCGCTTCAGGGCCCGGCCGCTCTGGGTCTGCGTCGTGTTCTCTTCCAGGCATTCTGCCCGAACTGAAGCTACTCCGCTTCCCCCAGCTCGGCTCCTTGCCCTGGGGAGTTCCAGCATGTTCCATGGATCACCGGTTCCCTCCTGAGCTGGGCGCCAACACAGCATCACCCAATTCCCATCGTCCTGAGCCACGGGCAGTCACCCCAGAGCTGCCGTTCCTGGGCCCTGGCGGGGTGGTGATGGGGGAGGGCGGGAAGCCGGAGGAAGCCCGGGGTGAGTGAGCGCTTTGCTAGAAATCCTCAGGCTTTCCACAGACCTTGCTTAGAGGGACATGTAGGGTTTTCTGGCGTCTCAGCAGGAAAGTGATAGTCTGGGTTTAGGAAAGAGACCCGGGCACCGGGAGGGCATCGGGTGGGCTGGTGGGGCGTGGAGGGCTGCACCTTTGTCCTCTGGTCCTTCAATTCCCTTCGCCCCTCTTACGGAACTGACAGGCCTGTCCGAATTCCACAGCTTGCAGTCCATGTGTGCTTATCGGCCCTCCTCAGTCGCCGCTGTGCTGCATCCAACGAGTGCTCGCGGAAACACGCGCAAATTAACACGGTGGGTAAGCAGCTCCTGCTGATGGCGGACAGGGCCGCATCCGGATGAGACACACCCCTGCGGCTTTGGGCAGGAGGCTGGTGTGAGGCGTCCCGACATAAGCCGCGTGACGACTCTCCCCCACAATCATCAAGTCGACGGGACCTACACTCCAGGGACACTTGTGCCCAAACTGTGTCAACAGAAATCAGGTACCTGTTGTCTAAACCGACTGTGCCGCATCGTCCCGACCTGTCATTCTGCCACATCAGAAAAGTAACCACAACATGAGTGTCCCAAGTGACAAGGGCCACCCCGAACCCCAAACCAGGAGGAGATCTGCAGCGGCCTTCCTGTACACTCTCTGCTTGCTGGGTGAGATTAAAGCCTTTGTTCCTCCGAAAACACCTAGACTCTGCTCCTAGACCCAGGGGCAGGGACAGAGCTCAGTGTTTGGGACAGCCAGTCAGTCACACCAGTCACCACAGCAGCCCGTAAGACCGCAGCCCTGCTGACTGCCCCGCTCGCGGGCTGTGATCAAGCCACAGCAGACATCGTGGTACGGGACAGATATTAACATGCGCAGACCCTCTCGGCCCCTCAGCACCATCACCTCTGCCTGTCTGGGTCTGAGTTTCCACGGGGTTCTGGAACTAGTCCCCCATGGCCCTCATCAGTCAATGTCAAGATTATGGCTGTGGGGTGGAGAGAAGGGTGAGGCTTCCCTGAAATGTGCCTCTAGGGGGATGCCAGCCGTGGGGAGTACGCCGAGGGGAAAATGGGGAGTCTGACTTCTGCAGCCTGCCAGCCTCTGCTCAGACGCTGGTTGAGCCAGGAAGGCCCCCCAGAGCCAGACTCCCCTCCCGCGGGCCCTGACGATCCCAGAGCACCGAGCACGTGCCCGCCCTTCCAGGCGACAGGGGCTTGGGAGCTACATCTCCCAGGAACCTGGCACCGCTCCAACCAACCTGATGCAGGCTGAGGAGCGGATTCCAGGCAGCGGGTTCCTTTAAGGGGTGGACTAGGCCCTCCCTGCTCTTCTGCCACCCTCTGCCCTCTGGTAACCACAAAGCGGCGCGGGTGCCCGAGCCACAAGCCAGGGCACCGCAGGTCCTGCTGGCTCCTCGGTGCCGCCCCAGCCCTGCCTTCCTCCGGGCCTGCCGGGGGGGGAGTAAGTTCTCATGGGCTGGGCTCTCGGTTGTCTCTGGTGTTTCTTGCAGCTGAACACAATCCTGAATAAGTAGAGGAAGCACATCCTTCTCCCCGCCTACCCCCAAATGCCTCTGTTTCCAGGAACGATTGGGTGGGAAGGCAACCGGAAGTTGAATGTCAGGCTCTGACGGAACTAAACACCACGCCCCAGGTGAGGGAGAACCGGTCATCCCCTCACACATCCCACGAGATGCCCCTCCAGACCCCTGTCCTGGAGGCAGTGCTGCCCGAGGACCATGCAAGAGCAGGCCTAGCAGCGACGACAACGAAGATGACCCCCCATTCTGCCCTGAGCACTTGGGCCTGAGCGTGGCACGTGCGCTGGCTCCCGGGGGCCCTGACCGTCGGGAGTGGGGGCCTCACGGCGCTCTTCTCCTGCACGGCCGAGCAGTGGGGTGAAGGTGCACTTGGGGTTCCAGCAGAGAGTCCCGCCACAGGATATGCTCACGGGAGCCACCCCCTTGCCACTGTGAGGACCCCGTCCTGGGGGTCCCGGCTGCAAGATGAAGTCCCTGCGCCCCAGGAGGTGTCTGTGCGCTAAGCAGGGACAGCGACGGGGAGTTGGAAAGGAGGAGTTCCACGGGGCTCGGAAGCCGAATCACCGCCCCCAACTGAAGCCTGTCCTTCACTTGGATGCCGAGGCTGGACCACTCCAGTGTGCTGGGGCTGATGGGGCATCAGCCCATCGTGCTCTCCAACACGCATCTGTCCACATCCCCAGCATGTGAGCTGGTCAGGAGGGCAGGGCCCCATCGAGTGGTGCTGCGCTCGTCTGGAAGGCCCAGGTCTCCTCATCCCCTTCCGCCTTGTGAGGACACACGAGAAAGCAGTGGTCTCACCAGAACCCAACCACACCGGCACCTTGATCTCGGATTGGAGCCTCCAGACCGTAAGGAACGAATGTTCATTGCTTACACTTCCCCCCCGGCCCCCAACGAGACACCTGCCATGACCCCTCCGTCCCAAGCATTTCTCTGCGAGTCAGCTCAGATGCATCTGGTCCTTTCCTGGGCCGAGAACAGAGCCCTCCCTGCAAATGGGTGTCGGGGGGCGCTCAGGAGCGGAGGCAGCAGTTCCAAAGATGCGCACCACATGGGGGGTCCGTGGCCATCTCCAGGGCGGATCGCTCAGCTTCAATGTCCCCCACATCCGGGTGTCCCAGCAGCACTCTTCCTGATGGCAACTGGCTCCTCGGACAGCTGTGGGCCGTGCAACCTCACTCTGCGTGTTCTCTTTTCTGTGTTCAGATCCACCCCCCCACTGACGGGCCACCCCGAATCATAGTGCAGCCCCCGCGCCCTGACCCTCCGGATCACGTCTCCCCGAACATTCTCGCCTCCTGCCTCCTGGGGCTCTGGCAGCGGCACTGCCTGCCCTGTGTTCCTCCTGAGATGCGCGCTCTTACTGCAGAACCATGAAGAACCATCTGGGAGGGGGCCCCGGACAGCAGACATTCTGCCTAGGGCCTGTCCTGGGGCCTCTGAGGTCCTGGGTTAGATTCCATCCTCCATCTGCATCAAAAGTATCCCAGCTGTGCCTCTGGACCTACTAGAATTTCTCTGCCAATGCCTCTTGCCCATGGAATAACCATTACAAACCATTTATCCCAGAGAATCTGGGTTGAGTTTCGCCAATGCAGAAACTCTGCAAACTGCATTCAAACACGTCATTCGTTCTCAGCGTAGGAAAGGAGCTGAGCTTCCCAGGAAGCTTCTGAAGTGACCCCGTGACCCTTCCACGCTGTGCTACTTGCACACTCCTGGGTTGCTGGGGAAGGCCGGGGCTCCTGTGAGGCCGGCACTGGGCAGTGCGCTTTAGGACTGCGTCCTCTGTTACAGTAAAGGGTCAACTGTGCTAACCACGTCGTTTCCAACAGCATTTCTCAGGGACACAGATTTTCCTGTCAGAAAAAAGCCTCCTTTCTAATTTACTAAACTGCTTCACAGCCTAGGTTGGACCAAAGCAGTTTATGATCAATATAAGTAATCTCTTTCTCTGTGTCTCTCTCAAATGGTCTTCCGCTGGGAAAAATACTGTTTTCCTAATACAAACTACAAAGCAGACTTCCCTAACACATCTCCTTGGACGGAAGATTTGCAGATAATCAGCTCCTCGACTGGAGACATGGCCCCCAAGGGGACTGTAGCAGCACCTCCCAGGGAGATAATATTTTTATTTCTGAATATTTTCATTTCTGTAAGAGCCAGTACAGGTTTAAAACACTGTGAAAGGCTGAGCTAGTGCAGAGCCTGGCTCTAGGGCTGTTACGAACAACACAATGAACCTATCTATTTTATCTTCCACGAGAAGTGATCATTTCCACTCACAGCAGAAAGCAGGCTTCGAGGAGGCTGCCTTCTGCAGGCCAGAGCTGCCCGGGGGGGGGGGGGTCCCAGCCCGTGAGCCACCATGCCCCTCACCCACAGATGCACGGACTCCCGTTTCTGTCCCTTCTTCCTGTGTTCACGTTGTCTGCTATGAGCTACTCTATGGAAGGGGCTCACAGGCACGTCGTCTGAGCCCATGCCCTCCCGGCCCTGGGCTCAGGAAAATGCTGGAGCTGCTCAGCACCCATGAACCCCCTTCCTGGCTCCCTGACACTTGCCTTTCCTCAGGGGCTCCACCTCCCCAGAGCGGACTCCTGTCGCCCAGGACTGAGCCAGCGGTCCCTCTCTGCAGCCACAGTGGCACCGCTGGGTCTGAGAAATGCTGGGACGGGTGCGACCTGGTGGCCGCCGGACACCCCCACGCCCGACGGCAGCGTGCCGCTGAGGGGGCGCTCTGATGGAGTTTCACCCATCCTGCCCAGCTGCCCCTTCAGAGCCATTTCCTCTTTTGAGGGGAGCAGCTAGGGTCAGTCTGCTCTGCTTGTGTTCAGCAAGTCCTTATTGGTGAAGACGCAAGAGGAGAATGGAAGGGGAGATGCCACCCTGGCCACCAGCATCCGCAGGAGGAGAAGCCCGTCCCTGCTGCAGGAGGGAAACGGGCTCGGCAACACGACACCACCTCACCCTCACTCCAAGGCCCGGAAGCCGTCCCTTGATGCCCCAGTGACGGTGACGGTGACCGTGAACAAGCGCAAGAACTCTGCCCGCGGCCACTGTGCTCTCGCCCCCGACGGAAGGTGTGCCGGCTGCAGAGCACACACCGGGGCTGGGGTCAGGGGCAGACGGGAAGACACAGAGTGGGAATGTGCCGTGACGCGTGGCTGGTCGGTGACCC
Source organism: Mustela erminea (assembly GCF_009829155.1). NCBI lineage: Eukaryota > Metazoa > Chordata > Mammalia > Carnivora > Mustelidae > Mustela > Mustela erminea. The sequence continues at coordinate 91,587,488 of NC_045626.1, read as the reverse complement.
CTGACCTCCGAGAGCCGGTAGCAGGAGATGGAGCACCTCGGGGCACCGGCCCTTTCCTGGGACTGGACCCTCGGGCTGCTGCAGCCCTGCTGCATGGCCTCCTCCATTGGACCCCACCTGGGCCTTGAGCCAGCGGCCGAGACAGGGACTCGGTGCCATCAGACGCAGTGAGTGGGCTCTGGGCCCCAGCTCCATCATGAAGACGCTGGTCCACATGGAAACGTAAGGCTGGGTTTCCAGTCCACTGATACACCAACAAGGGCCTGGTGACTTGTGCCCACATGTTTATCTAGCAGAAAATCACAGAAGAACGGATGCAGACCCCCTGACGGAGCCGTGTGCAAATGGAGCCCACGGACAGCGACTGCACCTGACCACGTGGGATGGACAGCCCGGGCAGCACCGGGGCCGTGGCCATTCATGGCTTTAAAAATCAGACAGAGGAGGTGGAGGGCACGTTTAGTTACATGCTTCCACCTGTAGAGCTTGTGACAGGGGCATCTCCATGCAGTGATCCTGCCTTTTACACCCACATTCAGTGATTAGCTTTGACCTACACTGTAGTTATCATCTCAGAATTTACACACTCTTTAAACTGCATGGTGCCGTGTTTCAACAACAGTGCGTGTTTCCATGCTTTTATCGTGAATTATATTAATTCTGACGTATGGTCCTCTCTCAATAGAAAAGAGTCCCACAGCTGAGGTGACCTTAGCAATGGCTCTACCTTCCAATCCGTTAGCTAACCGAGCGCCTGTGTGACTAACGCAGGTCTCTGTGTGTCAAACTACAACTCAGTAAAACACATTTGCTTCCTGAGGCACGAACACCAATAAGATGTGAGCCTGAACCCTCCTATGCGGAGAACAGAGAAGGGACAGAAGTCTGTGGGTCCAGGGGCAGTGGACCCTGGTGTCGCAGAGACTGGGTTCGAGTCCTGTAGCCACCACAGCCTCGGCATCCAGATCTCTCTTCTAGCCTGATTTCCAGTTACCAGGGTAGTACCTTGTTCATTGTTATTTACCAAGCTCCCACTCTACACCGTGTGCTGTCCATTTCGTGAGGAATAAAAGCAGGTGAGTGGACAATCTAGTGGAAAAGAGAAACGGGAACGGAATGAGCCTATGAGGTATGCCAGAGCCACCAGGGAAACGGAGAAAATGGTGACACCCACCTGGTCCAGAAAGGTCAGAGAAGGGCCCTGTGGGGAGGGACAGCAGAGGTGAGATGGGAGGCCACAGGGAGCGGCCAGGAATGGGCGCAGGGAGGGCACTCCTGGCAAAGGAACAGCAGGTGCACAGGCCCTGTGTCTAGAGCAAGGCTGGACGAGGAGGGTGGCACAGGGGGGCTGAGACGGGCACGCTGGGCTTTGGGCCTCAGGGAGGGCTTTTATGCCAGTGTGACGGCAGCAGGAGGGTCCTGGGCAGTGGAGGCAGAGGACCAGATGTGCTTCTTTAAAAGGTCATTTAGTCTGCCACAGGGAGTACAGCAGGCGGTGGCGGCGTCTGTGGAAGTCGCGGGACCAGTTGGGAGGCTGTGCAGGCAGCAGGCAAGACGGGATACTCTGGTCCCTTAGGGTGGAGGCCATGGAGCCGGGGCAAGCAGATGGATTCCAGGGAATCTAGGGAATTTGGGCCATGAAATGAACAGGATAGTGCTGGGTCAGGTATGAAGAAGGAGACAGAATATAAAGAATGAGTAAGTTGATGGCCTGTAGTTCTGCGTGTCACACTGGAAGCGGAGTTCTGGAATGGAGCTTACTCTTGGCCTGTGGACTGCATGGCCTGTGAGCCACCCAGATACAGGAGTCTGGAGCTGGAAGACGGGAACATGCTAGACACATAAATTTGGGATCTGTCACTGTAGGGACTGTCTCGAATGCCGGGGAATGGACATGGAGACAGGAGCCTGTGGGCATCCATGTGGGACACCCAACACCCAGGCAGAGGAGGGGAGCCTGGCAAGAAGACGCGGAAGGAGCACTGGGGGCAAGAGGAACCCCGCTGGGGCACTGTTGCAAAGCCACGTGTCAAGCGTGTGCCCAGAGGAAGTGGCTGGCAATAGTGTCAAATTTAACAGTGTAAAGTCTGCAGGGAGGCCCAGGGACACACCGTTAAGACGGACTTAGTGATGCTGGGGCATCAGTGGCCGGAACAGGAAGTTTCTGCATTGAGTGTGGGAAAAAACCAGAAGGAAGTGGTCTGCTGGTTAGGAGCAGGTGTGCAGCCAGAGACGCTTCTGACAGGGCCAGCAGGGGGAGGGGAGCCTGGCTCCGTAGGCACGGGTGGCCATAGGCAGGGTTAGCAAGCGGGGTGGTGGTCATGCTGGGTGAGGGGGGTATCTACGGCCAGGAAGTAGGGGCCAACCCAAGTGCCCGGCAGGCTAGAAGGTGACATGACAACGAAGCAGGCAGGGCCATGGGTCTAAAAAAACAAGCCGCGTACAAACAGAGTGGCCCTTGCAGGCAGCTCTGGCCACAGAATGAAGGCCCTTTGCAATCCATGAAGTGTTTGTTGTTTATAAACCTGAGAACTCTGCATTCTTAGCTGATTGTCAGTAGAAATGCCTGGCTGCAAGCAGGCCCTTCGTGCAGCAGCCGCTGCCAGCACCCTGATAGAGGGGAGGCCAGGACCCAGGTTTCCGTGTGGTCGACAGGAGGCGCTCAGGGCTCTCCGAGCTGACCACAGCCACTTCTCAGCGAACCGCACCCCGACGTCACTGTCACAAGACTGGGGACTGCGCTGGATGGTCCGTGTGTACCTTCTGCCTCACTCGTGTTCCACTCTTGCAAGTTCTTCCCGAGAGCCCTGACTACTCTTCCTCTGATCGCAGGACACGTGTGCTCAATGTCGAGGGCACTGGCACTGGGCAGGCTCGTCTGCCCTGGGCTCCAGCTGGTCCGGCAGGCGTCGTCTGCTCCACAGCACGTCGGCCTTGGGGCTCCAAGGAACCTGCCAGGAGGAAAGAGCATTCTCCCGAGTCACACTGGCCCACCAGGAAAATCATCATCTCGCCACAGGAAAGGTGTCCTCCATGGCACTACAGTCCTCCTGAAATACAGGAGGGCAAAATCACTGTGACTCCTACAGGAACCGAGACCTGCCAGAACTCTCAGTGTTAGCAGCGTGTGGATTCCCCAGGGCACGAGTTCAAACAGGGCAATTCCAGGCTCTGCAGACCAAGTCACTGTCCCCCTACGGACTCCATCTCTGAGTTGCTCCAAAGATGGTGATGGAAGCGCGGCCCAGAGGTAACCAGAACCTGTGACGACATGCCCCTCCTCTCAGACTGATTCCAGTAGGTTCTGATTTGAAAACCTGGGGCACTGAATGGTACTCAGTTCGATGGTCTGAGATGAGGAGATATGAAAACACAAGCCCCTTTCTTCTCTTTCTGATGAACTGCCAAGTTTGAAATCTCACTCTTGGTGGGAAGAATGGGCTCATGGCTCATTACCCAAATGGAACTTGGCAGTGCTGGTTGGTTTAGCCCCATTTGTGTCAAATACACTATTGAGGCTGGAGGGTTTGAATACATTTCTGACGCTGAAGTCTGGCAACTCCTGCTCCGATACGGGAAGAGTGACGAAAATTTCTGCCGTTTAAAAAAAGCCTCTTTAATAATTGCCATCTTGGGGTGCCTGGGTGGTGCAGCTGGTTAAACGTCTGACTCTTGGTTTTGGCTCAGGTCATGATCTCGGGGTTGTGGGGTCCGGCCCCATGTCAGGCTCTGCACTGAGTGAGGAGGCTGCTTGAGGTTCTCTCTCCCTCTGCTCCTCCTGCTCATACGTGTGTGCTCTAAGATAACAAAATACATCTTAAAAAAAATAATTGCTGTCTCCCCTCTGGGTCTCCTGCTCTGGAAACGGGAGATCTACCTTAGCACTCCACCCTGCTGACTTCTCACGCGAACTGTGGCGGCCTCGCGGTAACTGGCTGACATCAGTGCAGGCCGTTCATGTTGTCTGCAAACAAAGGACACTGACAGTCCTGGTGGTTTTTCTACCTTTTTAACCTGTGGCAAAAATCTTACTATTCTGATTATGAAGTTTCCTGCTCCAGGACGATCGGAATTAAGAAGCTAACAAAGAAACTCTAGTACACAATGGCTTGTAAATTCCTAAATTCACTGTGTCTGCCGCTGAAGAAAAGAAACATGGGACTAACGTGGAAGAGTGTGTACATCCCTCCAAAACAGCTGAATAAGCTCCTTTAACATTAATGTGATAATCTCCTGCCATCCCTCAAAATAAAACTCAGGATAATAAAAAGGGCATTTCCAGCGAGGCACCAACACCACACCTAGATTCTAAAGTCCACTGGAGACTGACCACAGATGGCCCATTCTGACATGTCTGTTTCAGAACCCATCAGATGCCTCGTCTGACCCCGGTGGAGTGTGTGATGGGCTGGGGCCTGAGGGAGGGTGTGCGAGGGCGCCCTCTCTGCCAAGTTCCATTAATACCTCCAAGGTGGGGGAGGGAGAGGCCCACCCACCAGTGTGGGAGGAGTAGCCCAGAACACACTGCTTTAGACCCACGGAGATGGAGAAAAGTGGCTGCAGCCAGGGAAATATTGGAGGTCATATCAACAAGTTAGTGATGGGTTGTACAGGAGGGAGCCTCACCCACACTGAAAACTTCAGCTCTGCGTGAGCCCATGTGAAGGGCATGTAAAGACAAGCTACAGCCCTGAAAAACATGTTTTAGAAACCACATCTTTGACAAAGAAATAATAACCAAAAATATTAAAAACTCTTAGAGTTAACCTGTAAAGTACAAATAATCCAGTTAGAGATTGGGCAAACCGCATGAATGGATGTGTCACCCAAGAGAACATACAGATGGCAAATAATAAATCCATGAGAACATGTTCGACATCACCAGCCATCAGGAAAATGCAAATAAAAATCATACACCCATCAGAATGGTTGAAATGAAAGCCATTGAGCAGCTGCAGTCAATGCTTAGGAGGCGGCGGGGAACCGACCACTCGCACACTGTTGGCGGGAAGGTATGACGGTCCAGCCGCCATGGAAAGTGGTTCAGCAGTTTCATATCAAACTAAACACACAACAACCGTATCATTCAGCAACCGTGCCCTTGGGCACTTATCCCAGAGAAAAGAAACGCTCCTACAAAAACCCACGCATGCGTGTGTCCAGCAGCTTTATTCACAATAGCCCCAGACCCAAGACAGCTGTCGTGGCTGAGCAAGCTGCCCACGTCCATGCCGTGGAACACTACGCAACAGTGAAAAGGAATACATTGTTGACCTGCGCAGAAATTTGGAAGGCTCTCCAGGGAATCATGCTCAAATGAGTATCCCGGTGAGGAAAGGTCCTTGCATATGGGTGGGCCCAGGGAGGCTGCACCAGGAGACTTCCGTGAGAGCGAAGGTCCTCACTTTCCCAAGTTCAGTCAGCAGTCCGTGACTGACTCAACTGCTCTGGTCTTCTCTGGGATGGGGACGGGAGGGTAACTGTTGTGGAGACAGAAAGGGGCACCTTGCATAGATACAGGGTCTAGCATGCGGCAGGACCTTAACGATCCTTCGTGGGACCGAGGAGACGGAGCGGCGGAGCGGGTGGGGTGGGCGGAGCGCGTGGAGTGGACTGCGCAGCATCACTGGAGCGGGTGTGGCGGGGAGAACCGGCAGGACAGAACAGGATGAAGGTAGGGCTGGAATGGGATTCAAAGTCCTTGCAAGGACTCTTCGTGAGCCTCTCTTGGGTCTCCCAGACATATCTGCCCTCTCAGTAACGGTCTTGGGAAGATCACAACCCTGGGGTCAACAAGCATTTCATGAACGCCCACGGACTATGGCCACGGTGACAGCAGACAATAAACCATCACAATTTTTGCAAGGACATTTCTCACTAAATCAGGCAGGGGAAATTTTTTTTAAAACTGAGTGGCCTGTTTGCATCTGCCTTCTCAATTACGTGGGCATTTTCATCTGTTGAAGAAGAGATTTAAAGCTTTAAAGCAACAGGGCAAATCTCACTGCTCTATTCTACTCTCTCAAGGGTGTTTCTCTCCTGCAGAAGGCACGGATCATCAAATAAGAGAACCAGGAGCTGCCCAATTTATCCCGAGTCCTCCGGGGAGGCTGTGCTTTCCTGGAGGACTAGGAATAAAACACGTCCTTTCTGCCACAGATACATTCCTGGTTGCTGTGCTGTCATACGCGATCTTTCACGTGGCCTTCCTCCCTCCGTGATACCTGGAGAACAACCCTCCCTGCCACGGGAGGCACATTTCTGTTGCAGAAGGAGAAGAGGAAGGACCTCCTGGAGGAGGAGAATGCTGGTTCAGCCCACCAGCACCACCATCGAAGACTCATCACATGATCACACAAGCAACTGTCCTAAATGCAAAACCAAATCAGAGACGAGAAAGTCACCTATTGGCGCCCGAGATGGGTGGTAGTGAGGAGGCGCCTAATAAACTCTGGGAGAGTGGGTGGTAATGGCTCCTCCAGGGAAACATGGTAACTGGTTGCAGGCATCACACAGTCTTCGAAATTCACTGCCTCAGCAATCCTTGAAAATAAAAGGGACATTATTACAAAATGGCAAAGGAGGGCATTCAGCTAGAAAATGGGTTTAAAACTTAATATTAAACTTGAAGTTATTGAGCCAGTGATCCTTTTGGGTGAAATTTTCGATTCTATTATCAAACACCGCTCTATTTAAGACCGTTCTGGCACCTACAGGGGATATCAAGAAAGATGGAATATAATCCCTTGGCCACAAATAACAGATCATTTCGTGAAGGCCCAGCAGAATGGCCCAAGACGCTGTCAGACAACACAGACTCACTGGGACAGAATCTCAGCCATTCCCTGTCACCAGCTGTGTGACCGCGGGGGGAGGGGGGACACCTACACGACGTGAACTTCAGTTTTCCTCATTATAAAACGGAGTGATGAATGGTAGTGCAGTTGAGCAGGGAGCAATAAAGTCTTTTCTCCGCTGTACCTCCCAGCCTCGCCGGCTAGGCCTTGGGAACTAGACCCGCCAGAGAGACCAACAGGAGAAGCACAAGCAGGAGATTTAACCTGTCCATCGGAGCACTCCGCCGGGAGCCCCTCCGAATGGCACTCACTCGTGGGGCTTATCTAGCGTCTGAACTAAAAGAACAATGAGGTTTTGGAGAAACAACAAGACACAGGAAGAGGCTTGTGTTTCTGGGGTGGCAAATGGTGGGAAGGTAAACACATGGCGAAGCGCGAAGAGCAAGCCCAGCCTTCGAGGTGATGTGCGGACGCCCCCGGTGCCGCACCCCAGCGGCCCGGCTGCGCGTCCGTCTCTGGTGCTTCACTCCTGTTCCTCCCAGTTGAAAGGGAGGGAAGACGCCTCTGCCAGGTCCTGAGTTCAGGCAAACCGGTGCGGGGCACAGCGCTCCTCTCTGGATCTGCTTCTTCACAACTTCCCGTTCTGCCGTCAGCGCCCAGTAACCTGCACACGCAGGGGCCCCTGTCACTGCGCGGCCCCCGCATCCTCCTGCCGCTGCTCTCTGCTCCTCTCTGGAGAAAGGCCCTCAGTTCCTGCAGGGGACCACCCCCTTCCCCACCTGCGGCCCATGGGATCTGGAGGTGACTGTCTCTGCGGCTGGGCAGCAAGCCCCGAGCCGTGTGGTCCGGGCCTCCCTCGGGCCGCCCGACTGTTCCGGGGTGAGCCTACGGCCCGGCAAGTCCAGGAAGGTGCAAGGACATCACGGAATGCTGGTTCGGGGGCTCGCTTCTCCGCTGGACGCCAGCCGGAGGCAGGAGGCCCGGGAGCGGCTCTGGGACTGGAGGGGACAGACGGAGAAGGCCGCCTGCTGGTGGAGGAGCCGGTGGCCGCACCTGGTTGGAGCTGCTGCCCAGCGCCTGGCTCCACGGGCCTCCCCGGGTGCATGTGCCGAAAAATGACTCTGCTTCTGCTTCAGGCACTTCAAGTTGGCTTTTCTGTCATTCGCGATTCGAGTACAACAGCCGGCCTGGTCCGTAAAGCGGCGGTCTCCGGATATCCGCGCGGGCCTGAGCGGCGCCGTCTCGCACACAGCAGGCGTTCAACAAGTGATGGTCCTGCCGCATACAGCGGGCGTCCAGTAAGTGATGGCCCTGCCGCATACAGCGGGCGTTCAACAAGTGATGGCCCTGCCGCATACAGCGGGCGTCCAGTAAGTGATGGCCCTGCCGCATACAGCGGGCGTTCAACAAGTGATGGCCCTGCCGCATACAGCGGGCGTTCAACAAGTGATGGCCCTGCCGCATACAGCGGGCGTCCAGTAAGTGATGGCCCTGCCGCATACAGCGGGCGTCCAGTAAGTGATGCCCTGCCGCATACAGCGGGCGTCCAGTAAGTGATGCCCTGCCGCATACAGCGGGCGTCCAGTAAGTGATGCCCTGCCGCATACAGCGGGCGTCCAGTAAGTGATGGCCCTGCCGCATACAGCGGGCGTCCAACAAGTGATGGCCCTGCCGCATACAGCGGGCGTCCAGTAAGTGATGCCCTGCCGCAGGGAGTCATCCAGCCCCCACGCGGGTCCCTCGGCCGTCCGCCTGCTCCCTCCCTCACGCGGGTCCCGTGTGCCTGCGGCTGGTCACTGCGCGAGCCCCGGGCCCGTCCCCGTGTCCCCGTCCCCGTGTCCCCGTCCCCGACCCCGACCCCGTCCCCGTCCGAGGCAGCCCCGCCTCCAGCCCCGAGCCGTGCCGACCGGCTTTGTCTGACGAACAGTCCGGGTCAGCAGACCCCGCGCCAGCCCTGCCCGCACCGAGCGGCCCCCGCGGCCCCCGCCCCGCCCAGCACGACCGCGGGGCTCGGAGCCGGCGTCCCGGGCGAGCGCAGGCCTCCGGGTGCGGGGGCGGCCGCCGGGGTCAGCCGGAGCCTGCGGGCTTCTCGGTCACCCGGAGTCGGGGCCGGGCGGGGCAGCGGACGTCCTTGGGGGACACCCGGGAGCCGCCTCCCTCCGCGGCCGGCCCTCGCCCTGCACTGGGCGCTCGCCCCGGGCGGGCACCGGCTGCTCCGCGGCTCCCGCCTGGAGAAGGAGGCCCGGGTGGCGGCCTGGGGGTCCCCGCAGGCTGGGCCGCGGCCGCGTCGGCCTTTGGCGCACGCCCGGCCGGGGACGCCGCCCTCAGAGCGGCCAGAGCAGCGCGGAGCCCGCGGGCCGCGGTCCGGCCGGCCGCCTCCGCTGCTCCGCCGGCGCCCCCGGGCCTGAGGACGACGCTGTCCGCGCCCCGAAGAACCGCACAACCGAGGCGCTGTGGCTCCGGGTCCGGCCTCGTAGAGCGGCCGGGCCGCGGCCTTCTGGAACCTTCCTCTCCCGGGAGCCCCGCTCCGAGCACGCTTGCTGTGCGACGCCTGGGGGCGCTCACGCGGGGGCAGCCTTGGACCTGCCCGTGGCTTCTTACGATTGGCTGATCCGCCCTGCCAATCCTGCGGACTTGGCAAGTGATTGGCCCGGGTGGTCATGTGACCCAGCCCTGCCCAATAAGCCGGGAGGGGCTGTCTGCCGGGGGAACTGTGGGAAAGAATTTCCGGGCGAGGGAGGGGAGGGGCCTGGCGGGGGAGCGCGGGCGGCGGCGGCGGCGCGGGGAGCGGAGCGCGGCGGCCGAGGCCTGAGGCGGGCCGGGACCGCGGGGAGCGCGAGGACGGAGCGCGGCGGCCGAGAGCGCGCCGAGGAGCCCGCGCGCTGCGGTGTCCTGCGACTGGCAGCGACCGCCTCCGTCTCGGCCGGCCGGAGGCACCCGGGTACCCGGTGGGGAACCGAGGCTGGCCGGGGCGGGAGCTGGCGCGAGCCGCGTCCCTGATCCCAGGCCCTGCGCTCCGGCCGCTCATTCACGCCGCGGCCCGCGCGCTCCCGCTCGGCTGAGCCTGCGCACCCCGGGCGGGTCTCGCTCCCGCCCCGGAGCCTGCGTGTCCCGTGGATGAGTGCACGACCTCGGGGCTCTCCGGCTCCGGCTCCCCCTGCGCAGAGGGGCTCGCGGCCTCCCCGACCCTGCGGGATCTCGGGAGCCCCGGGTGGTCGCGTCTTTCCCACCGGTGCTGGGGAAGGAAAACGGGGCCGAGAAGATGCGTGGGACGTTCCGGGTCACGCAGCGGATCCGGTTCCGTGTTCCGACACGGGGGCCGTGCGCTCAGCGCAGTGCCTCGCGAGGATGAGGTTCTGATGTCCCTAGACCGCTGCTCCCCACGATCCGTATACAGAACTCTCCTGCACCCGCCGGGGACCCGCCGTCGCCGTGAGCGGGCGTGGAGGGCGGGGGGGCTCACGCGGGCGTCACGGCGGAGGCTCCCTGCGGCCCTGCCCGCTGCAGGAGACGCCGCAGATTGCGGAGTCCAGACATGGCCTGCAGACGAGGCCTGCTGCGGCAGCTCCCGGAAACCAGGCACCTCATCGCAAAGTCACTAAAACCACGGACTGCCGGAAATGAGATTTAAAAAAAAAAAAAACTTATTTCTTTATTTCAGGGAGAGCACATGAGCGTGAGCACAGGGAGGAGTGGCCAGGGCTAGGGGAGCTTAAGCAGACTCCCTCCTGAACGTGGGGCCTCATGCGGAGGGGAGCTTGATCCCACAACCCTGCGATCCTGACCCTGAGATCATAACCGGAGCCCAAATCAGGAGTCTGACACTCCACCAAATGAGCCATCCAGGCACCCCAGAAAGGCGGGATTTATTTGGGGCTTTGGATAATACAGACACAAATGGTGTCCGGGTCTCAGGGTAACAACTCTGAGTCCTAGGCAATGAGATGGAGAAGGCTGGTAGTTTTCCTCCCTCAGGACCCTCTATCTAGTCCCCCCGTCACTTCTGTGCAAGGGAACGGCCTGCACGTCCCACAGCGGAAGGTGGCCAGTGGAACAGCACAGCGTCTAACGGACACATGCATTTGCCTGCACGAGATCTGCTTCCTCCTCCAGACCAGCCTACCCGACGCGCCTTGGCGAGTCCCCTCCCTTCCACGTGTTTTGGGTGAGCCTGACCCTGCCACCACTTCGGGGAAGTGGCTTGTGACGCTGGCTTAGGCCTATCGGCTAATTGTATAGCTTGTTCCTTCCTATAGCTCTGTTCCTGCCGGTCACAGGGGCTGGCTCTCAGGAGACACATCAACCACCTTTGCCAAAGAAGTCTGGTTCAGCCCTTTGTATCCGCCGTTGGAATAGAGGAGCGCTCTTGTGTGCAGTGGTGGAGAGGTAGAGATTAGCTCTGCGGGCACCGAGCAGGCATCTGGCCTCCACAAGGGACATGGCCCACCAGATAACACAGCTGACGGACGAAGCAGAGTCCAAGTACAGTGAGGCCTCCTTGGTAATGTCATTGGAGGCCCTGGACTGAGCCATCCCTAGCGGACTTCTCCCCTACTCCTCTTCGCTTATCTAAGTCCTTCGGGAGATGGATTTTCTATCACTTGAAATCAGAAGAGCTGTGACTCCATGTCAAGTGAGGGACTCAAGGTCAGAACCAGGGACTCAAGGTCAGGACCCAGACCTTTTTCACCTCCTAGCCCTGAACGTCCCCTGTTGTTCTGGACGTCAGTTTAGCAGACCTTCTGGCAGGTGATTGCATATGGGGGTTCGTAAGCAGAAGCAGATCTTCACAGTTCTTGGAGAAGAGAGTACGTGCTGTTTGCAGACAGCATTAGCGGAAGTGTGGGAGTGGAATGTGTGAGCCGGCAGAGCAGCAAGCCCTCCTTGAGCTCTGGAACCTCCGCTGGGGCCTGACGTTTTGTTTCCGAAGATCCCCTGCCAGTCTGCCCCGCTGATGGGGGATCTCACAGCAGGAGACATTGGAGAGTGACCTCCCGCGTCCAGTCCCTCATCCCATGGGGGATCCGAAACTAGGGCCACCTGCTGGCAGCCCCAGCTCCGAGCAGCAGAACAGCTGCTCTGTGCTGAGCAGGAAGGGGGCGTCCCTGCACTTGTCTGAGGGCCTGTCAGACAGTCTGGCACACAGGAGGCGTGTGGTAAAATTCTTGATCAGATGCACTAATGAACCCGGAGTAACTGCTACCCCCAAACTTCCTATAATCATCCATCATGTATACCTCGAAACCCCATAATGATCAGCAAGAGAATATTCGTCTCAGTGTGTCTCTGCTAAGTGGCCAGTTCCTCCGTCTTAGGGAACAGGTGTTCTGGAGAAGCGGCTGTATTTATGAAGTTCATTAGGATGCCTCGCCGCCTGCAGCGCAGACGGCCGCCTCAGGAGAGAGCAGAATGAGAAATGCTGGGAAGGGAGTCGGACAGAAGGAGCCTCGTCCTTTTTTCTCTGTCCAGAGATGGGCAGAGCTGGCCCGAGCCCAGCCCCCCATGCCCAATGACCAATGGCAGCTGTGAAATTCATTGCGATCTCTTCTGGGGTCAGGGCCCGTTCTCAGATGATGAACCTGCCTAAAATTCCGACCTCCCAATGCTTGGTCTGGTCCCGCTCAGACCCTATCATGAGGTTGACGCTGGGCTCCCCGCAGGCGTGCGACACTTTGCCACTTGGGTGGGAGATGCTCAGGGCCCCACTGACAGAGACTGTCAGACAGACTGGAGGAGTTAGGGGATTCCCGTATGACCAGCACACGACTCCAGCGAGAGCTGAGAGAGAGCAAATGTCTCCTTTCTGAAGGTGTGGGACCCAGTCCCCACGCTCCTGATTTCCGCTTTGAAGCAGATCCCTCTTTCTTAAGAGTCTTGGTCACGGTTAACCTTCGTGGGTCTCAACATAGGTCAGACACAGGTCTGACTTGCCGCCCTCCTTTAGGTGCAGAAATTGCACTTTACGCACATCCCACAGTCTCCAGGAGCAGGTCAGAGAGAGTCCTGGCTGTTTGTACACAGAGGCGCAAACCCAAAAGCCCACAGGCAAAGAGGATGCTCACCAAGTGTGACAGCCGGTAAGGCTTGGCACTGACAGACCACACTGGGGTCGGGGCCTGGGGCGCGGGGAGCAGGGAGGGTGCATCCCTGGGCATGGTTTCCGTGGCTGCCGGGCTGTGGAAGGGGACTCGCGGGACAGGAGGGGCAGCAAGGACTCAGCCCATCACCATGCAAGACTGAACCCTGAAGACCACGTTCTGTTTTGCTCCCAGGAAAAGGAAAAAATTCATGATTTCTCGTGTGGAACTCCCTGATATGTCGTGCTTAACAATGTTACAAGAATAGCACTGCGCAGGCCTGCTTCGGACAGGAGACCCATCCGCGGGCAGTGCCAGTCCCAGACCAGGGCTGCTGAGCCCCTGCTGTGCTACAGTACACGTGACTGGTCAGCCCGATGATGCCAGGGACGGCAAGGCCAGGGTCCCAGTTGACAAGCTTGGCGTGAGGGGTCCAAACCCCGGTGGTTTGGTTCCAGAGTGTGCTTTTCACCTGCTGAGTGCCGTGGCCTCCCCAACGTGAGCTGGAACACGACTCCCCCTTGCACGTCCAAGAGGACACCTCTTGCCAGAGGAAACCTGTCCTGGGCTCCTCGCTTCTCCTGCGACCTGGGCCTCCTGGTGTAAACTGTGTAAACTCCGCTGGGCCCTCTCTTGAGTCGTGAGTCGTCCTCCCCACCCCTCCCCGCTGCTTTAAGGTGGACGTCCTGTGGTGGTCCTGCCCTGTGACCTCTGACTCCCTCAGAAATGGAAATGTGGTCTCTGCCCCCACCCTGCCCGCACCTTGCCCCTGGGATGGCCCAGCACGGTCGCCAAGGACTGCCTTGTTCCTAAATCCGACGGGGGTGTTCAGGCTCCCCCAGGTGGTTCCCTGGCTAGAAGCCTGGCAGTCGTGCCATCTAACACCAGGGCCAGTGGGCCCATCTGCCGGCTTTTTTGTCTGTCCGCTTGTCCGTCCCTCCTGCCGCCACCTTGAGAGAGCCAGCCTGCCTCTGACCCAGAGCACTGCACCAGCCTCAGTTCATGCTTTCCCAGCATGCGGGGGGGGGGGGGGGGAGGAGCTGGTGCCACGCGGGTTCGGGCTAGGGACTTCTGTGGGGCGCTATCCGGGGGCTGTGCTTGCAGTCACCCCCCAGTGAGACCAGAGCTATGGGGCTGGCAGCCGTGTCCCGAGGAGCCTGGTTCTGAGCAGTCTCCTTGCGCGCAGCTTCTCCCAGCACCGCCACAGCCAGAGAGGTCCCTCTCACGTGCACGCAGGGCCACCCCCCACCTCGGCGTAAAAACCCTTTCTGCTGCCCCGGGCCTCAGAAGGCAGCATTTCTGCTGGCTGGTACCCTGGCCCTTCCCGCTCAGAGCCGGCGTGCGCTCCGTGTCCTGCCCTCCGGGGCCTCTGCTGCCTTGGGCACCCCGTGCTCCCTCCGTCCGGTGACCCTGTGTCCTCTCAGGCACTGACTGCTTTGCGCTCTGGGAAGCCTCTACGGGACCTCACACGGGGTCCGCACCCTTGTTTATGGCTGGCGTGGCACCGTCCTTGCCAGTTGGCTCCTTCGGAGACGGCGCCACCTCGAGCGCTGCCGGGAGCGCAGCGTCCTGCCGCGGCCTGGCGACAAGGGGTCGGGGAGAGAACATCTGTCCTGCCGCGGCCTGGCGACAAGGGGTCGGGGAGAGAACATCTGTCCTGCCGCGGTCTGGCGACAAGGGGTCGGGGAGAGAACATCTGTCCTGCCGCGGTCTGGCGACAAGGGGTCGGGGAGAGAACATCGCTCGCCCTCGCCTTCATTCTTGCTCAGGGCCAGACATTGTACGTGTAGCTCTGGGGCCAAATTCATCTCTCCCTAGGAGACACGCACTTGGCAGTCGTGGTAGAAAATAAAACGAGTTACCAGTTCTCCCACGGCCCTGCCTGCCGGTTCGGGCTTGCCAACGGGAGCCGCGTCTGTGATTGCAATCAAAGCTGAGTGCCATCAATGACCTCATTTCAGACCAGGCCCCTTGGTCCCACTGAGCTTACATTACGGCCGCAGGGTGTTAAGAAGCACGTCTGAAAGAGGGGTGTGAGATACACACGGGGCCGCTGCTCCCCTCTGCGTGCGGCCCAGTATCTCACTCAGGTATTTCTTGCACACCTACTATGTGCTGGGGGGATGGCGGCGAGCAAAGCAAAGGGGTCGGCTCTAGTGGGGTCCACATGACCAGTTGTGGGGAGACTGAGCCCTCTGATGACCTGTTGTTCCCTGATGCCTACTGCACCGGATCATCTGTCCTGCCTGGAGGGCCAGTGCTGGGCCAAGTCCCCATCACCCTGTGTGACGGGTCCCTGGCAATGTCCGCATCTTCTGCCCTCCAGAAAACATGCACCACAGAGATCACTGAAGATCTCTGAGGGCCTCGGGGAAGTGTGCGCTGTGGGCCCTTAGGGTTCGTATGCGTGTGTGTGTGTGGGGGGGTGAAGTTCACATGTGATAAAAGTGCTCCAAAATTCCTGTGTGCCCAGGCCTCTGCTTCTATGTCAGAATGAAGGGCCGTGGCCAAGTTGTCACAGCCCCTGCAGCACGAAACACTAACACTGTGGTGTTATTGCAGCTCTGCATCTGCACACAGGACTGTGGGGGTCCCCCCGCTCCGGGCCTCACAAGGCTGCAGCCAAGGTGCTCTCAGGGCCTTGCTCCCATCTGGAGACCAGACTGGGGAAGGAGCCTCTTACAAGCCCCTTCTGGCTGTTGGCAAAGTCATTTCTTTGTAGCTGTAGATTTTACAACATCTTTTCAAGCCCGGCAGAGGAGAGAGGCCATCACCTTGAGGCTCTGATTTATGTAAGGCTTGGACCCTCTTTTCTTTTTTTCTTTTTTCTTTTTTTTGACGACTCTTATTTTGTACCACCTGCCAAGCTTTTGCAGGTCACCTGGCCCCAGCTAGATGCTCCTTGCCTGAAGCCTCTGGCGCAGTTGCCGTCAGATAGTGGCCAGAGTGAGGACCGTGCTGGGACCTCCAGAGGCTCAGGGCTGGTGGTCAGTGGGGCCTGCTGGCTGTGGCACCTATGTGTGACCTGGCCTGTGGCCTCGATTCCCACATGGCCTGGAGGCTCAGTGTCAAGAACGAGTATGATTCTCTTTGAAAGCGCTCACCTGATTAGACCCAGCGCGACCCGGATAACCTCCATTGTGGTGAACTCAAAGTCAACCGTTTAGCAACCTTAATTCTATCTGAAAAATCCCCTTCTGCCAAAAAAAAAAAACAACCCCAAAACCAAAAACCAAACAAACAAAAAACCCTCACCTAATTCCAGGAGTGAAATTCTGTCATATTCAAAGTCTCTCCCCAACTTGTGGACAGAGGTCTGGGGGGGTATGTACCCCAGAAGGTGGGAAGCTGGGAGAGGTCCCACGGTTCTGCCCAGCACAGGTCTCGTCCTTCATGGCTTTGGGGGACACTCTGGCGGCACGATGTGGCCCTGCTTCCCCCGCCCGCCAGACGCTCTGTGCCGCAGAGTAGGGAGTCCCCAACGGAGCCCTGAGCTTCTGCTCAGAACCCACCTGCCATGGGGGCCCAGTCCAGCTCCCCGGGCACGTTTTTGAGGAAGAGAATTCCCAGCGAGATCTGGAGCAGAGAAATCCCCCCAGTACCTCAGCTGCATTTAGGAATTCCTTTCATGCCACTCAGAGTGAGATTCTGTGTGGTCCAAATAGGCTGTGGCTCACGGAAAAAAATCAAATTTTAAACATGAACTGTCGAGTTAGGTAACGACGGGAGGCAAGCTCCAGGTCCACGGCGGAGCCGGCTGCGCTCAAGCCAGACTGCTGTGTAATTGCTTCGGGGAGCGGCTCAGCTCCAGCCTGGGAAGAAAGTCAGAATCAGCCCCGTGATTAGATTTTTTGAGAACTCTGCTCCCTTCACTTCAGGGATCCTTAGTACACAGAAGAAAACAAATCTGATGGAGCAAGAAATAAGCACCATCTCCAGAATTTACTTTGATTTCTAAAACTTGTGTCAGGGTTTTGATGGCAGTCCCTCCATAATAAAAGCGGGGGAGGATTTTATTTTCTCTGCAAATCGAAAATTCCGGAAGCCACAGAAGAAAACATTATTATGGCTGAGCACCAGGGGTCTTTGTGCTCCAGACTCAGGGTTTTGTCCCTGGAGCTTTTCAAGTGGCCTTTAAATGTCAGGAGAGGGTGAGTCCCCCTGACCCAGCAAGCCCTCCCCCCCCACGCCTCCCACCCCCACCCCCAAGAAGCCCACCTTCATGCCCACCCTCCACCCCGACTCATCAAGCGAGTCTCCCTCCCTCATGCTGTGATTTCTGCGAGAGCCGGTGCGAGCCATCCGCCCTGCCGTGAAGCCTGCGTGTCCTCGCTTGCCAACTGCACAAATTCACCGGCTTTTTAAAACTGCTTTTCTTTCATCAGGCCGTTCCCAGTCATCATCTCGCTCAGCAGCTTGGGGTTAGGGCCCAGCTTCGCCCCAGGTCTCCTCATGGGCTGTGCAGTCTCCGTGGACTCCGTTTACACCCCGGGTAAGCCATGGGTGCTCTCTGGAGGTGAAGGTGGCGCAGTCCTCTGACAACGGGTCACAGGCTGTTGGACGCGTCGGGTAGCTGTCCTCTGAGATCTTTCCAATTGTAAGACTCTGTGATAATAGTTAATATTTAACAGGCCTGTGAGCCCACGAGGGCCAGGGCGGTGTTTGTGAACTATAAAAATACAAACGAATGCAGGAAGCCATTAATTCAACCATCACTGTGCTCTGTCCTTTCAGGAGAGTGCGCACCTCGTGGACCGTGACTTGTGGCATTCGGTCCCATTTTCCCACCTATGCTCGGCGCAGGAACCACTGGTTCTTATTTTGCACACACTGGCCAGTCCGATGCTGACATCTGTTGGCCATGCCGGGTTGGAGATGGTCTTCATGGGGTCGTGGAAGCCTCTTTCTTTTAAGATTTTATTTACTTATTTGACAGACAGAGATCACAAGTAGGCAGAGAGAGAGGGGGAAGCAGGCTCCCCGCTGAGCAGAGAGCCCGATGCGGGGCTCGATCCCAGGACCCTGAGACCATGACCTGAGCCGAAGGCAGCGGCTTAACGCACTGAGCCACCCAGGGCGTC
The DNA here is from genome assembly GCF_009829155.1 of Mustela erminea. Taxonomy (NCBI): domain Eukaryota; kingdom Metazoa; phylum Chordata; class Mammalia; order Carnivora; family Mustelidae; genus Mustela; species Mustela erminea. The sequence continues at coordinate 91,569,533 of NC_045626.1, read as the reverse complement.
CCGTGGAAGCGTCTTTCTCCCTCACCTGTCTTGTGTTCCTCACCCACTTGGTTCTCGAGCTGTTTCCTTCTCTTTCCGTGTGTGCGCCACAGACTCCAGCGGTGGTGAGCGACCGGTGGCCACTGTCACCTCGCATCAGGGGATGGCCAGCACTACATGAGGGCATGTCCAACGTCCCACCCTGATGCCCTTGCGCTTTCTGTTGAGGGGGAGGGGCTGGTGAAGGTTTATGCTACTGGGGACTCTCAGGAACGTTTTTCTTTTTTCTTTCTTTTTTTTTTTAAGATTTCATTTATTTGAGGGAGAGAAGCAATCTTGCCATAGAGCAGGGGTCCCAACCCAAGGCTCGATCTCAGGACCCTGGGATCGTGACCTGAGCCGAAGGCAGATGCTTCACCGACTGAGCCACCCAGGCGCTCCAGGAGCGTTTTTCTGAAAGGCAGTTGGTTTGTGGAGGTTTGTTGGTTGGTTTTTCCACTTTGCCAGAGACTCCGTGGGATCGTTTTGTCATGGTCTCTTCCTGTGACCAGATGGTCTGACGTTTTTGTTTTATTAAAAAATCCAGTGGGTGGAAGCCGTGAAGGGAGAGAGAATCTATTAGATGCGTTCAGCACGGCTTATTAAATTAGACCAACAGAAACGCCGAGGGAAGGCCCTCCATGAATAGCATCGCCGTCCCGTGTGGATTTTTCCTGAGTGCGTATCTGAGACGCCTTCGTTCCAATTAAAATACCACAGGGACGTGAGCTCATCACTCGCCTTCGCTGTGGACGACCCGGGTTCTGTTGTAATTGTTCTGTTTGCATTTCATAGGGAATCAGTTCAGTGGACAAATGAGATAGAAATACAAACAGATTAGAGACATTTGTTCTGCCGTGTGATCAGTTTAAGGCATCCTGGGAATAGTTCGAGGTCTATTTATGATAGAATTAAACGCATACTTCATGTTCATTGTGGACTGTCTCTTTCTAATTTCTGTGTTGTTTCTAAGGAAACGTCCATAACTTATGAGAAGAGGCAATATCACGTGATCTGCTGTTCAGGCCTCACTCTGAGACGGCCCCCAGATGCGTCCCCGCGGCTGTCTTGTGTCCGGGGGAGAGCAGGCCGTTTGCTTCGGGAACGTCTGCATTTAGCATCTCTGATGCGCCGAGCGGGAGGTCCCCGGTTCAGTCCCCGGTTCAGTCGGCATGCGGATTTGGGACTTCGCCATGAATACAAATCTGCTTTAAGGACGGGTGTCCAAGAGGATGTCAGAGCTGTCTGTTCTTACTCAGACGGCAAAAGACGTCCCCTGTGCCGGCGGATGAGGCTGGGATCGAACAGTTTGTGACCAGAGAGAACCGAGAGGGAAAAGCACCACAATAGGCCCGGTGTCTGAGCAGGGTTAACGCAGCTCATCTGCAGGTCCGAGGCCTCCTGGTGGCTCTGTGGCCTCGGAAAGCAGAGGCTGAAGTCAGGGAGCCTGCAGGCCGCAGCTGAGTGAGGGTGAAGCCTCGGGGGAGACGCTGAGGGGGGTCCTGGCAGGAGGGTGGGGGTCTGACACACGGGGACTCGGACCATGGCTCGTTCATGGGAGCAGGTTATGCTGGCTTCAGTGCTTGTGGTTAAACTCAGATCCCTAGGGAAGGAGCCCCGAGTCTCACGGGCAGGGGTGATGCACAGAACCGCGGTTGTGTCACCCTGCTGACGGGGGCCCTTTGTCTGTGTCTAAGGTATTAAGACCCTCTTGGGCAGCTGCTCTCCGCAGGGGCTGGCTCTCTGCTCCTTCCCTGCTGTCCAAGCCCACGTCTTCATGCAGCCTCTCCAACTCCCTCCCTCCCTCCCACTGAAGCCTTGCATCTACCTGCCTCACCCCTGGCTCTTCCAGATGTGGTCCCAGCTGGGAAATGTCTGTCATCTGCCACCTTTCTCAGGACACAAGCCTTTGGTCTGAAACCAGTTGGAACCCTCCCATGTGCTTCTAGACTCCTTCCCAAGGGGACTACCTCTGCTATGTGGCTCAGTACCCCCTTGTCTCCCACGGGCCACCAATGGGGCCTACAGCCCTCCTCGGGACCCCCACCCCACTGCCCCTGCTCTGTGTGTGTGCCCTTTCTGAGCCGGAGGCGGGGCCACACTGGGCGGCATCCCCGCGGCCTCCCTCTGTCCCCCTCCGGGGTCACGGTGTCGCTGGCCACATCTGCCCCGTGTGAGTCACTCGCCCTGAATTCCCAGACAGCTCACTTTCTTCTCCCAGCACAGTTTGCACTGAAGACCCTTGTCAGACTCCCAGCAGCTGAGTAGTAGTCGGATTGTCTGGTCTGCGGGAGAGCTTGGGATTGCAGCATTCTCCTGCGGTGGACACGTGGAGTGGCCTCCAGGCGGCTGATCTGACCCCATGGTGGCTGTCCTCGCCGTAAGAACTGTGGCCTGCAGGCTCCTGCACTGGGACGGCCGCGGGCGCAGTCACATGACCAGTGAGTCTTGGCGCCTGAGCTGATCTCCCGAGGCTTTCTGGGGCCCTGAAGAGCAAGAGCTGTGCATCCCTGCGACCTGACACCATGTTGCCCAGCTCAAAAGAGCGCTCAGGCTCACAGGGTCAGCCGTGTGGAGAGGTCCAGCCCCCGTCCCAGTGCCCAGGTTTAACGTGGGGCTCAGGGGACTGCCGGGGACAGGGTGCGCAGAGGGCTCTGGTTTCTTCTAAAAGGGGCTGTGCGGGCTAGTGGGGCCCAGGCTCCTGGCACCGTCCCACGGTGCCTGTGTAAACACTGGCAGTTTCCTGGGGACACAGACCAAGGGCTGGCCGGCCCAGCAGCGCTGCCACGGTGGGCCGGGGAGACTCCTGGGGAGTGGCCCAGGGAGCGGGTTGGGCTGTGACTGGACGGGGGTGTGAAATGCAGGGGCAGACGATGCCCCTTCTCAGTTGTGCTCAGTGAAGGTAATTCTGGGTTTCCGTTCCTCTGTGGCCAGCAGAAATCTGGTGTCCTGGGCTGTCTTGGCGTTTGGGGTCTCAACGAGCCTGTGTTCTGCACGTAGGTGTGTGGGGCTGAGCAGAACTGGCCAAGGGGCTGTTTGCTCCGTTTTCCCTGAGCGCCCGTCGCATCGTTTGGGCTGGGCTGTTCTGGGGGTCCCGGGCTCAGAGGGCGGGGGGTCTTCTGTATCCCTGTCAGGGGACTCTGCAGTCCAGTCCAGGTGCACGTGGGCTGAAGTCCAGCCTGCGTCTGGCCATGTGCACAGGCCCTGGCACGGGCCGAGCCTGTGAAGGACCTGAAGCAGGGGAGCTGCTGCTTCTGCCCAGGGGGCCCCTTGTGGGCCATAGGCCTCTGCCCTTCCGCTTGGCCGCCCTGCGGCTGGGCCACGTAGCCTATGTGTGACCTTCCGGCACACGGCCCCACACATTTCCTGCTTTGTGCCCACCCGGCGGCCCTCCAGTCCTGGAGCCCAGTCCAGAACTCATGTTCCTGAGGCGGACGGGGGAGTCTGAGGTCCTGCTGGGGCCCTGGGCCATCCCCTGGGGCAAGGTCCCTGCCCCATCACGGCTGCACCCTGGCGGCCCCTCCCCGCCCCCACCCCCACCCCCACCCCCGACTGTGGAGAGCCACCGACCATCTCCTGCCTGACTCCTGAATTGTATTTCCCTAAATTAAATTACTTTGCCATAGGCTCCTCACTTAAAAGGCAATTTCTCTAATTGCTCATTTTGGGATCTGTTGTGATACTCCCCTGACAGGGCCTTTGACTGCGGTATTAGCAGAAATGAATGTCTCCATCTCGAGGTCCTACTGCACACAGGCACGTAGCCCCACGTCTCTGTGCCTCCGGCCCTGGGCCCCCGTCTCCGTGTCTTGGTTTCCCGCTGGCAGGATCACTTCAGGCTTTGCCCCTTACTGCTGGGCCTGAGAGCAGCCACACCTGCGGGAGGGAGACTGTTCTTACCATGTTCGGGACCACATGGCTCACCCGTGGCGCGCTGATAACCGCGCAGAGGCCACACATCCACGTGCCACAGGCAGGCATGTCACGTCTGCAGGGAGTCGTCCCATGGGTCGTGGGGCTGGAGACCACAAGGCTTCTCCAGCGGCAGCTGCCACGGCGTCCAGCTGCTTACGACCACACGGGTCGACCGATCTGGTGCTGCTAAAGGTCCCCCCAGGATGACAGACCCCAGAAAGCCCCAGGGTCAGTGGGGACTCCGGATTCACACACGGGACCCTGCAGGGGTGTTCGCACACCCCCTCTCCTGCTCCCCTCTCTGACCTCCTGCCAGAGGCTACCAGGCATGCGCTGTGACACCCGAGGCTGACCTGCCCCCCCCCAACGTCCTGCAGGGTGTCCCTCACAGAGCTCCAGCCCCAGACGGTGCGTGCCCGACAGGGATCAGAGGCACAGTCGGGTCATCAGGTGCCAGCTGTAGCTGTGGGTGTGACAGGCCCCTTGGGACAGGCACTGGGCTGCCGATCCTCCAGGCCCACGACCAGCATGGCCTCCGCCCAGTGACATGCTGCTCATGCACACGGAGAAGGCTGGTGTGGCCGTTCCTGCAGATGGAGGGACTGTGCACACCTGAGTGACACCTGAGTGACCTCTGAGTGACATGTGAGTGACACCTGAGTGAGGCCGGTTAGAAATGTCTGCCCTGCCCAGAACACGAGGCCACACCGAGTCTGCTCCTGCGGCCTGATCATCTCTGTCGTCCGTGGGCCCGAGCACCCTTTGGTCCCTGGTACTCCAAGTGTGGTCCCAGGCCTGCAGCGTCAGCGCGGCTGTGGGCAGGTGGGAATGCAGAGCCTTGGGCCGGCCCCAGGCCCACTGGGTCAGCCTGCACTGCGGAAAGATCCTGGTGACTCACACGCAGGTCCGGGACTGAGGAGCACCCCCGAGCAGTTGCCGGCCGCCCCCACTCACTCCCGAGGCTGGTGCTGAGTGTGAGGCTCCACATTGCAGTCTCAAAAGGCAGAACCCCCCGCTGAAGATGCGCTTAAGACACTGCCCGGGTCCTCTTGACCACCCACCAGAAAGCTAGGACACTGGGATCGGCAGTCACCTAAGTGCACCAAGGTCAGAGGAGGGACAAGAAATTTGAGGTGGTTGGAGCTCACAGGGAATGGGGACAGTAGCCAGCGGGTCCGCTCAGGCAGGCCGGAACCCCTGCTGGTGAGAGGGGAAGAGGCTTCCTTCCCCGAGAGACCGACCGGGTGCCGTCAGGAGGGCCTTCCCAGGGAGATGCCCGCCGCCGCCCCACCATGGAGCTTTGCAGCCAGCATCCCCATGCTGCAGGGTGACCATGACCCCGCAGAAAGAGAAATACACAGCAGGAAGTAAGAGACTGAAAATCAGGGGCGCCTGGGTGGCTCAGTGGGTTGAAGCCTCTGCCTTCGGCTCAGGTCGTGGTCCCGGGGTCCTGGGATCGAGCCCCGCATCGGGCTCTCTGCTCGGCGGGGAGCCTGCTTCCTCCTCTCTCTCTCTGCCTGCCTCTCTGCCTACTTGTGATCTCTCTCTGTCAAATAAATAAATAAAATCTTTAAAAAAAAAAAAAAGAGAGACTGAAAATCAGCAAAGGGAATTTCCAAACCCCAGGTCCTCGTCCTCAGGAGATGAGAGAAGGTGCTGCCCATATAACAGGATGGGATCCTGTTGGAAAGAACTGTGGTATGTGACCCTTGAGGCAGAAGTCCTGCGGTGCTGGGCTGCCCAATGAGGAAATGTCTTGAGAGCAGAGCAGGGAGGAGTAGGGACCAGGAGAGTGTGCTGGAGGATGGGACCCGTCTCCCTTCCAGACCCACAGACCTCAGACCGTAGACCCCAGACCCACAGACCCCAGGCCCACAGACCGCAGACCATAGACCCCCGGCCCCCAGACCCACAGACCCCAGACCCCCAGACCCCAGACCCGCAGACCCCGGACCCCCAGACATGCAGACCCCAGATCCACAGACCGCAGACCCCCAGACTCCCAAGCCTCAGGCCCAGAGACCCCAGGCCACAGACTCCAGACCTGCAGATGGTAGAACTGCAGACCCCAGATCACAGACCCCAGACCACAGAGCTGCAAACCCCAGACCACCAGGCCCACGGACACCAGGCCCCCTGAACCACAGACCCCAGACCCCCAGAACACCAGACCCCAGACCCCCAGATCCCAGACCGGCAGACTGCAGACCCCAGACCCCAGATCACAGACCCTAGACCACAGAACCCCAGGTCCCCAGACCCCCATACCCACAGACCCCAGACCAACAGATCCCCAGACCCTAGACCCACAGACCTCCAGACCTGCAGATGGTAAAACTGCAGACCCCAGACCCCAGGACCCCAGATCACAGACCCCAGACCCACAGACCCCAGACTGCAGACTGGGAGACCCTGAGACCCCCAACCTGCAGACCCCAGACGGCAGACCTCGGAAATCCCATGGCAGGTGCTGTTGTCTGAGCCTGTGGGCTGAGCTAATTATCACCAAGGTGGGAACACAACTGCTTTGCAATTTCTGTGTAGATAATAAGTCCAGAAAAAGCCCCTTTGTGTATTTAGTGAGAGAGCTCCAAGTTAGCCACTGGAATTCCTCAAGACTCAAGTAAATTAAATGAAACTTCCCCCAGCTCTTATTCTTAGTGCTGTCTACTGAGAAGGGATTCATTGGCATTCAAATCCAGCTACAGGAGAGAGAGCTGTGTCTGGCTGTTTTCTCCTGCCACACCTGCGGCCGCCCTGATTTTGTTCTTACACGCTAGGCATCTCCCTGCCGAACAATTGGGCAGAGCCACTGACAGGAGCCACTGACAGTCGGGCTTTGCACGAATGCTGGCCTTTCCCTGGTGGGCCGGTGAACACAGCCAGCAGATGCTGCCCCCTCCCCAGAGCCCCTGATCATCTTCACGGCCTCAGGCCCCCACAGGAAGCCCATTGACAGCACCAGCACCAGATCAGGGCTGACCCCCAGGAGAAATGCTCTTCAGGCAGTGGGTGGCCCAGCCCCTGGCGGCTCTCTCCTGAACATCAGGCCAGGGGGCGCAGGTGCCTCCCCCGCAAACAGGCTCCGCCCACGCTTCTCTTCCCCAGGATCCTGACACGTGGGTCCACACCTGCATGACGTCGCTCTGCCCACCAGTCCCCAGATCCCCAGTAGCCAGGCCACGGAACGTGTTCCATCCCTGCATGAGTCTGTGGGTGCATGACTGGAATCCCGAGCAATTCGCATCCAGGGGACACACGGCCCCCAGCAAGGCCCTGGGGGCTGCGGAACCTGCCTCAGGACCAGGGACGGCAAACTGCACTCCGAGCAAACCCGAGACGCCCTGCCCAACCCGTGTCCCGCAGCCCAGCCCTTCAGGGAGATGCCCCACGTGGGCTCTGCCACTCCCCGAGACTCCACGGCTCCCTACCGCCCAGCACGCAGACGCTCCAGGACGCGGCCCTGCCCGGGACACGGCTGGTGCTCGACACCCGGCACGGTGCCCGGCACGTAGCGGGGGCTTGGCGAGCGCTGCCTGGCCATTTCATGAATCCCCTGGGTGATGGGATGAACGCATGGACCCCCTCTTTCTGAATCCTCGGGGGGCCCCGGGGGTCGGTTTCCTGGGAGACAAAGGGACAGGGTGAGGGGGGCTGGTGTTGCAGGTGCTTGGCGCCCGCACGTCCCGTGTGCCCCTCAGAGCCCGTCCTCTGAACTGCTGGGGGGTCTGTGCCGCTCTTATATTTGATGGGCCCAACTCTGTGGAGATATTCTAGCAGCATCCATAATTAATAACGCTGGCGTGCTGGCTGAGGCGGCAGCATTTGGGCTCAGAACGGCCTTGGAGCCGAAAGCAGCCTCTCAGGATGGAAAGGCCTTCCAGGGTTCCCTCTGCGTCTTGCGTTCATGGACCAGTGGCCTGGAAAGCAATTTAGTTGTGCTCTCCGTGAGGCCCGGGCTTCTGGTGGCCACTGGATTCCCGAACCGCATCCCTCCCAGACCGCCAGAGTGCTGCCCTTTGACACAACCACCCTGGGTCCCGGCCCTCGGAGCTCGCTCCGTCCTCCGCAGGGAACCCCTCGGTGCCCTCTGTTCCTGCACGGCCCACCCCACGTGCCCCCCAGAGTGCGACTGCCACACACACGGGCCCGGGTCTGCTCGCTCACCGTGGTGTCCCAGCACCAGGGAGTCCGGGACACGGGGTCTGATGAGTGAGCAGGCGGGTGCGTGCGCGGGTGTTTGGGTCTGGGGTGAGCCGACGGGAGGTGCTTCGACTGCACGGACACCCACCGCCAGCCCCCGCCAGCACACCTGGTTCTCACGCTGCGGGGACCATGTGGGTCCCCTGGGAGCTGGCTAAAGCAGTGCCCGGGTCTCCCCAACACTGTGGGCGGGGGCCCGGGATCTGCACTCATAACCAGGCCTTCTGGAGGCTTCTAAGCAGACCCCAGGTGGGGGCCCCGCCAAGCCAGCCTCGGGAAGGTTCTCCTACAGAACAGGGGTGCTGAGCTGGAAAGCAGGCTCCCACTCTGCCTTCGCAGAGCCTGGCTCCTGAGAAAGTGCTCAGTAGACTCCAACCCCGGGAGCGTTTTCCCACCCTGCCTGCCTCCCCTTCACGGTCAGGATCCCGGAGAGGACAGTGAGGACACTGCTCCGTGGTCCCCACTGCTGGACCCCAAGGACTCGTCTCGGCACTGATGCTTGGGAAGGGCCGCTGGGAACCATAAACATCTCCCAGAAGCCGGCTCTCAGGGACGGCACGCGGCGGGTGAACCCGCGTCCACGAGGCTGTTTCCTCATCAGTGAGGGTGGTCGGCGGCATCAGGACTGGCCCCCGACACTGCAGGATCTGTGTGAGCAGAGAGCATGCGGGCTCTTCATTGAAAGCCGGCCCTCTGTGCCCTCCAGCTTGTTGCTCAGGGAGGAGGCAGGGAGGTTCGGGCTGGAGGGACTGGCGTGAGAGCCCTGAGGGCAGTGCGAGGGTGAGGTCACCTGGAGGGCCAGAGTGCCCCTGGGGGACCCGAGCGATCCCCCGAGCCAGCCCTCCGCCTGCTCTCTCGGGCTCAGGGGGGCACAGAGCAGACCCCCCCACACATGTGCACACACAGGTGCACACATTAAGACACAGCATACACAAACGTGTGCACATATGAAGATACACACGTGCACACACACGTGCACAAGCACCCAGAGACACACAGACACACACACGTGTACTTCCACACGCAGCCACACTCACACGGGCACCTGCACAGACAAGTACACACACAACCGTGCAGGAAACACCACGTCCCTGTGCCGTCGGCATTGTCCTGTTTGCGAGGACTTTCTCCTGTCCCCATGGTGTCCCACATCTGCCGCCTGCCCCAGACAGCAGAGAAGTCAGGCCCCTCTGGGCGGTGACAGTCAGCTCCCTCTGCAGGAACCCGCCGTCCAACATCTGGACAGCTGCAGAGCTCAGCAGGCTGAGAGCAAAGGGGTTCTCCACGGACGCCCAGAACTCAGCAGGTCACGGCGGTCAGACGTGCAGGAGCCCCCTCTTCCCCAAACTGGATGGAGTCCCCTACTGTGGAGCCCGGAACCGAGGGCATCTGCACACTCCGAGTGCACAGGGTGTCCTGGCAACTGTTCCCACAGGCACGCCAAACCACGGAGTCCGAGTGTCCCGTCCACAAGACCCAGATGTCCCTCTGTCCTCTGTGGGGTTGGTGGAGAGGCCCCTGCTGTGTGCCATGGGCCACCCCGGGTCACCACCATGGGTGTCTGTCTGGAACATGAGCTGTGGTGCCTGGGGCCTGGCCGCTGTGGGATCCTTGTGGGGCTGGCGCGTTCCCAGGCCTCCTCAGGTCAGCAGGGTCTGCTCCCCTCCAGGCCTAGGCCAGAGGGAGGGACCAGGGGACCCTGGAGGGTGGGGGCCGCAGCTGGCACTTCCTCATGAAAGGTCCTCAGAGAACCACACAAGGGGGCCTTGTTGGGAACAGCCTCCCCCAGCTCAGGGTTTCCTCCCACAGGAGCAGGAAGGGTGACCCCGGGACCGGGGTCTGATGGCCTTCCCTGTGGGGGGCCACTGCCAGTCTATTTCTAGCTCCAGCCTCAGACCCCCCCAACCCTGGGGCCCTGAATGAAGCTCTTTGCAGCTCGACCCATCTGCCCTGTGGCCTCCCTGTAGCTGTCCCCTCCAAAGGGCAGAGGTGACAGATCTCAGCAGGGGGCGGGGGTTGGAGGGCACAGCTGTGAGGGTGGATGTGGCAGAGGCCTCAGCACCCATGAAGAGGCTCCCCGGGGAGCCCGGCCAAGGATGCCCTTCCTCTACAACTTCCGTGGTCTCTCCTTGGCCATGCAGGGGGTCCCAGCCCCTCCTTACCCGAGGTCGTCCCTGTCATACCCACATTCAGTGTCCCTCTGCCCCCTGGGTGAGGCCCGGAGTCCCCCAAGGGCTGGGTCAGGGACACCGTGCCTAGAACATGGGCACAGACAGCAAGACTCAGCAGAGGCCACTCCACAGACAGGCCGAGGGGTGCACAGGGCGACACACAGCCCCAGGCAGGAGGTGAGTGCCCCATCCTCCCCCAGCTGGAACGTGCTGGTCAGGGAGCCTGGGCCCTGGGGATGTGGGGTGGGGCCAGGAGTGGGTGGGTCCTCTGGGCTTCTCCTGACCTCAGTTTCCTTGCCTGTAAGATGGGACCGGGAATCCCAGCAGGGAGCTTCAGGGGCTGTTCTGAGGAGGGGGGAGCAAACATGGAGGCCCATCTAGACCCCTGCCGGCATGGGGCACCACAGAGCGCCCAGGGCTTCCCCCAGGGTAGTAAGGATAAGTCAGAGATTCTCTCTGCAGACTGAGAGCCCCCTCTGCTCTGGACCTCAGTGCTCACAGGACCTCAGCTCTTGCCTGCCTCGGGGTCCGGGTGGGTCAGAACGGCCCAGACCACCTGGACAGCGTGGGGGTGAGCACCCCAGGGAGACCAGGTGCCGCTACCTGAGGAAGAAGGACCCAGCTCCCTGGGCTGCCCTCTGGGTTCCCCGGGGAGCTGTCACATGGGGCGTCCCAATTCCTGTCCAGAAGTGGGGTGCCCCCTCCCAGCATCCAAGATGCCGTACCATCTGTCCTTGGGAGCCTGCAGGTTCCACAGGAACAAGATGCCAGGACAGGGGTGCAGGGCCGGACCTCACTGACACCTGCTCCGGGGGGAGAGCGTCACGCACCTGCAAGGAGCCAGGCCGGCCAGGACCGGGTCACCCTGGGCTGTCCTGTGAGTGACTGGTCCGCTCACCAGGAGCAGGAGGAGAGGCACAGCCCCAAGGACGCTTGCTAATCAGGGAGACTCCGCTGTAATTCGCTGCTTCTGGGCCAAAGCTAGGCTGTTATTGGGATTCCTGGCCTGGGAGGAGGAGCAGGGTTAACTTGTGTGGGCCCAAAGGCAGGTCTTGGAATCCAAGATGCTTCTGAGTCCGTGCTTCAACCTGCTAATTAATTGGATGGAAGCTGTTAGACTTTATGAGGAAACTGGAGATAAAGCAGGTTCTCGGAGTCTGGGAAGATTAAGTTAATTTATCTGGTTCAGGAGCCGCCGGAAGCATCAGCAGAGCCGCTGTTTCAAAGGGAGGAGCGGGGCCTGTGAGCAGCGCGGGCTGCTTGTCCCCTGCCTGGGGCTTGCTGAGGGGCAGGGGCGGCTGCTCAGAGGGGTCTGCAGGGCCCTGTGTTCCTGGGCAGGGGCCAGAGGGGAGTGGGGGTGAGGACGGAGCCTGCAGTTTGGGGCGTGTGGGGGCTCCTGGGGGTCATGTATTCCCCCCCCCGCCCCCTCCCCCCGTGTCCCTCCTGGGTCAGCAGAAAGGACCTGGTTCTCAGCTGCCCCCGCCCCTCCCTGGGGTGCTGGCTGCTCTGGGCGGGGCCTGCACCTCTGTGGAGCCTGCTCTGCCCCTCCCTGCCCCACCCCTGTCCTTCCCGCCCCACCCCGCCCCCCCCCTCATGCCCCGCCTCCTCCAGCCCCTGTGCTGGTTTGTAAGCCCCCACCTGGCCCTGGACTGCATCCATCTCCTACCCTTCACTGTGGAGTATTTTATTTAAATGCGAATACCCCGCTGGAGGTCTCGTTCCGGGTCTGGCCATACTGTCACTTACGAGAAAATGGGGCGTCCCTCTCCTCGGGACCCCTGGTGAGACCCGAGCCCAGGGCGCTGGGCCGTCTGCGGGAGGCGGTGGCAGGACACTCTGCTGTCCCCTCCTGTCCTCCAACCGCTGTTTCCCCCTCCCCTGCCCCCGTGCCGTCTGTGATGCTGGAGAGCTGGCTGCGCAGCGCTCCCCGGTCCCCTGGGACTGCGCGTTCGCGCGCTGCTGGAACCAAGCGCGTTTGCGTCCGAGAGCCGCCCGCGGACAGTAGTCTTCCCCTTCGAGGCCTAATCACGGTTTCAGTTAGCGCCCTCGTCTCCGAAACAATATAAATAGATGAAATAGTTATGTCGTGTGCGTATTTATATCGTCTATAAATTATATAATGAGTATGTAACATAGATCTAATTTTGTCTAATGCGAGATCCTGACATACGCATGTAGGGATGCTATGTGTTTGTGTCTTCAGTAGATCAACAGAAGCAGGGGGACCCCTCTGCGGTGTATTGCTGTCCTGTGTCCAATGATGACATCCCCAAGAAGAACCCCATGGAGCACCCTGTCCCGGTCCTGTGCGGGGGTTCAGGCAGAGAAAGGGGGGAGCCTCCCTGACTCCCCACCTGATGGCTGAATTGTCAGCCCTCATCCTACTTGGCTGGATTCCCTATAGCCCGGAAGAAGAAACTTCTTCTCACCCTACACCTTCTCCCCAGTGGTTATCAGATACAGTACCGGATGGCCAGATACAACTGAATTTCAGATAGAAATAATTCTTGTATGTGTATACCCCATGCAAACCTGGGGCATAGTTATACCAAGTGTCAAGGCTGTTCCTCTGAAATTCAGCGTAAGGGCTCTCCTGCATTTTGATCTGCTAACATGGGGACCCAGCTCCCAGGTCAGCCCCGCCCCTGAGCTTGCAATCCCCATGTCCCCACCAGCCTGGACCCAGCCTGGACCCAGCCTGTTGCCCCAGATGGACCTGCTCTGACGACGTTGGACCTGCACATCTCAGAGGACCTCAAGCTTCCCGTGCCCTGGGCAGTTTTGAAATGCATTTCTGTTCGAGCAGATGAGGCAGTCCCCTCCCTTCAGTGCCCTCCGTCTCCCTGTTTCTCCCCAGACAATCACTGTTATCAACCCGCTTCTTATCTGTCCAGAGAGCCCTGCCGTCTGCAAAGGAAGTACAGAGATACGACTCTTATTTCCATACAGATGGAAGTGTGTGATGTGCGCCTGCTCGTACCTGCTCGCTCATATAACCACGCACATCGGAAAGCGCTTCCTAAATAGAGGTCGGCCTCCTCCTTTAGCAGCTGAGCAGTATATCCTGCGGCCTGGGTGGTCGAGAGCATAGTGAACCCATCCTTTCCCGGGATGAGTGTGCGTGCGCATGCGGGCGGCTCTAAGGGTCTCATCCCTAACACGACTGCATGGCCGAAGAGGAAAGGCACTTTGAATTATCTATCGATCTGCACACTCATTGTGCTGGGCTGTTCTGAGTTTGAGCAAATGCCCAGCACCGGGGACACACCATGGCGCAGGCAGGCTCTGCTTCCCAGACCACACCCCCACCCCCTCACTCCCGGCCCCCGCACACCCTTCTCCATGCCCATACCTCCTCTCAGCCTGGTACCTGGAACTGCTCACAGCCCTCTCGCCTTCTAGAACCTCCCAGAAGTGGGTCCCCACGCGTGGGTTCTTCTCCGAACAGAAGGCACGTGAGCCTCCCCATGTCACCACGTGCGCCTATGGTCCACTGCTTGGGATGCCGTGGTTTGCGGTCCCTTCACTGGCAGATGGGTGCCTGGGTTGTTCCAGCTTGTGCAGGGACGCTTGAGCTGGGTGGACACACACACCCAGCGTGTGTGCGTGCGCGTGTGTGCGTGTGTAAACACAGGTTCCCGCACAAGAGAGCGATTTTCAGGAGCAGGATGGCTGGGGTTCAAATGGTACGTGTTCCCCGAGGTGGGAAACCACCCAGCGACTTGCCCCCAGCGCCTGCCACGCTGTAGCCGACTTCCTGCAGCCCCACACCGCCAGCTGCCCTTGGTGTGGTCATTTCTCCATTCTCTGGAAACACTTTTTCAAAGATTTAGCCATTAAGAGGTGCCCGGAGTCTCCTGTGGCTTGGCTTCGCATATTCCCAGTGGCCCATCCCTCTGTGGCAGGCTCCGCTCTCCCGCATTTGTGTGCCTCCTTGGTACTACGTCTCAGTAAATCTCAGTAAAACACCAAAAATCTCAGTAATCTCAGTAAAACACACACAAAAAATTGAGTGTTTTGTTTCACTACCCTGGGGTTTTAGGAGTTATTTATGAAATGTGGAAGCAAGCCCCTCGCCAGCTGTCCAGAGGGGCAGGATGGCCGCCCGTCCCCGGCAGTGCGGATGGCAGCACAATGGCTTGTGTGGAGGGGACGCTGTTCGACCTTGATGACGTGAATTTGCCAGCGTCTTTATCACAAACGTGCTTGAGGCCCTGCCGGACCAAGGACACAGATTCTCTCCCACGTTTTCTTTTTTAAGAATTGTATCTTTACCTTTCAGATCAGTAGATCTGTGGGCCCTTGGGGAGTCACTCTCATACAAGGTGTGAGGCGTAGGCTGGGCTCGCTGCGCCGCACACGGATGTCCGCTCATTCAAGCTCTGTTGGAAAGATTATTCTTTTTGTGTTCAGTTGCCTTCGCAGGGAAAGCATTGAAAAATTTAGGAGCGAATACCAGAGTTATCTCCAGCCGGCAGGTGTGGGCGGCGTGAGTGAGCGACGGAGGAGTGGGGCTGGGGGTGGGGTGAGGCTCCGTCGCCTCGGAGGCCCATGCGCTGCTGGGGGCTCTGTCTGGTGTGGCTGGAGGGTGCTGGGCATCAGCCCGCTGTGAATTTGCTGACGTGGCTGTGGTCCGCTTGCTGGCCCCCCCGTCCAGGTCAGGGTCTGGCCACCTGCCCCTCAGCCTGACCCGCTCTGCTGAGGGGCTGTGTCCCCGCTCAGTCTGCGAGGACGCCCGCCCGAGCTCCAGCTGGTGGCTTGGTGGGGCTGAGTCACCGCGTTGCTCCCTGGAAAGCGGTCATCAGGCTTCGCGTGCCAGGAATTGATGGGACTGACGGTTCACAGCTCTAATGAACTTTTGCTATCTTTCCTGAGGGACTTGGTGTGTTTGAAATGAAAACCGAAATCAATAGAAAGTGACTTGTGTGTGAAGTTCAGAGACGTGCTGGCTTGTTGTGGCGGAGAGACAGGTCAGTGTGCCCTGGGGACAGGGACTGTCTGGCGTGCTCCAGGCCAACTCAAGATGGCCCACTGCAGGGGAGGGGTGCACCTGCTTGGGCGGCTTGCAGTGACCATGGGGACTGAGTCGTGCAGGTGCGGGGAGGAGTCCTTTTGTTTTCCAATTATCCACCAAATGGCTTCATTTCCTCCCGTCTGCATGCCGGGGCAGGCTCTCTGCCGCCCCCGTGTTGGCGCTGACGGGTGTGGGTCGACCCGTGCAGATGCTCAGACCGGGAAGTGTGCCGTTGCAAGAAAGCAACAGGAGTGACTCATAAACTGTGTGTTCCGTGTGAATTTTATTGCCCTCCGATGAAAAGCCCCGCCCCCCCACAAGCTCTGGGAGGCGGCCCTTCTGTGAATGCTGTCATTGTCACTCTGCTGTGGAGGGACAGTCATGTGGCCCAGCAGCCTGGCCTCCCACTCAGGGACCCCAGGGAGCAGGTGCCCCGATTGCCGGGAACGCCTGGTGCAAGGGCACAGGGATGGAGGAGAGAGGACCTCGTTGCTCCCCCGACAACTCATTCCTTCACTCTCCGGTTCACTCACCCCTTGGTCTGAGTCCTCCCTTGGGGCCAGTCCTCCTGGGCGCTCCCTCCCTGGTCCCCTCCTCCAGGGTCACCCCTTCCCTCCCCTTAACCCCATCCGACCCCACATGATGCCCCATCATCTCCACCCCCAGGAGGACCCCCGATCCTGCACCTCTGGCCCCTCCGCTCTGCCTGGTCCCAGCCCCCTTCCCCCTTCCCTGGGGGTCCTGGACACTCTCCCTCTCCCGGGTCCTGGTTCTCCTCCTGGCTGCCTGGTGACCCTGGATGCCCCCTTGCTCTCAGCTCCGGCCTCTCCCTGCTCCCTCTCCAGCTCCTGGCCACCCGGGAACCCCCAGTTCCCCAGCTCATTCCTACCTGGCACCTCTGACCTGCGGACGCTCCCTCGGAAGCCTGAACCCAGCCCTCCCTGAACTTTCCTCTTGGCTTGGGTGTCGGCGTGGGTCGGCGCCCACCCAGGAGCCGGAGCTGCATGGAAATTCATGCAGAGGAGGTGGAAATGAACCAGAGTGGAGGAAGAACTGGAAAGACGGCCCTCAGGAGCCTCTGTGGCTGGGGGGTGCCCCGGTAGGCAGGACTCCTTGGCTTGTTAACTGTTCCAGGGCCACGTCCCCCCAGCTAGGAGGTCAGCTCCTGCGGCGGCTTGCTCTCGGTGTTGTCACTGCCACGTCCCTCGTGCCCGGCGCGGAGCTGGCCCTTAACACTCCTGTGCTTGGTGAACAAATGACATGTTATCAAATCAACCTGAGCCTCGTCTGAGGGCCTGGCCAGCTGGAGTGAACCAGGGAGGGGCAGCGGGCATGGGGGGGGCCAGTGGGCACAGCATGCTGACCTTGACCCCTAGTCCAGCAGACTGGGCCCTGCCCCAGGACTGTGCCTGTAGTGCTGGCTGAGGGGGTGCCAAAGCCGGGGAACCCCCAAACGTGACACAGAAGGGGCGTTTCTGCGGGGGTCATAGGAGCTGCCCTAGCAGGGGAGGTGGGGCTGGTGTCCTAGGCTCCTGTCTATACTCCAACTACACTACTGCGGACTGGTGTGGACTTGGGTGGGGGGGGCGAAAGTTCAGAGCCTGCTGATTATTAGGAGGGTACGTTTCTTTTCTTGTGTTTAGTTGGACTTGGTCATTTTTTCCACACATGCATGTTCCTAACACCACACACTTTGTCAGTGTTCGCTCTGCGCGGGACTGGGCGTAGGGGCCCCACAGGTGCTCACACCCTGCCGTTGTCTCTGAAACCCCAGGCCGGCCTCCTCCACATCTGCCCTTTGTCTTTTCATTTCTCTGGGCAGATTCCGCGCAATCTCCAGTTAACCCAGGGCTCTGAAATCAGCTTTCTCTCCGGAACTCTGCTCTGCTCTCTCCAGCAACCTGTGGACATTTCTCTGCCAAATTGAGCTCAGGACACAGTTTCACAAAACCAGACACCAGGCAGAAGAGAGAAAGTCTACATGAAATAACTTTCCTGGCCGAGTTTCCAATTTACCACATTTTCCAGGAGATGGAATTGAGCTGGAGCGTGTGACCAGGCCGAATTTTCCCCGGAGGGCAGGGGTGGGGCGACCCAGCACCTCAGGAAGCACTGCAGGGGCGGAGGGTGGGGAAGTCTCTGAGGAATCCCCAGGGCACAGCGGGCCGCTCTGTGGGTCAGAAATGCAGCATTTAGAGGGGTCTGCACAGAGAAAGCTGCTCTCTGCACCAGGCCTCCGCCCTGAGCTGCCCTCCGCGGAGCCCCTGCCGTTGGGTCAGCGTCTGGGTCTGGAGGGGCAGCTCTGCACACGAGGGGGATCTTCCATCCCTAGCCTGGGTCACAGACTTGGTCAGAGGAGGGCACATTCCTGCAGAGCCAATGCTGACTAGTGAAGGCAGAGCATCTGTCCCGAGCAGTGATGGGGCATCTGCTTCCCACTTGCCCATCAGCAAGCCCCGGACTGAGCAGCAGGGAGCTGGGCTCCTGTCCTGGGGGACCCCACCCCTGAGAGGCCAATTCTGCTGTGCTGGCACCTCCAGGCTCTCTCTAGTTTGGAGTTGATTTGACCCCTAGGTTGGTGAAAGGGCCTGATGATGGGGTTACTGGAGGCTCTTGGGACTTGGGCTAGGGACATCTGGGCCCTTCCAGGACCCACTCTTTGTGCCAAGGCCTTTGTGGGGCCCCAAGACTGCAGGCTGCGGACAGGGTTCCTGCAGGAGGCTAGGGAGGCTCTCGGGGGTCCCCTGACCAGGCTGTCCCTCCCTCTGCCAACGACACCCCCCTCCCCGACAGTCCTTTGAGTCAAGGGCAGCACTGAGCCCAGGTCTGTGGATGCAGGCGAGCAGAGCAGCTGGGAGTCTCTCTGTCCAGGATGGCCCCTTCCTGCCCCATGCTCCGTCCTGGCTCTCCTGTCCCCATGATGGCCCCTCAAGGACAAATCGGAATCATCCCCAAGGTTATCCTCAGGAAAGGGCACCCTCCTCCATATTCGTGGTAATCACATACGTTTTTGAAAACATCCATGAGTTAAAACATTTTGACAAGCTGGAGTAATGCACATGGTGCCTAGAGAATTAAAAGAGAAACAAGAAAAATGGATGCCTTATTTCATTCTGTGTCACAAAAATGAATTTGCTGTTCAGGCTCATAAATTTGGGGAAGGAATTTTTGTGGAAATATTGCGAGCTTCAGAAACGTTCTCTGCCCACACAGCTGGACACAAAATCCCAGCCCTCCTCAGACCCAGACATGCCCACTCGGTCCCCAGACGCAGGGATCTGTACCCTGTGCACTGAGTGTCCCAATGGTCCAGGTGCTGGGACACATGGAATCTGAGAGGTTTCCTGGAATCCCATGATGCCAGGAAGAGCGCGTCCCTTCTGGGAGAAGCCAGAGCAGAAACGGTAGGAAGGGTTATGGATGGGTGACGGAGAGGTATCGCGTTCCAGAGGAGCCGTCCAGAGAGGGACGAAGGTGGGGGCCGAGCCAGTCTTCCTTGTGAGTCCTTCCCACCCACACACACATTCCAGGCCATCCCCTGATTGGGTGAGGCCCACCCACCACAGAGGCAACCTGCTTTACTGATTCTCACTGATGTCACAACCAACCTCATCCAGAAACGCCCTCACAGAAACATCGACCACATACCTGGGACCCACAGCCCAGCTGGGATGACATGCGAATTACTCACCAAGACCCACACTGGGGGTCGCATGGAGCACCACGTCCCATCTCTCTGCTGGGGAGCCCACTCCTCATGTGAAGCACAGGACCGGGAGTCCGGAGGGTACAGGGGGCAGAGCTGTTGCTGGCTCAGGGCGTGGGCAAAGCAAGGTCCTGGCAGAGTCCTGTTCGTGGGCGTCCAGGGGAGGGGCAGAGGTGAAACAACACCCTTGGGACCTCCACCCAGTGTAGACACAGGCTGGAGCTCTCGGTGGGGAGTCATCTGGACGTCTGCTCCTCCAACACCCCAGCAAGGGGTCCCTGTCCTGGTGCTGTTCTCAGCTCAGGGTGGGCTTGGGTCCTTTGTGTCCACGTAAGCCCATGGGGCTCAGGTGTGAGCCGTCAGGGGGGGCTCATCCTCCTGCCATCAGGGTGGCTTCTGGCATGGCCAGGTGGCCCAGCAGAACCCATCGGACTCAGGCACCCTTCACGTGGACCTGGGGCCCCCGGCCAGGTCTTGTCCCCGCACAGGTACCTGGGAGGCTGTGGGCATCACTGCCGGCCACCACCTCCTCACCTCCGGGATTTCCCAAACTCACGACTTTAGGACAAGTCAATTCTGTTTTCTTTTATGATGAGAATAAATATGAACTCGTTAAAGCCCATTACTAGGGTGTAGACACAATGCCCCGTTGTGGGGGGAAAGATGACAGCTGAGCATTTCTAGAATAAGCAAGCTTGTGTACAAGCAAACATCACTGTGATTTACGCATCACAACGTACAGAGACCATTTCCCACTCTTGCTGTTCACAGAACAGGGAAAACGCCCCCGAAACCGGCTGTGGACGGGACCCCTACAGACTCTGCCTGAGAATTTACAATGTCATTATCACAACGGCTACCCCACACCGTGGTGCACACCGCGTGAGAATGACAGCCCTGATGCCGCCCTCATTCCCGTGCGATGTGCCCACGAAATATAATCATCTAGCTCGGCATTGCTCGCCTCGGAGAAAGTTTAATCATGTTTAAGTACGTGTAATTAGGAAGAAATGAGAAATCCCTTCTACCCATTCCCCCTTGCCCTGGTTCAGCCCCACAGCAGCACTGATCCTAACAATTAAGTCAGTAGCTCCCAGATACAGAGAATAAAATCCAAACTCCTCCCCGCGACCTGTGGGCCAGGACACGCCTCCTCTCCCAGCTGCCGACTTCCTCCTCCTCCATCCCTCCCACCACACTGGCCACTTGTGTCCCTGAGACACCTGTCTCCCTGCCTCAGGGACTTTGCACAAGCTGTTTCTTCCCTCCCAAGTGCTCTTCCTCTGTGGGCACTGAGGACATTGACTTGATGGCTCATCCTGAGCCCTCTGGGGACTGAGACGTGTGGTGTCATGATAGGAGCTGCCTGGAAGTGACATTCCCAACTCTGGGTCATCCTGACAGGACACCCACTCCTCCCACCTCTGTGAGCCCAGGACATGGCTCTGGGCAAACTACAAGTAGGCCCATCCTCAGACACGTCACTGCCATCTGCCAGGAAAGTGCCCTGTGAGGGCATAACTCCAGGATGACTGATGGGAACTGTACTGGCAGACTTGGGCAGTGCACAACCTGGCCAACAGCACCTGGCAGCCCTGCCTCCTCCTCTGCACTCCCTGACTCTTCCTTCTGACCCAGACCTCTAGTCGCCAGCTGACACTGTGTGTTCCGTGAAATAAATGTCGGTCTCACCTCCTGTCTAGAACGTCTAGGAGGGCTGGGGTTTGGTTGTTTCATTCAAGGCTGTGCTTCCAGGGCAGGAAACAGCGCCTGGTACAAGGCAGGGACTCATCCAACACCTGCTGAAGAACAAATGAATGACTGAAGGAATGAGTTCTCCTTCCTCCTTCCCCTGTGCCCGTCCCAGGGTGGGGGCCCTGGATTGTGAGCCGCCCCCACCAGACCCAGGGCCCTTGGGGCCGACCAGGGGAGCCACTGGGCAGGCTCTCGGGTTGGCTGCTCTGCGCACTGGGAGCCGCGTCTGGGCTGGGCCGGGCCGCCAGGTGCCCAGGGACCTCAAGCGCAGCCCCGAGGAAAGGAGCCGGATTCTCTCTAATCACGGAAGCGTTTGAACAACCGCACAGGCGCGGAGCAGCCGCCAGTGAAAACGCAAGCTCAGAAAACAGCGGCGGCTTCTGCAAATGAGAGGTTTGCGTTGTGCCCTGGACTTCCGAGCAGGCGTGGCTGGCATGGCCGGCAAGGGCAGCGGGGTCGCAGGCGGGTTCTCCGGGAGCCGCAAGGGCACGGGTCCCACGTGCCGGGAGCAGGTCCTGAACTGGATCCTCACCGGCCCCCCTGGTGACTCGGTGCCTCTGGGAGTCGCACGAGCATGTCCTTGTAAAGTTTGTGCCACCGCCAGTCAGGCTGGAGCCCCAGAAGAGCAAAGGCAGTGACTGAGGCCCCAGAACCACCGGGCCATGGGACTGGCAGGTGCAGGGGGGGAGGGGTGCCGCCTCCAGTCTGTGGGCCCACGGGTGCACAGAGCACCTCTGCTGGTCTGTCCCCCTGTCCCATTCTCTCTGCTCTCCTGTGCTGTCATCAGGGAGGTGACCTTCCCCTCCCTGTGCGAATGTCCACTCCCACCCAGGACGCACCTGCTCTCCCCGCCTACCTTCCCAAGTCCCAGATCCTGGAATCTCAACTGCTAGACCTACTTGGGTGGGTCCCCATCCCGAGCCCATCCTGTGACCAGGACATGGAGCTCAGGGACGCCCCGGATCTGGGGTCTCCTTGGATCCTGGCTGCAGGCCTGGGGGTGCAGAGTCTGCCTCCTGCCCACAAGCCTGAAATTAGGGGGGGTTCTCCCAGGGACAGTGGTGGGGGTTGCACGAGGTGGGTGGGGGAAGGAGGGGGTTGGCACATCAGGGGATGGCCCCTGTCCTCAGCTCCCAGGACAGCAAACAGGGCTCTGCATAGGGACTGAACTGCTTCCAGCCCCACAGCTGGCAGAAAGCCCAGAGAGTGTTCACCAGGGCTGTCCGTCTGCAGGGCTCTTGTCCTCACCCCCTGGCTGTGTGGACAGCAGCTGCTTCCTATGGGGGCATTGAGGTCCTGCTTGCTGACATGGAGGTGGAAGTCACGTACCACTGTGTGTGCCTATGATGGTGAGAACATCACAGAGTCAGGAGGAGCCCTGGTCGGCTGCTCGGAGACAGTGTCTCTACCTCTGGCCCCAGGGGAGTGGACGCGCGGTGCATGGGATGGTGTAGGGACAGAGGTGCCCTGTCCCTCCGTCCCAGCTGGGCCCCCACCCCATCCTCTGGGGAGCCAGGCAGCCAGGGGATGTCGTCTGACAAGAAAGGGTCCCAGTGTTGAAGGAGTTAGGAAGCCAGACCAGGAGGGAACCCTGGCTGTCTGGGGTGGAGAGGCAGCCTGCAGACAGGGTAGGAAGGAACAGACACGAAAGAGCTGCAGACCCTACAACAACCCGCAGGACAGAGGCTACCTTGGCTCACGGGGACTCTGCCATCAGTCACCCAGGGAGCATGCCCAGGTGTCCACCACGCCCCCTCCCCCGCTCCACCCAGGTCGTCAGTGCTGCCAGCCTGACGCCTGTGTCCACAGCATAGGCGGTAAACGGAGAGCTCACTGTGACCTCAGTGCCCAGGTCCCAGGAGCCACGGGCTCCAGCAGGGCTCCCAGCTTCCCGTCCCCTGCCTCCAGTGCACAGGCACAGACCCTAGGCTGTGGCTAGTGATGTGGGCACAAGGCCGTCCCCCACCGGGGTGTCGGTGGAGCCCCCGTCCGCTTGCCGTCTGCAGGCTCAGGGTCACACGGGAACCAGCCGTAACCTCATCCTGGGGCAGGAGATGGCAGCAGGCCCAGGACAGGAAAAGGAGGGCTTGCCTCGTCTGCCGCCCCGTGGGTTTGGGCCCGAGTGATGGGACAGACAGAACCTCCATCAGGAATCCCCCCCAACCCGGAGTCTCCCGGCATGGAAAGCCTTCCTGTGTCACTTGGGTCCCACATAGACCAGGGCTCTCTGCCTCCTCCCAGCGCCTGCCCTTGACGGATGCAGCTCCTGCCCTTGCTAGACAGATTCTCCTCAGCCAGCGAGAGTCTGGGGAGCCAGAGAGCTGGTGCAGGGAGGGGGTACGGACACGGCGTGCCAGACGGCCAAGGGCTCTTAGACCTGGAGGGACAGATGCGTGTCTCTGAGCACCTCTGTAGGACTCGTCTGCCTGCCGAGGCTCTGGGTTACTCCGGCGGGGGGTGGGTGGGGGGTAGATCCTGGTCTCCTGGTCGGGATTCCTGGATGCCGGGGAGGGGTTGTGGTTGGACAGGGCTATCTGTGTCGTCTCCACCCTCCCCTGCTTCCTGGGCTCTGGGTGCATCTCCCCTGTGCTGCGGGATGGGCCCTCGGCTTTGGGGACCTCCGCAGCTCTGCTTCCAGACCCTGGACTGAGAAACATTGATGACAAAGCTGCTGGAAGGGCTGAGAAGGACTGGGCTGTCTCTGGTGTGCCTGTCCCCAGTAGAGAGACAAGCTGTCACTTCAGCTCCAGAATGAGCTTGAAAATGTTTCTTCACAGGTGGTCAGCATTCCCACCAATGGGCATGTAATGCAACCAACACATTGGAAGTTCACGGAGACAATGGTTTGAGAACCCATCTTCCTTTCCATAACATTTGCCCTTGGAGAGCTTCACAACGGGATGTGGGAAGATGCGGGAGCCGGAGAGCCTCGCACCGGATGGGGGAGTTGGGGACCCTGCCGCCTCGTAGGGAATATAGGAAGTAGGGCCTCAGTTTCTCTGACCCCAACGTCACATGCCCCTGATGCACGCACATGAGGACGAGCAGAACCCTGAAAGAGCTCCTCAGGGTCCAACTAGGGCCGTCCACCTCTCTTGGTGTCCCCAGAGGCTCCTTGATCTCTGTGTAAGAGCTGGTAAGGCAAGGATCAGTGTGGGATCGTTGCTAGTAATGCCTGGGTATGACTCATGAATTGTGAGGCCTCTGCTCCGTCTCCACAGCTCCCCCGGGACCGGCACATTCTTCTCTGATCAAACACTTCTCAAAACCTGTGGAAGCACAAAGGGTGTGGTTTGGGGCCACAGCACCGCAGCGGAGCCGAGAGGCCCCAGGGCTGTGTTTGCACGTGAAGGCGGGTAGTAGCAGAGGAGAGGGCGCCAGGGCCGGCGGAGCGGAGCATCTCCCGGGGACACCCGCACCCTGGGCCCTCGGAGAAGGTGTGGTGCGCCAGAGTCTATGAAGCTTTCTTGTTTGCTTTTATCTCCCCAAAATAAGACACGTCCACAAGCGGAGAGTAGGAAAGGGGATCTGGTGGGGAGAAAACAGTGTCTCTTTTCTGGGACTTGGACCGCAGAGCTGTCCTCACCAGAGGCTCCTACTGTCACCCGATCTCAGAGGGTCTTTCCAGAGACAGTCGAACCCGAACAAGCCCATATAGGAACATACATGAACAAGTTACATGTATGCACACGTGTATCCCACAGATGGTAGCACCCTGTACGTTTCTTGCATTATCTGACCTTCCTTTTTAGATGAACAGACATCTCGAGGATCCTTCCGCGTCCTGAAGCTGCCCTCGCCATGGGGAGACGGCAGAGCCCCGCTGCGCAGACGCCCCACAGTTCAGGTGGGTCCCTAACAACAGACGTTTACTTCAGCCTTTTGTCCCGACAAATAAGCCCACAATGAATGTCCTTGCACAGACGTCCTTGTGCACATTAGAGCATTATTTGTAATGCATGCTTGGAATGCTCGGAGAATATTGCACAATAATTTACTTAATGGAGCCCTATTTTTAAACATTTAGATTGTCTCCAATTTTTCCACCATTATAAACAACACTGCTATGATCATAAATCTTGGCACACACTCCTGATTACTTCCCTGGGATGAATTTCTAGAAGGAAGGCCTGGAGTGCTTTCAACCTTCAAGCTGCTTCAAGCCCATTTTGCAAGGGCTGAGTCAGGGCCGCCCAGGCTGGTGGAGCAGGCTGTGCACTGCTCAGGATGACCAGGAGGGGGCACGAGGGGGCTGAGGAGGAGCCTGTGGTGTGCGGGCCAGGTAGCTAGGTGTCTCCTGAAGCAGGGGCCTTTTCTGGTCTGCAGAAACGTGCTGTTGGTGCCAGCAGGGCCCTGGCCGAGTTGTCAGAGGCAGAGTCTGGGTCACAGCGGCTTCAGAGAGGTGTCACCTGACCGACTCCTCCCTCACAATGTCAGTGGTCAGTTAAGACCGAGTCTCCTGTTCTCTGAACCCCAGAATGGGAAGCTTTCCAGACAGACAGTTCCTGAAGGATCTAGACTTTTCCTTCCTCTGAACCTTAGTGTGGTCCAGGCCATAACATACAAGGGGACCAAAGGTGGGCCTGTGGGGGCCTCAGAGCTCCCACCTGCAGAAAGGAAGCTGTTGGTCATGGCCCAGAGGGACATCTGTACCACAGGGCCCCTTCTGAGTTCACAGTGAAGCTGAAAAGCAGCCTGCATGCTAACTTTCAGTGCCACACTGTTGCAAAGTCGGCTTCATGCAGACAAATTAAAACACACCTATGTCCCCAGGCCACTGGTTGGCCACATCTACCTTAAATGCAGTTGTACCAGCAGAACCATTCTGAAGCAATGGGGTCTGGCAGGAAACTTCTTCAGTCCAAGGGACTGCTCCTTCCCACCCTCTGACCAGGCACGTACCTCCCCGGGGAACGGACGCTCCCAATGTGGGGCCCTTAGAGGGAGCTGCTTCTCCCTTCCCTTCTGTGGGCACCAGTGCTCCCCTTTCTCACAAGTGAGGCCAAGTGGTGACACCAGCAGGAGGACCTGTGGGGGTGCTCTCCAGTCCCTTTATCTGCTGGAACTAACCCAACAGGAGGAGCTGTTTTGGGCCATGTGGGCCTTCAACTGATTAGATAAGGCCCACCCCCCTAGGAAGACCATCTGCTCTACTCAGTTCACCAGTTCAGATGCTGACTCATCCAGGAACACCCTCACAGACACACCCAGAGTCATACATAACCAAATCAGAGCACCCTATGGCCCAGTCAAACTGACGTAAAATAACATCATAGGGGATATGTCTTCACCACCTGCTAGAGGCCCACATCAGGTCTTCACACACTGTAACCACCGTGACCGCTCAAAGCCACAGGGGTGAGGGGTGGCAGTGGACTATGGCCTCAGCACCCCCACAGTTCTTGCTCCTGCCTCTCATTGGGTCTGATGCTGTCACAGGAGATCCTGCGTCCACTGACGGTGGTTCGAGTGGCTTCGTGTCACCAGAGCAGACACCAGCTGCTTCCCTCCACCCCCCCCTCTGGCTGTGGCTCCCTGTCTCTGTGCCAAGGAAGGAAATACAAGAACGCAAGATCATCTGCCTGCCCAGACCCCACCTCCCGGAACCAGAGGGCAGGGGTCCTGCCAGGTCCACCCTGAGCCTCCTGAAGACAGTCCTGATGCTGTCTCCTCTCTCTTGTCTGTCTCCGTCTCTGCATCTGTGTCTCTGTAGCTCTCTCTCTCCATCTGTGTCTCTCTCTCAGTCTCTGTGTCTCCATCTGTCTCTCTGTCTCTGTCTCTCTCATAGATTTAGTCCCTGAGCTGTCAGGGCCAAAGGTGATCATTAAAATTTCCTCATCTCAATAGAGACGCTTTGGACCCCCCACGGGGCTTTGAAGTTGCAAGAGGCCAGTGAGCCCAGTTCCCAAACAAAAGGGCTGGGGCTGAGGGCTCTGAGTGTCCCCACTGCTGTGTCCCCGGGGAGGGCAGCTCCTGTCGGCAGCGTGAGGTCATTTACCCTCGGACTGGGCGGCCCCTGGGTCTGGAGCATCGTCGGCCAAGATACCCTGCCCAAAGCCCAGCTCCATCTGCCAGGCCCTGCTCCGCAGTGACCATCGTCACTACTGTGGGCCTGGCTTTGCAGGTAAGCGCGGGGACCCCAGACCATGTGGCTGGCTTGCCCACCCCTGTGCAGAGGTGCCAGAGCCATGGGGTCAGCTGGGGCAGGGGGGGGCTCTCTACACAAGCCTGGGCCTGGCCCCCGGGGGACGGGGCTGCTCCCGAGCCCAGGGACCAGAGCATCAAGGGGACAGCGTCCACTGAGGACCAGACAGGCATCGGTCAGCTGGTGACAGGTAGGGGACTCCGTTCCTGTGGGTGGTGAACAGTCCCAGGGGACCGTGACGGGAGCGATGACACAGTCTCTCACCGGGGACGATGCAGGGGTTCACCTGAATGAGACTGGACAGTCCTTGGAGCTGACCACACCCCCTGGCTGTCTGGTGCCCGAGGTGGGTGGTTTTGGTCAGCAAAGGCGGAGTCTCCTCTGCTGGCCGGGCTCCTGCGTGCTCAGGTACCCTCAGGTCCTCCTGCAGGTGGGGGCAGGGATGGTTTATTTTTCCCATCTTTGTTTTTTATGACCACAATTTCCAAAGCCCAGGATGAATGGTTTTGTCCTCTGTTGCTATGGAGACGGCCCTCCCCCTGGCCCCTGAGGCTGGTTGGGGGACAGATGGATGTTGGTGCAGCCCAGGGGGACAGTCTGGGCAGAGCTGCCTCTACCCCGGGGCTCAGCCTCCTCATCTCTAAGTGGGGAGCAGACCCTGCCTGGCAGAGGATGGAGGTGAGCACAGGCATCCCTGTCCTGTCTGATGAACGGCGGCCTCTCTGGTGCGGAGCCCACGGGGAGCGGCGCGCTGGGAGATGGCCAGGGCAGGTTCCTTTGCTGCACGGCAGACCCAGGGTTTGGAAATGTGTGGAAAGGGGCCCAGAAAGCTTGAGGGGGCGGGAGCAATGTTTGGGTCCATCGACCAGGCTGCCCTGACCACATTTTCTGCTTACGTCATCAGAACTGTTCCAACCTAGGCTCCCCATATTCCTAGAGCCTCTGGAACGCAGCCCTGCCACCCTGCCTCTCTGCACAACCCTCCCCCTACCCCTAGTTGGCTGTTCCCCTTTTCTCCACGAAGAGCAGGAGATGGTGGGAAATGTTTGGAGTCTGGGTTTCTGCAGGCGGCTTCCACCACCGCCTGATGCCCACTGCCTACCATTTGGGGCAACTGCCACCATGCCAGGTGGCACAGGGGGCTCACGGGTGTAACCACGCTCTGCATGGAGGAGCCTCTCCCGTTCGTCCAGGCAGGCTCACCCGTGGGGTGGCTGGCAGGGTGCGAAAGAAAGCCCATCTTTCCTGTTGGAACCCTGGGAGGGGGAATCAAGTGATGGGAAGACTCTCACCTCTGTGTCATTAAGCAGGACCTCGATTCCCCCATGGAGAGCAGCTGCTGCTTACATAGCCAGGGGGTGAGGACAGAGGCCCTGCAGACAGAGAGGCCGACAGGCAGGCAGACAGACAGCCCTGGTGAGGACATGCTGGGCTTGTCCCCATGCAGAGCCCAGTTTGCTGGTCTGGGAGCTGGGGGCCAGGGGGTGTCCCTGATTTGCTGACCCCCTCCTTCCCCCACCCCCTCAAGCACCCCACACTCCCATCCCTTGGAGAAGCCCTCCCCACTCTCAGGCTTGTGGGCAGGAGGTAAACTCTGCACCCCTAGGCCTGCAGCCAGGATCCGAGGAGACCCCAGACCTAGGGAGTCCCTGAGCTCCATGTCCTGGTCACAGGATGGGCTCAGGATGGGGACCCACCCAAGTAGGCCTGGCAGATGAGATTCCAGGATCTGGGACTTGGGAAGGTAGGCGGGGAGGGCAGGTGCGTCCTGGGTGGGAGTGGACATTCGCACAGGGAGGGGAAGGTCACCTCCCTGAAGACAGCACAGGAGGGCAGAGAGAATGGGACAGGGGGACAGACCAGCAGAGGTGCCCTGTGCACCCGTGGGCCCGCAGACTGGAGGCGGCACCCCTCCCCCCCCTGCACCTGCCAGTCCCATGGCCCAGTGGTTCTGGGGCCTCAGTCACTGCCTTTGCTCTTCTGGGGCTCCGGCCTGACTGGCGGTGGCACAAACTTTACAAGGACATGCTCGTGCGGCTCCCAGAGGCTCCGAGTCACCAGGGGGGCTGGTGAGGCTCCAGTTCAAGACCTGCTCCCGGCACATGGGACCCGTGCCCTTGCGGCTCCCGGAGAACCCGCCTGTGACCCCGCTGCCCTTGCCTGCCATGCCTGCTTGGAAGTCCAGGGAACAATGCAAACCTCTCATTTGCAGAAGCCACCGCTGTTTTCTGAGCTTGCGTTTTCACTGGCGGCTGCTCCGCGCCTGTGCGGTTGTTCAAACGCTTCCGTGATGAGAGAATCCGGCTCCTTTCCTCGGGGCTGCACTTGAGGTCCCTGGGCACCTGGTGGCCCGGCCCAGCCCAGACGCGGCTCCCAGTGCGCAGAGCAGCCAACCCGAGAGCCTGCCCTGCCCGGCGGCTCCCCCAGACCACGCGGAGGGCCCTGGGTCGGGTGGGGGCGGCTCACAATCCAGGGACCCCACCCTGGGACGGGCACAGGGGAAGGAGGAAGGAGAACTCATTCCTTCAGTCATTCATTTGTTCTTCAGCAGGTGTTGGATGAGTCCCTGCCTTGTACCAGGCGCTGTTTCCTGCCCTGGAAGCACAGCCTTGAATGAAACAACCAAACCCCAGCCCTCCTAGACGTTCTAGACAGGAGGTGAGACCGACATTTATTTCACGGAACACACAGTGTCAGCTGGCGACTAGAGGTCTGGGTCAGAAGGAGGAGTCAGGGAGTGCAGAGGGGGAGGAGGAGGAGGAGGAGGCAGGGTTGCCAGGTGCTGTTGGCCAGGTTGTGCACTGCCCAAGTCTGCCAGTACAGTTCCCATCAGTCATCCTGGAGTTATGCCCTCACAGGGCACTTTCCTGGCAGATGGCAGTAATGTGTCTGAGGATGGGCCTACTTGTAGTTTGCCCAGAGCCATGTCCTGGGCTCACAGAGGTGGGAGGAGTGGGTGTCCTGTCAGGATGACCCAGAGTTGGGAATGTCACTTCCAGGCAGCTCCTATCATGACACCACACGTCTCAGTCCCCAGAGGGCTCAGGATGAGCCATCAAGTCAATGTCCTCAGTGCCCACAGAGGAAGAGCACTTGGGAGGGAAGAAACAGCTTGTGCAAAGTCCCTGAGGCAGGGAGACAGGTGTCTCAGGGACACAAGTGGCCAGTGTGGTGGGAGGGATGGAGGAGGAGGAAGTCCGCAGCTGGGAGAGGAGGCGTGTCCTGGCCCACAGGTCGCGGGGAGGAGTTTGGATTTTATTCTCTGTATCTGGGAGCTACTATGTTAATTGTTAAGATCAGTGCTGCTGTGGGGTCAGAAGTGTTAGGGGAAGGTGTGTTTGCCTTGTGGTAGGTGTGGAACTAAAGTACACAATCTAGATAAACAAATTAATTAAGATACATTAAAGAATTTAAAATAAAAGTAATTAAAGAAGTAAAAGACAACGAAGAGAGAAATTAGGCAAAGGAAGCGTTTTACTTGCACCAGGTAAGGGGAGCATGGGGACCCTCACACCGATGTCTTCTGGAGGCGTAAGCCTGGGCAGGTTGTAAGCTAAGGGTACACACATATTCAGGAAGGGGCTTTGCAATGGGGATTCAGCAGGAAGTTGGGGACAAGTCTTCCTCAGGTGACAGAGTCGAAGTCAGGAGGCAAGAGTGGGCACCGTTGATTTTCGATTCTCTGGTCTGAGTTGGTTCCGTATCTGAGTTTAGATCCTGCAGAGACAACCGCTGGAGACTCAGGTCAGTCTTTGTGGTGGAGCCAGCTGTGGGAGTTTGACCACTGGGTTATTGTCCCCACCCTGAGGGGCTGTCCCCTGCTGGCCTGAAGCCATTCTTCTGTTCTTTGTTCCCTCAAAGCCACGATCCACAGGGATCTATTCTTCTGAACTTTCAACCTGTCCCGGGGAGTCCTGCCGGAAACATGCTCTGGGCCAGTCGTGCCGGCTACGCCTAGATCATCAGACGGTCTGGGCCTGAAAGGGCTTCCCTTATGTCCAGAAGGCAGTGTCTTGTCTTTCCTTTTGTGAGACCCCTATCTCTGCCCACAGTGGCCGGGGGGTCGGCGCAGGGATATCTCCTTTCCCCACGTGCCGCACCCGCCTGCTTGGTGGGTGGGTGAGTGGGTAAAGGGGGTCAAAAGGCAGAAACGTCCAGGTTTTCTTTTTTAAAGATTTATTTATTTATTCAAGAGAGAGAGAAGAAGGCAGCAAGTGAGTGCAGGAGTGTGGGGTAGGGGCCAGCGGGAGAGGATCCCCCAAGGCTGGGCTAGATCCCAGGGCCCTGAGATCATGGCTCGGTGGAGTTTTGGAATATAGGGGAGGTTCAGTGGAGTGAGATGTGGAGACGACCAAGAAAGAATTCTTGAGATGTCTTTGGTGTAAGAAGGTGGTTGCAGTGAAGCCCGGGGACAGGGCCCGTGGGCAGAGAGCTGCTGCGCGGGCGTTGAGAGGGGCGGCTGGCTATACACCTAGGGTTCGGGGACATAAGGAAAAGGGAGGTTTCAAAGGGATTTTCCTATGTTGAAGAAGACTCACGGGATCTAGGAGGCCTTGCCGTTGTCAGGTTAAGGTTGTTGTTTTTCCTCTGGCAAGGCATTACCAGGCAGAGTTGGGAGCTTCCTGGAGGAATGTCACATTTGCAGAGGCTCAGCTGGTGTGCTGTCCTCAGCCAGCCTTCTGCTCCCTCATCAGCCTGAGCAGAAATCAAGAGTTGGCCCCATTACCAGCTGAGCCGCCCACGCACCCCTAAACTTCCTGTTTTAAAATACGAAAGTCTGGGACCACCACACGGTGACCCTCGGGAATAACACTGTACTGCTCCTTTGAAAGTTCCTCGGTTCAGAAGGACGCAGGTTTGTGGGTCTGGTGACAGGTGCACACCACCGAGACGTTGGTCTTGCAGTAGCTACAAACACGGGTCCTGTTGGATGCCTGAGGGTCCGGTCATGCTACAGCTCAACTACATCACAACAAACAATTTAAAAAATCCCGAATTACCATAACATATCATAACCTGATGCTCCGGACATCAGGTTATAATCGACTGTCTCCGCAGAGCTCTTCTTTCTTGTGTTTAACCCGACCGCTGTTGCCGATGGAATGAGGGCCCCCGCCACAGAAAGGGAGGGACAGGGCGCAGGTGAAGCTGGCTGGCCCCTGAGCCACCTCCCAGGCCAGGAGCAGACCTTGGTGCCTGGAGCTCAGGGCTCTGCTCATTTCTAAGAGGACTGGGATTGTGACTCCCCACCCCTGGCATCCTGAGTGGGTCCCAGGACAGAGCCCAGCCCACCAGATGCTCCCGGGTGAGTGTGATCTGGTGAACCGCCCCCCCATGTCCCCCAGGCAGCCGTTTGGGGAACTGGGAGAGCCCAGGACCGTGTCCGGAAGAGCCTCCTTCCCCAGGCAGAGGTGGGGAGGGGGTGGGGTTCTTCCCTTCCCGGGGCCTTGCTGTCTGACCACATGAGGCTCCCAGACTCCTAGGCAGCGGGGTCCTCCCTAGTCAGAAGGACCTTTTGGGTGAGGCAGGAAAATAGTGTGAGCAGCTCCTGCCTGCCCCGCCCTCCTGCAGTGCCCCACTGAGCGGCAGGCCAGGCAGAGGGAAGGGAAGAAAAGGCTTCGCAGGCCAGGTGGGTCTGCATAATGAGGAGCCAGTCCCCGAGGGAGGGTCAGGGAGCTGAAGGGGCAGCGAGGAAGGACTCCAAGCTGGTGCAGGCGGGACAGGCAGGGGTGGGGACAGCCCTCCGTGATGAATGCACAGTCTGCTGCTGTTTGGACCGGAATATCGGTAAATATTTCATCACATGTTAGTTGGGAGCTGAGCTTCTGGAGGACAGATCCCAAGGAGGGCGGGTTTGCAGGTTCTGTGAGCAGAAGGCCCTGAGAGGGACAGACTAACGTACAGGGAGGGCCCCAAGGAGCTGACAGAGGACAGGACCGACAGTAGGGCCAGGTGCATTTCAGGAGGGGAAAGTGTCCCCATCCTGAGCGCCTCAGGGGCCACAGTTCTGGGGGGTTGGGTCACTCTAGCAGGTGCTCAAGGCCCCTGGATGGTCCCCCAACCCATTTCTATAAGGGGACATTTCTGTTTTACAAATTAATGGTTATAAAAATGTCGTTGATCTACTGAAGACACAAACACATAGCATCCCTACATGCGTATGTCAGGATCTCACGCATTAGACAAAATTAGATCTATGTTACATACTCATTATATAATTTATAGACGATATAAATGCGCACACGACATAACTATTTCATCTATTTATATTGTTTCGGAGACGAGGGCGCTAACTGAAACCGTGATTAGGCCTCGAAGGGGAAGACTACTGTCCGCGGGCGGCTCTCGGACACAAACGCGCTTGGTTCCAGCAGCGCGCGGACGCGCAGTCCCAGGGGACCGGGGAGCGCTGCGCAGCCAGCTCTCCAGCATCACAGACGGCACGGGGGCAGGGGAGGGGGAAACAGCGGTTAGAGGACAGGAGGGGACAGCAGAGTGTCCTGCCACCGCCTCCCGCAGACGGCCCAGCGCCGTGGGCTCGGGTCTCACCAGGGGCCCCGAGGAGAGGGACGCCCCATTTTCTCGTAAGTGACAGTATGGCCAGACCCGGAACGAGACCTCCAGCGGGGTATTCGCATTTAAATAAAATACTCCACAGTGAAGGGTAGGAGATGGATGCAGTCCAGGGCCAGGTGGGTGCTTACAAACCAGCACAGGGGCTGGAGGAGGCGGGGCACGGGGGGGGGGGCGGGGGTGGGGCGGGGAAGGACAGGGGTGGGGCAGGGAGGGGCAGAGCAGGCTCCACAGAGGTGCAGGCCCCGCCCAGAGCAGCCAGCACCCCAGGGAGGGGCGGGGGCAGCTGAGCACCAGGTCCTTTCTGCTGACCCAGGAGGGACA
Organism: Mustela erminea; assembly: GCF_009829155.1. Classification (NCBI taxonomy): domain Eukaryota; kingdom Metazoa; phylum Chordata; class Mammalia; order Carnivora; family Mustelidae; genus Mustela; species Mustela erminea. Next base: position 91,535,709 of record NC_045626.1, on the reverse strand, counting down.
CGGGGGGGGGGGGGGGGGCCGTACATGACCCCCAGGAGCCCCCACACGCCCCAAACTGCAGGCTCCGTCCTCACCCCCACTCCCCTCTCGCCCCTGCCCAGGAACACAGGGCCCTGCAGACCCCTCTGAGCAGCCGCCCCTGCCCCTCAGCAAGCCCCAGGCAGGGGACAAGCAGCCCGCGCTGCTCACAGGCCCCGCTCCTCCCTTTGAAACGGCGGCTCTGCTGATGCTTCCGGCGGCTCCTGAACCAGATAAATTAACTTAATCTTCCCAGACTCCGAGAACCTGCTTTATCTCCAGTTTCCTCATAAAGTCTAACAGCTTCCATCCAATTAATTAGCAGGTTGAAGCACGGACTCAAAAGCATCTTGGATTCCAAGACCTGCCTTTGGGCCCACACGAGTTAACCCTGCTCCTCCTCCCAGGCCAGGAATCCCAATAACAGCCTAGCTTTGGCCCAGAAGCAGGGAATTACAGCGGCGTCTCCCTGATTAGCAAGCGTCCTTGGGGCTGTGCCTCTCCTCCTGCTCCTGGTGAGCGGACCAGTCACTCACAGGACAGCCCAGGGTGACCCGGTCCTGGCCGGCCTGGCTCCTTGCAGGTGCGTGACGCTCTCCCCCCGGAGCAGGTGTCAGTGAGGTCCGGCCCTGCACCCCTGTCCTGGCATCTTGTTCCTGTGGAACCTGCAGGCTCCCAAGGACAGATGGTACGGCATCTTGGATGCTGGGAGGGGGCACCCCACTTCTGGACAGGAATTGGGATGCCCCATGTGACAGCTCCCCGGGGAACCCAGAGGGCAGCCCAGGGAGCTGGGTCCTTCTTCCTCAGGTAGCGGCACCTGGTCTCCCTGGGGTGCTCACCCCCACGCTGTCCAGGTGGTCTGGGCCGTTCTGACCCACCCGGACCCCGAGGCAGGCAACAGCTGAGGTCCTGTGAGCACTGAGGTCCAGAGCAGAGGGGGCTCTCAGTCTGCAGAGAGAATCTCTGACTCATCCTTACTACCCTGGGGGAAGCCCTGGGCACTCTGTGGTGCCCCATGCCGGCAGGGGTCTAGATGGGCCCCCATGTTCCTTCCCCCTCCTCAGAACAGCCCCTGAAGCTCCCTGCTGGGATTCCCGGTCCCATCTTACAGGCAAGGAAACTGAGGTCAGGAGAAGCCCAGAGGACCCACCCACTCCTGGCCCCACCCCACATCCCCAGGGCCCAGGCTCCCTGACCAGCACGTTCCAGCTGGGGGAGGATGGGGCACTCACCTCCTGCCTGGGGCTGTGTGTCGCCCTGTGCACCCCTCGGCCTGTCTGTGGAGTGGCCTCTGCTGAGTTTTGCTGTCTGTGCCCATGTTCTAGGCACGGTGTCCCTGACCCAGCCCTTGGGGGACTCCGGGCCTCACCCAGGGGGCAGAGGGACACTGAATGTGGGTATGACAGGGACGACCTCGGGTAAGGAGAGGCTGGGACCCCCTGCATGGCCAAGGAGAGACCACGGAAGTTGTAGAGGAAGGGCATCCTTGGCCGGGCTCCCCGGGGAGCCTCTTCATGGGTGCTGAGGCCTCTGCCACATCCACCCTCACAGCTGTGCCCTCCAACCCCCGCCCCCTGCTGAGATCTGTCACCTCTGCCCTTTGGAGGGGACAGCTACAGGGAGGCCACAGGGCAGATGGGTCGAGCTGCAAAGAGCTTCATTCAGGGCCCCAGGGTTGGGGGGGTCTGAGACTGGAGCTAGAAATAGACTGGCAGTGGCCCCCCACAGGGAAGGCCATCAGACCCTGGTCCCGGGGTCACCCTTCCTGCTCCTGTGGGAGGAAACCCTGAGCTGGGGGAGGCTGTTCCCAACAAGGCCCCCTTGTGTGGTTCTCTGAGGACCTTTCATGAGGAAGTGCCAGCTGCGGCCCCCACCCTCCAGGGTCCCCTGGTCCCTCCCTCTGGCCTAGGCCTGGAGGGGAGCAGACCCTGCTGACCTGAGGAGGCCTGGGAACGCGCCAGCCCCACAAGGATCCCACAGCGGCCAGGCCCCAGGCACCACAGCTCATGTTCCAGACAGACACCCATGGTGGTGACCCGGGGTGGCCCATGGCACACAGCAGGGGCCTCTCCACCAACCCCACAGAGGACAGAGGGACATCTGGGTCCTGTGGACGGGACACTCGGACTCCGTGGTTTGGTGTGCCTGTGGGAACAGCTGCCAGGACACCCTGTGCACTCGGAGTGTGCAGATGCCCTCGGTTCCGGGCTCCACAGTAGGGGACTCCATCCAGTTTGGGGAAGAGGGGGCTCCTACACGTCTGACCGCCGTGACCTGCTGAGTTCTGGGCGTCCGTGGAGAGCCCCTTTGCTCTCAGCCTGCTGAGCTCTGCAGCTGTCCAGATGTTGGACGGCGGGTTCCTGCAGAGGGAGCTGACTGTCACCGCCCAGAGGGGCCTGACTTCTCTGCTGTCTGGGGCAGGCGGCAGATGTGGGACACCATGGGGACAGGAGAAAGTCCTCGCAAATAGGACAATGCCGACAGCACAGGGACGTGGTGTTTCCTGCACGGTTGTGTGTGTACTTGTCTGTGCAGGTGCCTGTGTGAGTGTGGCTGCGTGTGGAAGTACACGTGTATGTGTCTGTGTGTGTCTCTGGGTGCTTGTGCACGTGTGTGTGCACGTGTGTGTCTTCATATGTGCACACGTTTGTGTATGCTGTGTCTTAATGTGTGCACCTGTGTGTGCACATGTGTGGGGGGGTCTGCTCTGTGCCCCCCTGAGCCCGAGAGAGCAGGCGGAGGGCTGGCTCGGGGGATCGCTCAGGTCCCCCAGGGGCACTCTGGCCCTCCAGGTGACCTCACCCTCGCACTGCCCTCGGGGCTCTCACGCCAGTCCCTCCAGCCCGAACCTCCCTGCCTCCTCCCTGAGCAACAAGCTGGAGGGCACAGAGGGCCGGCTCTCAGTGAAGAGCCCACATGCTCTCTGCTCACACAGATCCTGCCGTGTCGGGGGCCAGTCCTGACGCCGCCGACCCCCCTCACTGATGAGGAAACAGCCTCGTGGACGCGGGTTCACCCGCCGCGTGCCGTCCCTGAGAGCCGGCTTCTGGGAGATGTTTATGGTTCCCAGCGGCCCTTCCCAAGCATCAGTGCCGAGACGAGTCCTTGGGGTCTAGCAGTGGGGACCACGGAGCAGCGTCCTCACTGTCCTCTCCGGGATCCTGACCGTGAAGGGGAGGCAGGCAGGGTGGGAAAACGCTCCCGGGGTTGGAGTCTACTGAGCACTTTCTCAGGAGCCAGGCTCTGCAGAGGCAGAGTGGGAGCCTGCTTTCCAGCTCAGCACCCCTGTTCTCTAGGAGAACCTTCCCGAGGCTGGCTTGGCGGGGCCCCCACCTGGGGTCCGCTTAGAAGCCTCCAGAAGGACTGGTTATGAGTGCAGATCCCGGGCCCCCGCCCACAGTGTTGGGGAGACCCGGGCACTGCTTTAGCCAGCTCCCAGGGGACCCACATGGTCCCCGCAGCGTGAGAACCAGGTGTGCTGGCGGGGGCTGACGGTCGGTGTCCGTGCGGTGGAAGCGCCTCCCGTCGGCTCACCCCAGACCCAAACACCCGCGCACGCACCCGCCCGCTCACTCATCAGACCCCGTGTCCCGGACTCCCTGGTGCTGGGACACCACGGTGAGCGAGCAGACCTGGGCCCGTGTGTGTGTGGCAGTCGCACTCTGGGGGGCACGTGGGGTGTGGCCGCGTGGGGTGGGCCGTGCAGGAACAGAGGGTGCCGAGGGGTTCCCTGCGGAGGACGGAGCGAGCTCTGAGGGCCGGGACCCAGGGTGGTTGTGTCAAAGGGCAGCACTCTGGCGGTCTGGGAGGGATGCGGTTCGGGAATCCAGCGGCCACCAGAAGCCCCAGGCCTCATGGAGAGCACAACTAAATTGCTTTCCAGGCCACTGGTCCATGAACGCAAGACGCAGAGGGAACCCTGGAAGGCCTTTCCAACCTGAGAGGCTGCTGTCAGCTCCGAGGCTGTTCTGAGCCCAAATGCTGCCGCCTCAGCCAGCACGCCAGCGTTATTAATTATGGATGCTGCTAGAATATCTCCGCGCAGTTGGGCCCATCAAATATAAGAGCGGCACAGACCCCCCAGCAGGTCGGAGGACGGGCTCTGAGGGGCACACGGGACGTGCGGGCGCCAAGCACCTGCAGCACCAGCCCCCCTCACCCTGTCCCTGCGTCTCCCTGGAAACCGACCCCCGGGTCCCCCGAGGATTCATAAAGAGGGGGTCCATGCGTTCATCCCATCACCCAGGGGATTCATGAAATGGCCAGGCAGCGCTCGCCAAGCCCCCGCTACGTGCCGGGCACTGTGCCGGGTGTCAAGCACCAGCCGTGCCCTGGGCAGGGCCACCTCCTGGAGCGTCTGTGTGCTGGGCTGTAGGGAGCCGCGGAGTCTCGGGGAGTGGCAGAGCCCAGGTGGGGCATCTCCCTGAAGGGCTGGGCTGCGGTACACGGGTTGGGCAGGGCGTCTCGGGTTTGCTCTGAGTGCAGTTTGCCGTCCCTGGTCCCGAGGCAGGTTCTGTAGCCCCCAGGGCCTTGCTGGGGGCCGTGTGTCCCCTGGATGCGAATCTCTCGGGATTCCAGTCATGCACCCACAGACTCATGCAGGGATGGAACACGTTCCGTGGCCTGGCTACTGGGGAGCTGGGGACTGGTGGGCAGAACCCGCGTCGTGCAGGTGTGGACCCATGTGTCATGATCCTGAGGGAAGAGAAGCGTGGGCGGAGCCTGTTTGGGGGGAAGACACTTGTGCCCCCTGGCCTGATGTTCAGGAGAGCCTCCAGGGGCTGGGCCACCCACTGCCTGAAGAGCAGTGTTCCTGGGGGCCAGCCCTGATCCGGTGCTGGTGCTGTCAGTGGGCTTCCTGTGGGGGCCTGAGGCCATGGAGATGATCAGGGGCTCCGGGGAGGGGGCGGCGTCTGCGGGCTGTGTTCACCCGCCCACCAGGGAAAGGCCAGTTCTCATTAGAAACTTTGTGTCTGTGCCTCTCTGTATTTTCCCCGAAGGGTGATGGGGCTGAGTAGATAATTCATGCCTCTCTCTTCCTCTGTCTCCCTCTCCTATTGTGTCCGAAAAACAGGGATTGTTCTGAGGATAATGCAGAATAGCTGATGCACATTTCTTTTCATTTATTTGCGTTGGAGAAATGCAGTGGCCAACTTGGAGATCTCACGTTAAATGGGATAAAGAAGCTTTTTTTCCTTCCCTTCTTTGCTACACAAAAGTTGCAGAGTAGCGGACTCCCCACCCGTGATGCTAATGAGCTCCGTCTGCCGGCCCTGGTGCAGGTGCTCTTTTTTTCCCTTTCTTAAAAACGGAAACCAAAATATTAAATAATTCCAACTGTGTAAAGTGGTTTTACGTGGGAGGAGGGAATCTGTACTCCGTCTGTTCCCCGTGAGGCCCGCCGGCACAGCAGAGCCTTCCCGGAGCAGAGCTCGATTTCCAAGAGGACAGCGTGTGGTGTTCCCGCTTCTTTCCTTCTGCGAGCTCCCCGTGCACGTGAGGTGAAGTCACCTCAGCGCAGGGTCTCCCCTCTCAGGTTAGTGCCTGGGCAGGTAGGATCATAGAAACCTCGGGAACTCTGTAGGTGCCAAGTCTCATTGTGAAATCCAATGGGGGAAACTTGGGGAAACTCGCATCCTGGTCAGCTGCCTCTCCTCTATTATTCATGGGCTTGACTCGTTGCCGTCTGTGCGTTGTCATGGTAACAGGTGGTAGGGATGCCGTGCCAAGAAGTGTGGAGAAGATATTTTTATAAGTCAGGGCTCTTGGTTGCAAAGGACTGAAACCTGGTTGTTGCTGCGTCCAACAAGAAAGGTGTTTGTTTATTGGTCTGTTAACCTTGACAATGCTGTGGGACCCTGACGTCCGTGGCTGCGGTCGGGCTGGAGTCCACATGGAGACAGGAGTAGAGCTTCTCGCTGTCGGCTGCCCGGCCGTCCCGCGGGGGCCCCTGTTTGCAGCATCCGTAGTACCTAGCACCCCGGAGTCTGAACCATCACCACAGGGCCACATTGTGATAAGCACCACCGAGGCAAAGTACCGGAAAGGGATTTGAAAAAAGGTCTGGCGGAGGGCGGGGGAGGCTGAACTCAATGTGTAGATGCCTCAGCGTCTAGTTGTCAAAGTAACAGATGAATGAACTACAAATAAAACACATCAGTGGGACAAAGCGCAGGAACCAAATGTAACTAAACACGCAACGTTGCTAATTCCTCCAGCCTCCGCTTAGGGGTGTCAGGCCAGAATCTCCGTCCCCTCCAGCCTCAGTCACGGTGTCTGTGAAGACAGCAGAACGCGTGTTGGGGAGCTGGGGGCTCGGGGAGTCCGGCTCAGGATGCAGCTCAGGTGGCGCCTGCCCCTAGCAGGTGCCCGCCAGCGCGGGGCTCTTCCCAAGCTGCCCGCAGGAGGACGTCCGTGTCCGCCAGGGCCCTCCAGTCCTAAGCCACAGACGCTGGTGCCGACGGGCAGAAGCGCGAGAGGGCGTGTTGCCTTGTATAAGGAAAGTCCCAGGGATGGAGGAGCCGCTGGTCCAGGGCTCGCCATGGAGGTCCGGGGGTGTCTGGGCTCTACTCTCTGTGGTCAGTAGGGCTCCTCAGCTCCTCGCAGGGACCTTTCGGGGTGGGGGGCTGGCAGGGGACCAACTGCCCTGTCAGAGAGAGGAGGTCAGCCTGGCCAGTGGTATGTCGAAGTTGGGGACAGAGAGCTTGTCCCCCACCCCCGCCAGCTCCCAGCGCAGCCGCCTCCCCGCTGCAGACCACGGGGCACACCACGCGTGGATGAGAGGTCAGAAACGTCGGCCGGGGACTGGGACGGAAAGGCCTCCTAACCCCGTCCTGATCCCACTGTAGGCAGGACCCCTCTGCAGGCGAGAGATCCTTTCCCATCATGCTTCCCTTCAGGCCAACAGGACACGATTGCGTTTTTCTGCTGAGCCCCCAGAGCTCCCCCGGGACATATCACCCAAGTCCTCCTGGGCCATAGGATCCAGCATCCCTGGCTCTCCCCCCTGGGTGCCTGTGTGCAGAGCCTGAGCTCCGGGAGGGCTGCCCTCCCCACCCTCCCCACCCTCCCACCCTCCCTCGCCTGCTGTGGCTGCCCAGTTCCCACCACCAGTGTCCACCCCCGACATTCCGCGTCTATCTCGTTTTGGGGTGACGATGTGCATGGGTTTTGTGCTGTTTGTTCCCAGAGCCTCTTGAAAGGTTTGAGTGGCACCAGCACCGGCTTCTAAACTGTTTTTCTAGCCAGTTTGTCAGTGGGACGGAGGCTCCGTGGAGAGACGACCGAGGAACAGGATGAAAGCAGCCAGTATCAGAAGCACCTGGAGGCTAAGTGCTCCGTGTCCTGTAAATGAGGACCCACCTGGGCGAGGACGAAGTCGGGGGGAGCCGTGCACAAGGCCCACATGCTGTGATGGGCCGTCCATGCCCGTCCTCCTGCCGGGATCCTCGTCGGACAGATCTCATGGTTACTTCTCTCCTTTTACTGCTTCCAGTGCCCTGAGTTTGGGAAGAAGAAAGGGACCACATCACAGTCCACGAAAGGCCATAACGAATTATGTCACAGAGACGTTTGCAGGGGTGAGAACAGTTACTGCAGCCAAGAAAACCTAAAAAGCCAGTGGCCGTGGTCTGAAAGTTCAAGTTCTCCCCAAATTCATGTTTAAATCCTCACCCCCAATGCGATGGCCTTAGGAGGTGGGGCCTTTGGGGGTGAAGCCCCCATGAATGGGATTAACGTTCTCATAACAGAGACCCTAGGCGCTGTCCCTGCTCCCTGCACGAGGACACAGTCAGAAGCCCGTATCTAGGAGCCAAGACACGGGTCTCTGCAGGCACTGAACCTGCCGGCCCCTCCGTCTTGGACTCCCAGCTTGTGGAACTGGGAGAAATCAGTGTCTGCTGTTTCTAAGTCCCGGCCCCTGGTGTTTCCCTGGCATGCCAGACCGACCGAGACCCTTGCGTCCATGGCGGTGGAACCTTCGCTCAGCCTCCCCTCCTCCTCAGATGAAGGCGGGATGGTTGGAGGGTTCTTTGTTCCATATTCGGGTAATCCCTGGCAGGACCGCTGGTGTGATGGCAACTCACTGTTCACCGATGCTGCAGCTTTAGCCTGTCTTAGGTAAGGAGGGCATCATCCTGAAGAGTCCCGGGGGGAAAGGGGAAGACGACTCGAACGTGTCTGGACCCTGTTCCCAGGGCCCTGTGCATCCGGTCTTGAGAGATTCCAGGACGCCAACGCCCCGTCAGCCAGAGGCACAAAGAAATTGTTGGCTGGGGTTGTCTTACAATTACCATACTCGTCGCCTTTCGGAAAGGTTACCAGACACCTCAGGTGGTTGGCTGTTTTCAATACGATCTTTATTTTTTTCATCTCTGGAGCAGAGGATAAATGCACAGAAGCAAACCTCTAAGTGCATCGAGGGTTGCGGGGAAAAAGCCAGTCCGCTACCCCAACCCCCAGACCCCTGGACCCTGTGTCCATGGACAACAATTGACCAGATGCTCCACCCCCAGAGGTGGAAATCCACTGGGGAACACTTACCACCCTGAGGCATGCACGATGCAAGGACCCCGGGTCTGAGGCCGCCCCGCCCCCTCGCGGTGGAACCAGATGCCGACGTGATGGCTGCGTCTCTTGGGCTTTCTCACACTTTTATAACCCCAGATGCCTCCTGCTCTTTGGGACGTGTTCAGAGGACACCAAATAAATCGCAGAATTGCAGAATTGAGAGGAGCTTCGGGGGACAGCTAATGTGCCTTCCAAGACCCCCACCCCCGCTGCCCCCAACCCAGCTGTCTGGCAGAGGCAGCAGCCAGGGAGGCCACAGAGGCCACAGAGGCCACAGGGCCGTGGGGAAGAGTGGCCGGTGGGTCGCACAGATACCTCCGTGGGGAGTGCCCTCGCTCCCTCTTTTCTGGCTCCCATGACCCTGGCAGCCAGGGGCAGAGAACATTCTGTCCACAATTCGTCTCAACACTCCCACTCGGACACTCCTCCGTGGAGGTTAAATGGGCTTAAAGAGCCCCGAAGGGAGCTCCTGGGGAAGGGAGGTGTGGCTGGGAAAGGGGGGGAAGCGGGGAGGATGAAGACAAAAGTGAGTTTCAGGGCCAGTGTGGGCAGCGTAGGCAGTGGCTGGGCCTGTCCCGGGGGACACCAGGGCCAGCGACAGACTCCAGCCTCACCCCTGCCCGGCCTGGGCCGTGGCCGGAGACAGGCACTTCCTCCAGCAGGAAGCACCCGGAAAAGTCGATCAGACGTCTCCCGTGTTGGTGAGCGGCGGGAGGGGCTTGAAATAAAAGGCAGAGGAATATTTAATAAAGTCTCAGGAAACAGGAAGTGAAAGAAGCATGTAGGATTTTTGTGCGGTTGCCTTGGAAACCGGCCGTCCTGACAGAGGGTGACGCGGAGACCAGTGTGTCTGGAGTTTGAGTTGCTGCTTCTGAGGAAACCGGGCTTCCTTCCTGGGCTGTTTTCTGTAGACTCACCGGAGTCCAGGAGCTCAAACCGTGTCACCAGACGACACATGTCTGGTGTCTGTCTCTCCGCTTGGCTCCCTTCCGAAACAGCCCTGTTTTTAGGGAAGCTCCTCGGGGACACAGCAAGGATGCGGCCCTGAAAGCACGAGGCTTCTATTGCTTCCGGGCCCTGGTCAGCCTGGTGGCCCCGGAGCACAGGAAGGGAGGGACAGAGGGCAGGGGACAGTCCCCAGTACACAGGCGGCTGCTGGGTGACCGGTGTGACCGGCCGGCCCTCTCCTTCCCGAGAGGGGAGACAGAAGAGAGGAAGTCAGACGACGAATTGCAGAGTGGAGAGAGAGAGGTCGCGTGTTTCCTCCGTTCCTCTTTAGCTGGTTAGATTGCAGGACCACCGAGGCACAGGCGTTGTGACCATGTGGTGTGCAAGGCGCTTAGAAGACGGAGTCCCCCATTAGCCCCCTGGGGCTCCGAGGGAGGGCAGCCCCGAAGGAGTGTGAGGACAGGGGCTGCTGGATGGCCCTCCGTCCCGCGTCCGTCCAGCAACTGTCCCCTGTGCCACCACCCTGAGATCAGGATTGTCTGTTACCATCAGGCCCTGGGAAAGAGCCCTCCCCCTGCCCCCACCCGCCCTGGCCCCCTGCCCAGCAGCACTTCAGGAAATGCACCGGGGCACACACGTTTCACTCTGAGCATCAGCGGCCTGGGGCACATTGTTGGAAGAGAAGCTGGAGTATCCTGGGGCTCAGTCTTCAGTTTTCTTCCCATTTTTCCTTTTCTTCTTTTTATATTCCTTCCCTCCCACACCCTTCTCTCTGGTCCTCCCCTGAGCCTGGGCACAGGCCCTGGTGACCATGCATTCCCACACCTCGCGCCTCCCAGGCGTGCAGGACAGCGAGCTCTGCCCCGTCCCACATCGCCCAAGCTCCCGGCGTCCCCCGTCCCTTTCCTCTTCCGCGGGAAAGCAGGAGGGTGTCTGTGGCTCAGGACCTCGTCTGTCCCCTTCATCATGTCAGTGTGGCTGTGGGAACTCTGAGCCTCTCAGTTCTAAACTAAAAAGAGGTGTAGCCCTGGAACAACCATGACAGACCCCAGATGCAGTGGGACCCAGGGCTCTGGCCAGGCCATTGGTAATTAGTTTCTTTGCTTCCTTTCCATTTGTGGGGGTGGGATGGGGCCGGTGGGGGTGGGGAGGGCAGGTGGGGAGACAGCGGGGTAGAAGGGGACAGGCGGCTGCGTCTTTATCCTCATCCTCTGGCATCCTGGGGAAGGGGAGGAAGGGAGGGGGCGTCCCCTTGGACAACAGTGGCGAAGACCTCTTGGTTTGTTCGTCTAACTTTGCTCTTGTCCACACTGAGGAGCCCTGGTGAGCAGATGAGGCCCCGTTCCCTGACGGAGGGTTAGGCACCTGTTCTTGCATTTGCCATGGAGCCTCTCCGGCACGGCCTCCAGTGTTCTGTGGAGCTCATGCATGGCAACACAGGTCTAAGCCTCCTTATCCTCCAGCACCCCCTGTTTCCTTCCTCGTGCGCTCTGCAGGGGGGCAGGTGTGAGCACCAGGTCCCTCCAGCCCGCTGACCAGGATCCCTTCCGAGGGTTCCACATCCTGGGCATCGTCTGGTGGCTGCTGGCTCGGCTGGTGTCCTTTGCTCTGGAAGGGGGGGCTTCCTTGACTTCGGTCCTGCACGCCCTCCTCTGCAGTCCTCGTTCCGTCTGTGTACCCGCCCCCCAACCTGTGTTTTGACCACAGACCATGAGCTCCCTGAGGACCAGGTCCCACCTTCTCCATCTTTGGGTCCTCAGCACACCGACCACGGCCCAGCCCTCATGGGGACTCATTCGCTCATTCATCCGTGTGTTCATCCAGCAGATATTCTGGAACTCTGGAGGACGGGGGAGGACTCAGTCGGTACCCCTGCTCTGAGGGTCCTTAACGGTGCACTGGGGAGACAGGCAGCAAACAGGCAACAAGGGGCGTGGCAGCACCCAGCGGACACAAGGAAAGTGATGCGGCCATTGTCCCAAGGGAGCCTGCCAGACCGGGGACCCCTCACACTCGCTGAAGCTGGTTCCCAGCCCGTCATCTAGGCGGGCCAGCAAGGCAAGTTGCCTCCAAGAGAGCGTGAGCTCGGAGGGGCTCAGGTCCGGATGCCTTTGCTGCACAGGCTGAGCCTACAGGCAGGACCACTCAAGGCTCCCAGGGATGGGAGATTGTGGCCTCCGAAGGGGGATGGTGGGAAGTGCGTCTCGCACAAGGGATGCTGGGAGAGGTGGTCTCCACAGGGATGCTGAGAAGGGTGGTCTTTGCAAAGAATGCTGGGAAATGTCGTCTCTGCAAGGTATTCTGGAAAATGTAGTCTTTGGTGAGAGCTGGGTCAGCCAGTATCAGAGGGTGTCTGGTGTTGGAAGAGGAAGGGGAGATGCTGGTGGACACAGGGCCTCTGTCACGCCCTGCAGTACCTTACCCTTAATGTTTCACATCTTCTTATAATCCGAATCTTCCTGCTTTCGATGGACCTGCTCCTGACAAGGCAAGGATTACAACATCATGACCAGGAAGGGGCTTAATTATGAAACCAGGACTCTCTGCTTCTCCCTGATGATTGCTTTCCCCAAAGGCTTTTTTTTTTTTTTTAATTTTTATTTATTTATTTGACAGACAGAGATCACAAGTAGGCAGAGAGAGAGGAGGAAGCAGGCTCCCCGCTGAGCAGAGAGCCCGATGCGGGGCTCGATCCCAGGACCCTGGGATCATGACCTGAGCCGAAGGCAGGGGCTTTAACCCACTGAGCCAACCAGGCGCCCCCCCCCAAAGGCTCTTAATAGGGTTTGCAACCCCACATGTCCTCTGAGACTGGACAGGACACATTCACCTGTGAAACAGCTGGGCGTAGGAGGATGGGGTGGTTGGGAGGGGACAAAGACGATCCACCTGAAAACACGACAATTTTAAAAAGAATTTCAGGGGGCGCCTGGGTGGCTAAAGCCTCTGCCTTCAGCTCAGGTCATGATCTCAGGGTCCCGGGACTGAGCCTGTTTCCTCTACCTCTCTCTGCCTCCTTCTCTCTCTGCCTGCCTCTCTGCCTACTTGGGATCTCTGTCTGTCAAATAAATAAATAAAATCTTAAAAAAAAAAAAAAAGAATTTCAGAACCTGAGCTCAGGCCAAGCAGTTCTGAGGGCCAGACCCAGCACCCCAGCAGTTGGCTGACCACACCGTGCTAGTATATAATGACAGTGTGGTTTCCAAACCCCGTAAGCTAAAGTCACGTGCACTCAGGGGACACGCTCTTCCCTCGCAGATGGCAAAGCATAACTGTCCCTGAGGTTTGCTATTTCCTAAACTCAGACTATCACTTTCCTGCTGAGACGCCAGAAAACCCTACATGTCCCTCTAAGCAAGGTCTGTGGAAAGCCTGAGGATTTCTAGCAAAGCGCTCACTCACCCCGGGCTTCCTCCGGCTTCCCGCCCTCCCCCATCACCACCCCACCAGGGCCCAGGAACGGCAGCTCTGGGGTGACTGCCCGTGGCTCAGGACGATGGGAATTGGGTGATGCTGTGTTGGCGCCGAGCTCAGGAGGGAACCGGTGATCCATGGAACATGCTGGAACTCCCCAGGGCAAGGAGCCGAGCTGGGGGAAGCGGAGTAGCTTCAGTTCAGGCAGAATGCCTGGAAGAGAACACGATGCAGACCCAGAGCGGCCGGGCCCTGAAGCGATTTCCTCCCTGAGCTACCTCCCCTGTGGGTCACCGGCCAGGTCTGCAAGGGGCCCTCGGTGGGACGCCAGGGTTGCACGCAGGCTCACACACATGTGCACACACACAGGCACAGGCACACACATGTTCACATTCGCAGACACTCGCACATGCACACACGCACATACGCTTACACATGCACACGCTCTCACACTCACACACATGGGCACGAAGGCATCAGCGGACTCACCGACCTGAGCTGGGGACCTTCCCCGGTCTTGCCTCACCCTGCTCTCCACGGTGAAGGGCACCCATTTCTCAAAGCCTGTGCGACGGGGTCACAAGACAGACCTGTCAGCTCAGCCCAGCCGCACCCGCGAGATGTGGGCTGCACGGGGTTGCAGAGGACACCTCGTTAGATGTCAGGGCTCCCCATTTCGTTTCTCGTGGGTGACAGTGAGAGCTGGCAGCCTGGACTCTGTCTTTCCTGACACACGTGGCTGAACCTGGGCCGCGAGGGTCCCCAGCACGGCCCCGGGAGGGCCCTCGGCATGCAGACCCGGGGGGGAGCTCTCTACGTGTGGAGCCCAGCTGACTTCTTGCCTGACACCTCCATCTATCTTCCCGTCAGCTTTCCCTTAATTAATTTCATCCAGGCTCAGGGACCGCAGCCCTCCTTCTGCGTGGGGTAGAGCTGGCTCTGGGACTAGACAAAGACAGTCTGCACGCAGCCCGGCCCTCTCAACCTTCAGTTTCTGGTGACAAAGAGCTGGAGGCTGACCCCCGGCACAGGGAGACCACCCCACGGGGAGTGCCCCTTGCACGAGGCCTCTTCCCGCGGAGGCTGCCCTGGTCTTCCTCCAGCCTGCAGACAGCCTGAGACGGGGCCCCGGGGCCTGGGTGAACAGCTCGCGCTGACGTGGCTTCGGGCGCCGGGCACTGGGCCAGCAAGGACGCGGGGAGTGGAGGTGGGCGGCGATGCCCGTCCTCTGCGAGTCTGCGAGGGTTTGGGGACTGGCTCGACAGAGTAAGGGTAGTTCCATGAATTAGCTTCATACATCCAGCATCTTACTTTGCATCACACAACTATGCCCCATTATTTCTGAGCCGAATGAGGAAGGCACCCACGGCCAGTGTCCGCAGGAGGACCGTGGAGGCTCAGAGAAGGTCGGGCACACAGCAAGTCAGGGGTGGCCCTGGGAACGGACCCAGGCGTCCCAGGACCCAAGCCTTTCCTACTGGCTCTTTCCTGCCTCCTCATCCTCCCACCTCCGAACCGATTTTTCTTAGGAACACACACTCTGCCTCGGGCTGGGCTCCTACCACCCGGCTGGGCAGACAGTGGGGGACGTGGGAAGAACCGGCAAGGGAGCCGCCAGCGTTGAATACAGGGAAAGCTCCTCCACGCCTCTACCACGTTCCCGCAGATGGGTGCTGGGGCCGGTTCTGCTCTTCGTTCAAGGCTGCAGAGCCCATCCGGGCACCCTGGTTATTGTGCACACGGGGCAGCTCTGTGCAGGACAAATGCCTACACAGCGCTGGTGCTTAGCGAGTCCTTGATAAACATTCATCATGTGGGTTAGTTCATCTGGGTCCAGTTGTGATGAGCAGGTCCCCCAGGCCGTGACCTATGACTTATGGCAGATGCACCTAATGGATTCTCTTCATCCTTCTCCAACTTCTCCCTCATTCAGCGCATCACCATGACCACCACCATCATCATCACCACCACCATCATCATCCCCACGTGGTCACAACCGTCACCCACCAGCACCGTCACAATCATCACCAGCATCATGCCATCATTCTCACAGTAACATCCCTGGACATTCTACTTACCAGGACCTGCGCTACAAACCTTGCACACATTAATGCCCTTCATTTCCCCCCCGCCCCGTGTTGAACGCATGAGCTCACTTACTCACCAACACTCAGTGCAGCTCTCACTCCCCTTGAATACAGCACGGCTGAGAATAATTCTCCTCCTACTGCGTTAGCCTCCCACTAGCACCCATCGAGTGCTTCCTGTTTATCTGGAAAGACAGAGGACTCAGTTCTCACAGGAACCATCCACAGTGAGGACTGGTCTCCTTCCCATTTTACAGGTGAGACAGCTGAGTCACACTTGGATCTGGCGCAAGGCTGGCTGGTGCGCAGACGACTCGGGGAGGCTTCCGCTCCAGACGTCTTGGATCTCGGCAGAAGGCTCTGCTCCTCATTTCCACTTCATTGCAGTTTCAGGATTTTGATCAAGTAGGCCTGGTGAGAAATTGTTCTTCCCACAAAGAGTAGATGCTGTTCTAGACAGAGCAAGCAGAGAAATGCATTCCAGAAAACGTGCAGTAGGACAGGCTGGCCTGGGGGGAGAGCCACATCTCTGGCCTGCAGAGCAGCTGCACGAGAAGGGCGTGTGGTCCTGTCCCTCCCCGGCTGCCCCCGATGCCCTGCTGTCTGCGAGTCCCCCGCGGTTCATCGCCAGAGCAGGTCAGGCCCAGAGACTCGGCAGTCGAGCTCATTAGATCAGCGAGTGCCCAGCATCAATACTCTTCAAGGACAGCGGCTGCCTACCCTCGCTCCTCTGCTTTGCTCTGGAGATGGGGGTCTCGGCCCTCTTGGGGTATTGACAGTATTTCCAGAACCCACAGCAGGGCTGTGTACGTGCACAGGATCCTGGAATATCCCCCCGAGGGAGCCTGGGCTATGCTCCCCAAGGGCAGGGATCGGGGACACCGTGTCCTCATGGAGAGGAACCTTATGGGCTCAGGCACCAGCTCTGCACCCGGACCCAGGCTCCCCACAGTGCAACGTGGCTGCACATGGGTGTCCGCTCGAGACCCCGTGCTGGGCCTCCAGAGCCCTTCACTGCAGGGGAGCCAGCAGAGAGGCCGCCGTGCTCCAGGGCCAAGCAGACAGACGCCCGAGGTGGGTCGCCTTCCCAGCAGCCAGAGTGGGTCGTTTTCAGAAACAGACTTGGATTTAGAAGGGATTTCCCTCAAAATTCACCTTTCTGTGTGTGTGTGTGTAGGTGGAGGACACTGTTTGCAGTGTGTGTGTGTGTGTGAGTGTGTGTGTAGGTGGAGGACACTGTTCCCCGTGTGTGCGTGTGTGTGTGTGTGAGTGTGTGTGTAGGTGGAGGACACTGTTTCCAGTGTGTGCGTGTGTGTGTGTGTGTGAGTGTGTGTGTAGGTGGAGGACACTGTTTCCCGTGCGTGCGTGTGTGTGTGTGTGAGTGTGTGCGGAGGTGGCGGACACTGTTCCCCGTGCGTGCGTGTGTGTGTGTGTGTGTGTGTGTGTGGAGGTGGCGGACACTGTTTCCCGTGCGTGCGTGTGTGTGTGTGTGTGTGTGTGTGGAGGTGGCGGACACTGTTCCCCGTGCGTGGCCTCCAACACAGTCTCCCAGGACGGCTGCGGTGGGAAGTGCTGTCCCTCCCTCCCTGCTGCAGATTCCTGAGCACATGAGCCCTAAAATCCTCTCTGCAAACCAGCGTCTCTGGAAGACAGAGAGGTTCCCCATGGTCAGGCCAGAGCTCCCAGGGCTGTTTTTGAATGTGGGGCCCTTTGTACAGAATGACTAAGAGCTCTGGGAAATGCTAATCCAGAGTGAGTTTTTAAAACTTTATGATTAGTTTGAGAGTTTCCTCCAACTCCCAGTCCCCAGGCAGACCCTGACATGGCATTGAAACCTAGAAGGCCGATTTCTTTTTAAAGATTTTATTCGTGTATTTGAGAGTGAGAGAGAGCGTGAGAGGGGAGAGTGTCAGAGGGAGAAGCAGACTCCCTGCTGAGCTGGCAGCCCGATGTGGGACTCGATCCGGGGATTGTAGGATCGTGACATGAGCCGAAGGAAGATGCTTAGCCACCAGAGCCACCCAGGTGCCCCAAGGCAGATTTATGTTTGTCTTAACTCCATCTCAAGTGGCAGATGCATAGCAGCTGTTGCTGAAACTATAATTTACTGCCTCGTCTAATAAAAACATCCAGGGTGATGGCTTCAGGCATGGCTTGATCCAGGGCCTCACCCGACACTATCAGGAGTTTGTCTTCCCTTTCCATCTCACAAATCTGATTTCCCCATTTGTGCTTTGGCTCTCCATGTGTGGTATCAAGATGGGGGCCTGGGTCTGAGTGGCACTAATCTCTGCATCTTCCTGAAGGCTCAGCATTCATCTTTCTCAGTCAGTCAGTCTGTGGCAAGGGAATCTGATGATGCAGTGAGCCGGGCTTGGGTCACAGAGCCACTATGGCTGAGGAGAGGAAGCAGCCCCCGACCATGGAGAAAGATGGAGGAGATGGCTCTGCAAGGAAAACGGAGGCTCCGTTGTCAGAAGACGGAGGACTGTGGGCTGACCTGGCCGCACCACAGATGCCCATCATCCGTCACATCCCAGATCACCCGTGCGGCCCTGCCTTGCCCTCGGGACTTCCCCGGGGCTGGTGTCTATCTTTCCAGGCTACACCCACCCCGTTCCTTTCCCCTCACTGCCCTCGCGGTGTGCATGTGACACTTGTCCCATCAGACCGGCTCCTGGGAGAGCTGCGTCTTAACTCCTGCTGGCGTGTGACCCCAGCTCTTAGCACACCCGCCCGCGTCTCTCAAGGGTTCAGGTGGCACCTGCAGGACAGAAGAATGAAATCCTGCATAGACACTGCATGGGCACTGGACCCGACTGAAGGCGATTTTCTGCCCTGAGCTGAGCAGGTTGTCCTCTCCGTCAGTCGCAGGACAACAGCGTCGGCTGGGGAGCTGCCTGCAGGCAATGCCGCGCGGAAGATCGTCTGTGTGCAGACGAAGGCTCAGCCTGTAGTGACGGCCACGGGTGAGACTGTGTCGGGGTCTGAGTGTCGGGGTCGCAGGGCGTCCTTCCCAAGGGTGAGGGTCGATGAGGCTGGTATTGCCGGGTCCTGGGCAGCGAGGACCAGACGGCTTGAGAAGCCCCTTCAGCTCAGCTCTGGCAGGACACACAGATCCGGTCACACGTGGGGTCCGGTTTTGTGACCCCAGAACCCACTCTCAGGTGGTCAGCCCAGGGTCCAGTGTGCAGGACCTCGGCCGTTAATGGCAGCCCAGGGTAGAGCCACAGGTACGTGGTTCCCTGCGCTCCAGGCAGAGTTCCCACAGCGTGGGCAGGACAGGGCGGGGGTTCCCGTGGTCCAAGCCCTCGTGGTGCCATGTGGCAGCTCCCACCGAGGGGCCACACTGAATCTGGGAGGGGTGGGGTGGTGCTGTCGGGCCCAGGTGCGAATGCAGGTCCGGGGAGACTCTGGCTCATCACAAGGAAGTGGTGTCCGTGGCCGTCAGCTCCTCCCGCGACCAGGCTGAGGAACCACTGCCCGAACACACAGCAGGAAGACAACCCGCGGAGTGTTCCGGAAGACAAAGGGTGGAGCGTCCGACACCTGCGGAGTGAGAGGACGGAGCTGGTGACGCTAAACTCGCTCCAGTTCTTGGAAAGGCGGTCGCCTCCGAGCAGGTGCCATGCCCCGTCCTGGTCCTGAGGTGTCAGGGGATGGATGGGGCATTCAGGGAGGCGCCTGGGGCTGGGCTGGGGTCACCCTGACCCCTCTGGGACTCCGCTTCCTCATCGGGGGTGGGAGTCATCATGGCACCTCCTGGGGGGGCTATACGGTGGGGGATGCAGACGTTGGGTGGTCGTGCTGGGGGCTCCGTGCTGCCCAGAGAGCATCAGGCCGGGAGTCAGAGAGGCCGCCCTGCGGGGACATCCATGCCGTTGGAGTGAGGACCGTGTCCTGCACCTGCCTGACCCAGCCAGTGGGCCCAGCCCCTGGGGCTGATCCCACATCCCAGGGACGTGCTTCCCCAGAATCTGGGCAGTCCTGATGCTCTGGAAAGAAAGGACATAGTGGCGGAGCTGGTCCTCTCCCCGATTCCTGCTGTGGCATCTCATCCAGTCTCTGTGGTTAAGGGCCTCCCCCTTCAGGCTGACAGCAGTGGCCCCAGGCCAGATCCCCCCAAGGACTCCACGACGCCGACTCTGCAGAGGAGCCCTGAGATTCCTCCTCCTGCTGCCCAGGGCGGAATGCCGGCCACCCGTACTGTCGGGCCCGTCGGGGAGCTGGGGAGCTGAGAGCGACCTGGCCAGCTCGTTCCTGGAACCCTGGGGTTATGTTCGGTTCCTGATGGAGGCTTCCAGTAAGGCTGAGGTGGAGGGGCTTGCCTATGGCCCTGAGGCTCCTACTGGCTAGTGTGGAGCCAGCCTCCAAATAGCCCAGGCTTGTGCAGTTTTAGCACAGCATTTATGGGGATACTGACCCAGAACGTCCCAATCAAGGTCCCTTGACCAGTGCACGTGGCCTTGCTCAGCCTTGAGCCTGTTTCCCCTGTGGAGGGGCTTACTTGGCAGTCCTGAGTCAGGGTCTTCACACCCCACTCAGCAGGGCCTGACTCCTAGCGGTCCACGTGCTGGACCTCTGGTTCCTGCACCTGCGCATGCCCGGGTGGGGCTGGCAGCGTCCCCACAGTCCGCCCTGTGCTCCCGTCACCTGCAGGGAGGCCCGCGAAGTCCTGGGGGTCAAGGTCACAAGCGGGTAGCCTCACCCAGAGAAAGGCCTCCAGCGGCACTGCCCCAGTGAGCAGCTGTGATGTTGGCAGACACTGCTGGAGCAGAGATGCCCCCTCGCCCCGTGCATGTCCCAGGGCAGCTGGGAGGGAACGCTGAGCAGCTCCCGCTCACCAGCTGGGCAGACCCGGCTGACGCCTTCCCTGCCCTCCTTCCTGTGGCGGTGACCTTGGGCTCCCATGGCCTGGCCGCTGCCCTGGGAGGCTGAGCCACCCTCTGGGCATGGACCGTGCCCGGAAGAGCTTCCTGGGGACCAGAGCTTCTGAGGAGCCTGACCAGGCTGAGGATGAAGCAGGGTGGGGCATGCCCAGCCAGAGAAGATCTCACACCTGTTCTGGAAGGGCCGAGAGGTCGGGGAGGGCCCGGGGTGGTGGATCCGAGGTCCCCCCACCATTGCGCAAACGAGGGGCTCTGAGCAGGGCCAGTGTTCTCCAGGGAATGGCTTAAGCTGCAGGAGGTAACTCGGGGATGTGTGACGGAGCCTGCAAATCCAGGGCCGTCCCCTGTCGCCGGGACTGTGTGGGGCTCGGCCGTGACCGCTTTCCCACCCGGCCTTTTAGGGGATTGTGGGGCTTCAGTCGGAGACCCCGAGCTCCTGCTGCTGTCTGGGGTGCGGGAAGACCAGTCACCTGCTCCCCCAGAGGTAGAAACAGGCTCAGAACAGACTCCAGGCCCCTGGACAACGGAGCTCCCGGGGTCAGAGCGTGGACGTGGGGAGGGTGTGAGAGTACGTGACTGACGAGAGTGGAGAAGGGCCGTGACTGAACGCGTGAGCACCGTGGGCCTTGCTCTGTCTGCGGTGACCTTCGCCCTCCAGATGCAGAGACCGGGGCAAGAGTGGCCCGTGTCCCAGACGTTCCCGGGTGATCTGGGATTTAATGTGACTTTGGGGACCAGCGCTGCCCTGCCTGGATCCTTCTCCAGCAGGCTTCACGGCTGGGTCCAGTGCAGGGTCCCCGCGACCCCGTGTCCTCCAAGCTTCTGGAGCCCCTGTTCCCACTGCTCAGGGGGTGTCTGCTCCTGGCCCCCGTCACCTGTCATCGGGATTATGGTCCATCCCCCTGGGACAGTCGCCTTGGGGCTTGTTGACCTGGAGCCCAGGGGACCCATGTAGTTACAGACAAACAAGGACCTCACACGCCCCTGCCTGCGTTCACTGCCCACAGAGACCCGGGGCCGTGTTTGCGCTGAGTCTCCGGCCTCAGTGCCATCGGGGCAGCGTCCCACCCCCGCGGGCTCTGGCACACACCTGCTGACTACACGGAGAGAGTTCACCGCTTGTACAACATTTTCCTGAGACTTGCTCTCCCACTCCTGGGTGTTTACTTCTGTGCTGTGCAATTTCTGAGCATTGGGGCATTTTCCGGACCCCGGCTTCTGGTTTCACGCGCACAGTCCCAGGTGCCCTCTTATGATTTGCAAACTCCAGTGTTTTATGCCCAGATACGGCCTGACTCGGTGGCCACGCTGAGCGCCGCGGAGAATGACGGGCTTTCTGCTTCACTGCGGGAGTGTTCTGGAACATGTGTGGAACCGAGAGGCTTGGGCCTGGGCTTCGGGTCATCGGACCCTCAGGGGTGTCCCGCCTGCTGGTTTATCGGCCGCCAAGGGGCAGCGTGGAGGACTCTGGCCGCATGTGGACGGCTGCGCTTTTCCTTGCGGTGAGGTGCATGGGGGTGTCGGATTGTTGCGTGTCCTGTCCCTCTGTCCCCTGGCATGTCCCCAGCATGCTGCCCTGTTCCGCAGCCCACCGTACGGGAAATCCGCGGGTTCCCTGCTGCGTGGCTGACGGTGTCGCCGGGGTGCCTTCCTCTGGCGGCAGCAGACACGGGCTCTCCGTTCCGTGGCCTCTCGTGGACGTGGGCGGCCGGTTCCCGCTCAGCTCTGTCCCAGCTGACGAGGGGTCGCGATCCCTGGGGAGCCCCGCGCCCGGGGAGCGGCTTCTTGGCAGCGGCGGACGCCCGTGGGCGACCTGCTGCTCCCATTCTCTGCCCCGGGGGATTCTCTTTCCCTCGTCTTCGGCCCTCGCAGGGCTGAACTGCAGATCTGCTGTGATTCCCTTTTTTCTCCTCAGTTGACCTACGATTTCAACCTCCGTCGGAAACATTGCTCGTGGTTGAAGTAGGGTTTCTAATACTCCTCTCTAAATCATCGGCGTCCACCTTCGGGTGACGGCAGGCCTGTCACCTGACGTGTGAGGACCACGTGGCGAGCACCCGTCCGCTCTGCCACCTTCCATGGTGGGCCACGGGCCGGTCCACGTTCCCACAAACACCTCTTCAGGTGTGCTGACATTTCTGGCGTGGGGTTTTTGCCCTCCTCATATGGCCTGTCCCGTCAGCCGGATGCCTGGTCACCTGCGTCCCTGCAGGGTGCCCCCGCCACCCCCCACCGCCCGCTCTGCACCCTCAGCTCCCAACAAGCTCGGGAACAACGGACGGGCTGCGTGGGCAGCTTCCTTTCACGTGGCCTGGGGGGAGCTGCGCGCTTCTGCTCCCCACCTCTCTGCCCTGAAAGCGCAGCTCAGAAATGGCTTTAAAGTAGCTTTTGGCGAGATGCACAAAGGAAAACCGAGAACGTGATGTAGCTTAAATCAGTGGGTCAGATGGAAATGTCACATTTAATTAACATCCCGGCCTCCCGAGGGGGTGGGGTCTCCGCTTCCGTCTGGGACTCAGGAGCCATCCTTCCAGCACATGTACGTGCGCGCGCGCACACACACACTCGCACATGCTCTCACACACACATTAACCCTCAACCCTTTCAACAATCAGGGTCGAACTTCCCGAGGAGCTCCAGGGCTGGTCCCCGGAGGAGGCGCAGGTCCCTCTGGGGAGGGACCCGCCCACGCCTCCCAGCCTCGAGGCGTCCTGACCCCATATCAGGGAGGGCTCGCCTGACTGCAGGGGACCGAAGACCCAGCACAGACTGGCTGAAGGCGAGGGGACGGATCCACAGAGCCCAGGAGGGAGTCTCGACCTGCTTGATCCAGGGGACCCCGCTCCTCCCGCACCCTTCATCCCGTGTCCCGGTCGGCTTCCTGCTCAGATGGACCTGCCTCCTGGTGACACGGGAAGCCTCCCCATCCCAGATCAGACGGAGGTCCTGAGGCTGGAGGCCCTGCTCCCCTCAGGTCACACGCTCAAACCCGCAACCCGTCACAGCAGAACAGAAGTGCCCAGTTCCCCCGGGCCTGAGTCCCAGGGGCCATCCTGGCTCTGGGGGGCACTCAGCACCCCCCAGACCACAGGCCCAGGAAGTGGGGGAGGTGCTCCTCTCAGGGAACTTGGGGGCTGCCATGAATATTGAGGACAGGGACACGAGTGGGCATGATGGCACTAGTCCCACTGGGCTGAAATTTTGTCTTGGATGGTCATTTCCATTTTACAGAATTTGAAGTATTTAAAATGCTAGCAAGTTTTAAATTTCTCAAGCACCAACATAATTAAAATAACTTTAGCTACACTATATCTTTTCTGATCTGAGAGCAAAAACAGTAAATATGTCAGCAGCAAATCGATAAGAGCATTATTCCATAATGAATTCCCAGCACTCTGAATTGGACTGACAAGCAGTTCTGGCCCTCGTGGGTTTTCTCAGTGCCCAGACAGCTTCGAGGGCAGTGCTGTGGGGCAGGCAGGGCCTCCCAGGTTGGGGAGCACATTTCCAAGTCTCTGCAGAGCGTCGGCTGTTGGCCCGACTGCTGAGGACTCCCGTGTCCTGCACCTGACAGCCCAGGGTCCCACTCCTCCCAGGAGAGCTCGGGCTGTGTCTTTGGACAGAGGTGGCTCTGCAGGGTGGCCCAGCTGCGTGACCTGTGCTGAGGCTTCTCCTCTAAGCAGCTGAGACTGGCCCTGCGGGAAACCCTCACTGTCTTCTGGGGTCTCCTGTGTGGTCCTGTCTCCCCAGGCTCCAGACTAGGCAGGGGTGAGGCAACTGCAGCATCCTCGGATGGCTCCTGTGGCTGCTTCCTCCTCCCCCAGCCTTGGTTTCAGTCTGGCCATGTCCTCCGTGCAGAGCAGCTCCGCACGGTGACTAATAGGATGACGGGCTTCCGCAGGAGCCTGAAGGGGCTTCCCCTCCTCCCCTTAGACTTTGAGTCTTGATGAGAGATTGACCATCCGAGTGGGAAATGCACGTTATTCTCTAAGGAAGCCAGTGAAGCTCCCTGGTTGTGTCACTCGGGCTCCCCTGCGGAACAGGGCTTTGCCCTCCGGGCGCCACTGGGACTGAGGACCCGGGAGAGTTACCTCCCCTGCACCTACAGCCTGCACAGCCTGGACTCTGCTGGCTGCGGGAGGGGCCGTGTCTGGATGCTTCGTCCGACAGCTGGCTTGGTGGGTAAAGCCCACGAGGAGGTCCCTCCTTAGCGAGGGAGACACTCTATCAGCACTGACATATCCCAGGGGCGCTTGCATACACTCCGCCATCTGCCGAGTGAGAGGGAGTGATTTACTGCCGACCTGCTCCACAATGTTCTTTGTGGCGACCCTCAAGAGTATGCCTGACACATGTCCCCTCAGAAAACTGTTTGCCGCGCGGAACTCTTGGGTACCTTGGCGTCGGAGCAGATCGCTTGCATTTGCTCAATGGTCATCCGGCTCAGAAGGAGCAACCTTTGAGCTTTGGCGCCTGTCGACCACACCTCCCCACGGGATTTGTTTTAGGTATTTGTGGATACCAGGGAAGGCCTTTGGAGAGGATTACCCAGATGTCTCGTGTGAGAGAGCAGTGTTCAGCGGCTGGAGACAGCCCTGCTTCTCAGTGGGTTGAGACTAGACCACCATAGGATTCTAGCTCTCTCGGTGCCATCAAATGCCGTCAGGGACGCCTATTCCGTTGATCCAGTGGTTTGATCCAAGAGATTCCTGTCCCTTGGTGTTGGATTGGGTGTGGGTCATGAGCTGATTTCAAGGATCAAAGAAGACGTCAGCATATGGGAGCTGGAATTGGGAGGTCAGGTGACCGGATACACCTAAGCATATCAGCGACGTCACATGGCAGCACTCCGGTGTAGACAGAGTCTGGAGGAATCAGGGCTGGAGATAGAGATGGGAGTTACTCACATGATACTCCAAGTATCATGGGGTTAAGTGGAATCCCAAGGGAGAATTTACAAGGAAAAGGTGGCCAATCACTGAGCCTTGGGGGAACATCTGCATTTAGGGGTCCTGAGGGAAGAGACAAGGATGCAGGCAGGTAAGGAGTCAGAGCACAAAAAAATTGAGAATGTGGTGCCAGTCATCTTAAATGTTTCAGAGAGAATGAAGATAAAACCAAAGATGAGCCAGCAGTGAGAGACCACTTGCTGCTGAGGTCAGAGGGCAGGGGTTCAGAGTGAAGCCAGCTCATGGCTTTGGGGCTGGGCAGGGGGAAGGGGCTGTGAGGGCCAGTCCTGGGGGAACGCTGCCTGCCGCCCTCCTGTCTCTCCAGCCGACATGGGACTATTCCTCCCCACCGGCGTCCTTACAGGAGAGTGAATCAAGAAGATTAATGGGCCTAATGGAGTCTGTCCAGATAAATGAGAGAGTGGCCTGACCCTTCATGCCGGGGAGCCTGCTCACATAATTGGGCATTCGAGAGTCCCTTCTGCTTCTACCAGGCTAACAAGCTGTGTTTGTCACATCGCAAACAGCTCGGTCCCCGTGTTCTCCTGGTTTCACAGATCTCCTGGGTTCTGAGAGATGGCTCCTCCGCGAGTGGACCGTCTTCTCTCCTGGGGGGTCTTCTAGATGGACGCAGGGCGGGCTCTGTCCATGTGGGGGTGGGGAGCACAGGGCCCCTGGAAGGCTCCTGCCTGGCTCTGCCGGGAGAATTCCTGTGCCTTCCCAGTGCTCATCCCAGGACGGGGGCTGCAGCCGCCCTGGTTTGTGTGAAACTGCCCCCCAAGCTTGTGGTGGCCAGAGAAGTTTGGGTGCAAAGGGGCAGCTACAGATGGCGGCTGCCTGTCCCTGGCAGCTGGAATGGAGATGTGGGTGCTGGAGCTCACGCAGCCCTCCTGGACATAGGAGGAACCTGATATGGAGAAATCCCAAGAAATGAGGTAGAGTAGGCTCCTTCCCTGATGCCTGTGATCTGGTCTAGGCTCCCGTGGATTGTGGTTTCCAGTGGCTCATAGCCGCCTCTCACCTTGGCCCAGGCAGCCTGGGCATGTCCAGCCCCTGCATGCTGTGCTGAGTGAGGACAGCAGCCACCCCCCGTGGTGGCTCAGCCCCGAGCCCCTCAGGGGCCAGCGTGGCCTGGGACTGGTGTCACGGCAGGTGCTGACTCCCAGGCCTGGGCCGGGGCCCAGGACTCTGCATCGGTGACAGGCTCCAGGGCAGGCCGGGCTGCAGGTCCTCAAGCACACTGGGAGTAGCCGGGGTCCCAGCCCAGGTGTGCTCCCCTGTCCATCTCCTACCCACCAGAGCAGCCGGCAGAGAAAAGCAGTCGGCAGAGAGCATTTCCAGGTGGATGGGCTCCTGGGGAGGCTGGGCTCAGCAGTGATGGTGGGTCCTGGAGGCCTCTCCATCCCTCTTCTGCCACAAGTGACAGAGACGCATCAGCCCCCCTGCCGGCTGCTCCTGCCGGCTGTACGCCATGGCATGGTTGTGCCCCTGGGAGGCAGGACATGGGGTGTGGGCGGGAGATGCTGGTGAGCAGCCCAGGGGGATCCCTCGGAGGCATGAGGAGTTGGGCAGGTGGGTTTTGAGTTGCTGGGTTATGATTGGTTTCACTTGTGTTTTCTGCTTCGTGGCTTGTCACAGGGGACTGTGGGTGCTGGCCGACGTACCACATTCATGCCTGAGGAGGCTACACCCTTCGTGATTGTGGGTCTGGCTGAAACCAAAGTGATTCTCTCCTTCACCTCCTGCTGGCCTCTGTGGGCCCGCCCAGTCCTCAAGGGCCTCTCCTCAGCACCCCAGTTCCTGGGATCACCTGCTCTCTGGGACCCTTTCTCAGATGCCTCTGCCTGCACGCTCTTCTGACCCCATGAGAGATTTCCATCCCTTTCTGAGCAGAACATCATCATGCTTTTTGGTGTTTGGGAAAAAGGAACCAAGTTTTACCTTTATGCCAAAAGCACGCTCTATTATTATTGGTTTAAAACAATTTTTTAAAGGAGACCCTTGAGCAATTCCCCAACCACCCGTGAACATCAAAGTCTTGCTGGCTGTTTTCCTTAAGTTGGCATCCAATCTCATCGATTGCCACAGCTCTAATTAGGGAATAAAACCTTGCCCAGATGGTCTGAACATTACCAGGTGCCCAGTTACCAACCACTGCGTTTGGAACGCCATCTCTTATCCTTAAAAATAATTCTTTTCTTACAAAATGTTGTATGAAATTTTAAAGTCTGAATATTAAATACCTCCCCAGACCCCCCCCTTTAATGAAACATATGTGTAACTAAAAGGAAAAACAATCACCCATAACCACACCCTCCAGAGGGAACCGCTAGAGGCACTTGGCACAGGGTGCGCCTGTGCGTGTGAATGAAAGACAGCCGAGTGTGTGTATGCTCATGCGGGCAGTCTTTTTTTTTTTTTTTTTTTAAGATTTTATTTATTTGAGAAAGAGAGAGAGCACACACATGAGCAGGGGGAGCAACAGGCAGAGAGAGAAACAAACTCCCCACTAAGCAGGGAGCCCGAAGCGGGGCTCGATCCCGGGACCCTGGGATCATAACCTGAGCCGAAGGCAGACGCCCCCAGGTGTCTCCAGGTCAGTCTTTTACAGGAAACTCAGCTTGCTCTGTGCACCTCGCTGTAACCCAGTTTTGTTCAGGAATACCTGACTTTGTCCTCGAGTCATTAAACACGCTCCTTGGACAATGACGGTTCCTCCTCCGGAAGGCCAGAGTCATCTGAGTCATCTGAGGGGCCATCCTCAGACTCCTCCCCGCAGACTGGCCCTGGGGTATGTGATGGAGGGTTCACAGCAGCTCGTGGGTTTCTGAATTGTTTTCACCCCGGGCTGTGCTGTTGGAAGCCCAGCGACTTCAAATGGTTTTATGAATAAACGTGCTCCACCATGACGGAGACACAAGCCCCTGACCCAGCGCTGCTCGGTGGAGCAAAGAGCAAAGTTGTGTGACAACTTGAGGACCCCTTCCTTGCCTGGAGAGCTTGTCCCCTTCCCACATCGTGGCACCCCTCCCAGCACCTGCTAAGCTGTCGGCTGTGGAGACAAACCCAGCAGATCACAAAGCCAGGTCATCACTGAGCAGGTACTGCATATATCTCAGTGCTGGACCATCCTTAAGTGCTTACTGTATGCACCCATGGTGCCAGACCTTTGCTGAGCACCTACTGAGTAACTCCATGCTGCCAGGTCACTGCTGAATATTTACTGTGTACATTTCTACCCCAGATCTCGGGACATGGTGCCAGTGGGCTGGGCTCTCATTGACTCCCGTCCTGGCTTGTCCTCTCCATCCGCACTTGAACCTGCTCAGCCTGGTGCTTCCACCCATCATGTAGCTGGGACACATTTTCTGGAATTACCCCCATCAACCCAATATGAACAGATTCAAATTTTGAGCCATGCAAACATGAAACTTTTTTTTTTTTTTTTTTTTAAGAATTCACCTAAGCTGAATTCCTGCATCCAGATTAACTGACTGTACAGCATCCACTCCTGGTCAGTTCTGAGTAAACCCGTTCCATCGTGATCAGACTTGGTCAGTTGGACTGTACCTCAGTTTCCTTCCTGGGAGAGGCAGGTCTGGGTACGTCTGACTACTGGCTCCGTGCGCACAGGCTTCTGCAGAGATGTCCATCAGAAGCTGGTCCTTATGGGTGGCCAGAGGGAGGGATGCAGGGACGGCCGGACTGACGGACGGATGGGCGGATGGATGGATGGGTGGGGGCAGGTGGAGGAAGCATCTTTGGCTAGCTGCGTATGATGTGCTTGGGGTGGCCCAGGAAGATAACTCTTGGCCACTTCCTGTTTTACATTCCTCCACCTTTTGCCTTAGAACAGTGAGGACCCATGTAACTCTAAACATGTTCTCAGTACCACCCAGAAAATCTTTAGCAAATCAGCACAGCACAAAAAAAAGGAGCTGTTGGGGTCAGACACTGATTTGTTCCCCAGAGAAAGCCCTAGGGAGACTTTTTTTCTACATCCAGGGAGGATGTAAAAAAATGAACAGAATCAAGTGGGTGGTGGAACAGACTCTTACACAGAGTAGGGTCCCCGGTGGTTTTGGGATGTGGAGATGCCATCTGTGCAGACAATGTCTGCCTGTGGATCGGTTTCAGCTCCACGTAAGAGTCACCTGGGGAGAATTAAGAATTCCAGTTTCTAAGCTGTGGCCCATGCCAGGTGCACCAGGATGTCTGAAGGCAGGAGCCAGGAGCCAAAGCCTCCCAAGTGATTCTAACAGGCAGCCACTTTGAGAACCACTGGTGTAGAGCCCCCCTCCCTTGGACTCTAGGTTTTTGTCCCTCCTAGGCCAGAGCACTCAGTGAGGCGGCACCAGGTGGAACCTTGGGCAGTCTCCGGCTCTCCTGCCACTAGAGCTGTGTCTTGGCCCCTGTCCTCCCTTCCCCAGAGCCCTGGCCTCTGCCCGCCCGACAGCCTGGGTGCACACCCTCTTCTTTGGGCAGAGACTTCCCCCCTGCTATAGGAGAAAGTTGTCGGAGGACATGACCTCTGGCTAATCTTAGAGCTGGCCCCAGTAATCAGAGTGCCCCACCCTCCCATCCTGGAACTCCGCTGTTTGCCCAGTGTTCCTAGTGTGAGAGCCTCTCCCAAGAAGGTGGCCTTGAAAGAGTGATATGCTGAGACCTTCTGAACGCTAAGGGCGCTCTCTAATCTTCAAGATTTGGGGGGCAAGGCAGAGATCTCCTCATCTTGTAGCTAAGACAAGCCTCAGATAGAAGTTCCCTTGTCACCTGCCCATCTGGAGTGGCCCCCTCTGACATCCATCTTTCCTTGCCCTCTGTGAATGGGGCAGGGGTACAAACCAGCCCCCTATATGAAGGGCCTGAGAGTGGGGTTCGCTCTGCCTCAAGCTTCCAGTTCGTCTTCCATCTCCTCTGGCCCAGGATTTTAGATGAGACACTGGGCTGAGCCCATGACAGCTTGCATCTGAGCGACAGTGACTGGTTCAAGAAAGGTCATGTGCTTCCAGCTGGTGCTCCTTGGCCCCTGGAGAGGAAGGCCCGGCCTCTGTCTGAATGGCTGTGAAGAGGCAGTCAGCATTTCTTGAGACTTCTGAATCTTGAATCAGAGGATGTCAGAGGATAGAGAGCCAGCACAGAAGAGGAATGGACCTTGCTGGCATCACTTGAACCCCTGGATCAAGCCAGACCTGAAACTGAGATGGACTTTCCAGCTATGTGGACCAATAATTTATCCCTTTACTTATGTTGATTTGGTTTAGGTGTGCTGTTGCTCATAACAGAAAAGATCCTGACAGACAGAACAGCCTACAGTTCCTCACAAACTGTCTTGGGGTCCACACCCACTCTCTTTGCAACCGTGTTCTGTCTCCTGTTGGAGCGCAGGATGCATGGAGAGATTTCAACACAGGGAGCCGCACGGAATGGTTCTGATTGTAGCTCTGCCCTTCTTGAGCTGCAGCTTTTGGCCAGCTATATGTCCTCACAAACTTCAATATCCTCATGTAAGATATGGGGGTGTTGGTAGCAATAAAGTCCTTGTTGGCCTTGCTATTAATGCGGAACTGACGACCAAATAAGGAGCTGTGCATAAAGCAGCAAGAACTGCATGTGACCAAAACGAGCTTCATGGAGCATCATGTACTCGTACAATGGGCCTCTGGAGTAGGCATCCTCTCCGCTCAGGGACTTAGCACTCACTGTTCCCTCTGCATGGAATGCCCTGCCCTTAATTGCTTGTTTCAGATGCCAGCTCTCTAAACCTCCTTCTATGAATCTGCGAAATGCCCAGGAATCTCCTGTCCTGGAATGTGTCTTACGGTTGGCAATCTGTGTTTTAGATTAGCTATTCCTTTTCTATATCCCTCTCCAGGAGGTGAACTTAAAAAGGCCCCGGATGAGTCTGTATTGCTGATTCATTTTAGTACCAATGCCAGAGCCTGGATTCTCAGAAGATGTGATAAATGAATGAGTTGAGTGGAACAGTCTGGCCGCTCAGGGGCCGTTTCTTCCCTGGGAAAATGGGCCTGACTGTGGCTGACATCCCAGAGGTTCCAGGGCCGAGGGTCACCCTGGTGCCCGGGCTGTGAGGACTAACCCAAGCACTCAGGGCTGCAGTAGGGAGCCATGAGCTACACCTTGAACCGCAGCCGAGTGGGGGCAGTAGGCAGTCCATATTCGTGGTCACTTGACAAGGAAAGCAACCGTCCTTGGACCCACTTGGCCCTACATCCAGTGACAAAGCCACAGCGAGGCCCACAGGGGACACGTGAGCCGTCCTACACCCCCAGGGCTGCAGTAACTGGGCTCTAACAGGCGTGTATTACCCTCAGAGGAGAGAATGGTGTGCTGCTTCCTTTTAATGCACTCGGAAATTATCAGCTTTTAACTAAAATTAAGGCCGGTGCCAGGCTGCGCTAAGACCTCGCGTGAGCACTGAGAGGACGCCGACGTCGCTAGGAGAGCTTAGTGCTGCTAACGCGAGGTCACTGCAGTGATGTTCCCACCCATGCATTTTGTCCTTGAAAACCAGAATGGACTTTGATACCCTCTCAAAGACTGCGTACATTTTGAATTCACACGCGCCTTCTTTCTCGGCTCTCTCTGTTCTGCCAGCGACACTGGGACCAGCGAAACAGCTGAGGGTGAGCTCGGGGAGAACTGTCCTCCTGAGACGGTCCAGCTCCCAAGCCTGTCCCAGGGTGGGCAGCCCTTGGGGATCTGGGGTCTGGTGCAGAGCATTGAGTGGCCCCTTCCTATCATAGCTGAGCTGGGGAAGTTGCGGAGGTATACAAAGGGGCCTTTACTTCCCAAGGAACCCAGTCTGGGGCCAGGCACCTCCAGCTGACCATCTCTGCCAAGGACAGGTCATGGTTCTCTGAGTCCAGGCTGCAGACCTGGGCGCCAGCCAGTGCCTAGCATCAGAAAACCTGGAAAAATACTTGGAAATTTCATGGCTTTTCAGAGTCCTTCCCACTTTCTGCTATCCAGTGCACACTGTGAGGGAAACAGGAGGGCAGGAGGTGGGTTCAGAGCGACCTCTGCCTCATCCTGGCTGAGTGTTCCCCATGGGGGCTGGCTGATGACAGCACTTTGCAGAGACAGAGTGCCCCATTGGTCCAGCCAGGGCGTCCTCCCCACCTTTGTGAGCACTGGCCCACGGCAGGGGGAGCACTCACAGGGCACTTCAAAGGTGCAGAACAGAGGCGGTCCAGGATGGGGAGTCCCAGGGCAGCCTCGGTCCCCACCTTCCCACCAGTCCCCGTGGGGAGCGCCAGGGCCTGGCTTTTCTCCGAGCTGTCAGGACCAGGTGCCGGGGACCTGAATGTGTCCTCCCCCAGCACCGCTCCCTCCTCCCACCCTTATGGATACCCAGGCCTCCCAGGATCCAGGAGTCTTCCACCCAGCAGCGGGAAGCCCCACTTCCATCACCAGAGGGGTACTGGGGGCGGGTCGCCGACGGCAGGAACAGCCAGGGAGGATTTGTGCTGTGAGCCGACCAGGAACTTCCACGGAAGCTTTTTCACCCAACAGATAAAGGCTCTAGCGCAAGTCTTCACTGCACCACTGAAGCCGAGAAGAGAGATGTGCACACGAGGGTCATCTTCCGTACACACACAGACGCTCCTCTCTGGGGATGACCGTACGGTGATGACTTAGAGTGGGGACGTGGCAGACAAAGGAGGACTCAGACCTGCAGCCCATCTCCCTCTCAGGACCAAGTACTAAAGACCAGCTGTGACCCCTCTTCCCTCCACACCCCCGTCTCCCAACACGGCTGGCCCAGAGCACCCCACGCTCAGGTCGAAAGAAATACTTGCAGATATCTGGTCCTTCCCATTTTACGTC
Organism: Mustela erminea; assembly: GCF_009829155.1. Taxonomy (NCBI): domain Eukaryota; kingdom Metazoa; phylum Chordata; class Mammalia; order Carnivora; family Mustelidae; genus Mustela; species Mustela erminea. The sequence goes on along the minus strand of NC_045626.1, from coordinate 91,502,979 downwards.
TGAGTCTGGGGACCAGTGTAAGCCTGCATATGGGTCAAGGCCATGCTGTCGCTGGGGCTGATCTGCAGGCGTCTGTGTCACCTACAGGACCTGCCCACTGCTTACCGGTCTGCTTGCCACGTGAACTTCCCATGGTGTGAAGGGCGGCTGCTGTGTGTTACCTGCATGTATCCAGCCAAATAAGGGTGATGCCAGCATGTTATCTGAGGCTGTGCTCCTGCCGTGCTCCCTGAGTGTGCATCTCCACGTGGGAGCTAGCTGCAGGTGGGCACTCACTGGGTGTGATGCTGGGTTCACATGGTCCTGTTCACCGGTCCACCATCTGTGTGTGGACTGCAGGTGCACGCATGGGGTGGTAGGTGGGATACTTCCAGTGTTGTCTGTGACCGCTGTGTCCGTGCTTTCTTGGTGTCCTCTGAATGTGTCACCCTGCGGTCCTTGCACATGACCCGCTGTGTGTTGTCGCTCACTTGTGCTACACATCCGTGCTCTCTGTGCACTGTCTACACCTGGGCCAGCGGCTCCTAGGGGCCCACACGGGCTCCCAGGCATGCCGGCCTTGGTGCTTGCAGGATTTCCTGAACATGGCCATGCACGTGGTGCTGCCCCAGGGCAATGTCCGGGTCCAGTGCTTGTGCCACCTTGATGCCACACCTGCTGCAGGCAAGCTGGTCCCTGTGCCCAGTGTCTCGTCAGGTGTTCCGGAGTTCCAGGGAGGCTGCAGAGGCCAGAGGCCAGGGAGACCCCAGAGACCAGGGAGCCTGTAGAGGCAGCGTCAGATGCAGAGGCTGCAGAGGGCGGGGAGGTTGCGGAGGTTGGGGAGGTGAGGGAGGCGGGGGAGAAGGGGTGGGCGCGGAGGCTCAGGCAGCACCCTTCCGTCCCCACAGCCTGGGCGCTCCTGCAATCCCGATAGATAATGATGCCAAGGCCCTGCGGTGAGGCTCAGGGCCAAGTGCGATGGGTAGATCATGACCTGGACTGCGGTTCCACAGCTTCCCACCTGCCGTGAGGAGGGTCCTCGTGCTGGAATTTACAGAACTCACCTCAAAGGGGATGCTGTCTGGCACACTCAGGCACAGATGGAAACAGGGCTCCAGCAGTGTCATCAGAGTGAGGGACTCTGGCAGAACTTCTAGAACGCCGGCCTGAGATGGGCTTACCGCAGCCCCAGGGTCCTCTGTCCAGCTGCAGTGAGAACACCCCATGGTGACAGGGGTCTCCCTAGGCGGAGAAGGTGCCCAGACTGGCTGCTGGGTGGTACCTTCTTGTTGCTGCTGGGAGAACTCAGTGTAGCAGGAACCTAAGAGTGCAAAGGCTGAGCCCACAGGGCACTCAGACCCTCACCTATTTCCATGGATGTCTGAGGTTTCACCTTTCTTGTATTCCTCTGAACCTTCGAGGTTCCCCCAACCTGGGTCCACCGGGCATCCCTTCTGGACCCTCAGGGTCCGATGACTCTGCTCTGTGCCCAGTGCTGCGCCTTGGCCCCACTGGAAAACTGACTTATTCCCACAACTTGAAGTCAGTTTCGCTGACCAAAAATAATGAAATTGCTGAGTGGAGACGTCATGGGTCACTTCTATCCCAGAGTGTTTGATTTTCATGGTGAACCCTTCCTCCTCTGGCGTGGTGACTGGAAGCAACCGCCTGGGACCTGGGGAGATTGTGGTGAGCGGAGCACCTTCCGGATTACCTGTGTGGGGCCAGTCTAGTCCGTGGGTCCTGAAACTAGGAGGAGCCTGCCCAGCTGGCCAGAGACCAGGCGGGAGGAGGGCAGATGTGCAGCTGAGAGGGGCTCTGAAGTCGGAGCAGGGGGCCCTGGGCCAAGGCACTCACACGGCCCCTCCGGGTGGAAGGGCCCTCGGCTGACAGCCCGAAGGAAACAGGGAAGCCGTCCTACAACCACAGGAATTCTGCCAACAGCCCGAATGAACAAGGAAGCGATCCTGCCCCAGAGCTTCGGAAAGAAAGGCAGCCAGGAGAGACAGCGGTTTTTGCCCAATGAACCTCACGTCCCACGTCTCCCGTGTGCAGCTGCGAGACAAATCCGTGTCTGAGCCACGGACACGGTGGTAATTGGTTAGGTCGGCAATAGGAAACAAAGATGATGATTCTGGTTCTGGAAGGCGCAGAAGCCCACTTTCAGCAGACAGAGACGGAGGCCAGGAGTGTACACGGTACTTGGGTGGCTCTGACTTGGGGACGGGAGACAGACCGAAGAGGAGGTGAGAAGGACCCACTGCCCAGGAGAGACGGTCCCCAGCGTCCCCATCTAATGAGGGTGGGACCGGCTGAGTCAGCGCAGACCACCAGGTGAGGACACATTTTCTGAGCGCCCACGATGCCCTCTGCTTAGCAAGCCGCGCAAAGCGCCAACAGATCGAGCCCTACACTCGGGGAGAAACAGATTTGGAAGCGGGGCGATGTGCGCAAGCTGCTGTGTTTTCTAAGAGGGTCTCATGGCGGTGCTGCTTCTGTCCTGTGAAAGGGCCGCGTCTGAAGGCTGAGCTGGTACAGATGCTCCGCGGCTCTCACACGCGAGGCTTCTCAGGGAGGGCTCAGGGGGCGAGGCGGACCCACACCCTATTCACCTTCCGGCCTGGGGCCTTCTCCCCTTTCCCGTCATCACCAGCGACACCAGCGGCGATGTTGATGCCGGACGTCGTCTGTGGCCTGAGGCAGGCAACAGCGTCTTCTAAAGCGTCCGGCATAGGCCTGCGGTGATGCAGAGCCTGGCCTGCACGGAGCTGTGGGAGAGAACGTTCCAGAAACGCCGGTGGGGGCCAGGCGCGGTGTGCCGCCGTCGGAGGGGGCTGTGCGTGCTGGGGGCAGGGGGTGGCCCGCAGGTCCCGTCCCCGAGCTCGGGCTCTGGGCCAAGCCCGGCAGGAGGAGGCCCGGCCGGCCTGTCCCCGCAGCTCCTTCCCACGCGGACCCGTCCTCGGGGCCGAGTCACCCGCAAAGTCACGCGCCGCTTCCCGGCGTCCCTTGCAGCCGGCCCTGCCCGCCCACGTGACCCGGGCCCACCAACCAGAAGCCTCCCGTGAGCCTCTGCGCAGGCAGGGAGCCGGGAGGAAGATGGCGTCGCGGACTGACGGAGCCGCCGGAGTGTCGGAGGCCGCGCTGTCCGCGGGGCACGGGCCGGGGCCGCAGCCCGGGGTCTGGCTGAGTGGCCTTCGAGGCACTGAGGCCGAGTCTCTGCCCACGACGGGCTCCGGAGTGTCCCGGCGTCCACAGCTGCGGCCGAGCGTCGGCCTGCCCCGGAGCGCGCTGGACACGCGCGGGCTCGGACCGCCCGGACCTGCGTGGGGCTCCGCGTGTCGCCGGGCGCAGTGAGGTGGGCGCGCGGCCGCCGGGAGGGCACCTGGTGGGGCCGTGTCCGTCCGCGGGAGGGGCTTCGGGGAGGGGCGGTGTGTCGGCTGACGGTTCCTCCTGCCGCCGGCCTCGGAGGGACGGCGCGGCGGCCGGGCGGCCAGTGGGGTCCGGAGGAGACCCGGGCTCGTTGGGCGGCGCGCCGGCACGCACGTGGCCGCTCCGGGCCGGGCCGGCCCTGCGCGCTGGGACCCGCGTGCGCGCACCACACGAGCGCGGGGGCGGACACTGTCCCGTGGACACAACCACGGAGGCTCGGGTGGGTGCTTCACCCCGGTCTCTCGCGCGTCCTCTGAAGGGCGGGCCTCACCCTCCTCTGACCCTTCCACGGATGGCGACCCTCCGCAAGCCCGTGGGGCCGGGTTCGGGAGAAGGATGCTGTGATGAGCGGCCGCAGCCCCAGGCCGGTGGAATGCCCGGGCTCCTGCGTCTGCCTGGGCACAGGGCAGAGCGGGTGCTGCTCACTGGACCCCCGGTCGGTGACCCGGCGCGTGTCCTTGGTGTATCAGCAGCGCCCTCGGCACAGAGAGGTGTGGACCTCACCTGTTCCCAGTCGGTTGTGAACAGGATTTGTGCCCCGGCTCAGTGGGTCCCAGTAATCCTTTTCTGGGGAAGAAAACCATATTTTAGGGCGAGCCGTTATGCACGTGTTGCTCTTGAAATCATAATTGTATGAAATCTCTTGTCTAGACCGAGAGGAATTGAGTTTTGATTATTTAACTGCATTTGCTGTGGCTCTCCGGAGGATGCTGTTTCCCAACAGCTGTCTGCCTCGTGCGGGAAGACTGATGTTTCAGAGCAGCACCGGGGGGCCTTCTAGAAAGCTCGGGGAGTCTCAGGGTTTGGCCCGGTGGGTCATTCTGAAGGACAACCCGTGCAGGGCGTGCTGCCCTCAGACCTCACCCCTGCACTTCCCAGACTGCCATGGGCTGGGCCTGCCTGGGTTCGTCCATAGCAGGCAGTGCCGGAGGGTAGGGAAGAGAACCCGAGTCTCTCTCTCTGCCGGGTTCTGCGCCTGTAATGGCTGCATCTCTGCCAGGCCTCTCCCTGCCCAGGCACGGAGTGTGGGAGTCCCACCTCTCTCTGGGTCTCTCTAACCCAGGCTTGGTGGAGGTTGCTGGGCTGCCTGACCTTTCCTTCGGAGCCAGTGTCTGCCGTCTCACCGTTTCCACACCAGGGCCTGCATGAACCCTTCCCGGGGCGGAGCACCTCAGTGGTCCCTGTTTACCTGGCTGGACCCTGCTGTGGGTGCTCCTGACCAGGACTCAAGCCGCTCTACCCTCCTGCTTTATCCCCCCCCCACCCCCAGGCTCCCTCCAGCCCAGCTCCTACAGACTCCCATCACCCTGCCGGTAGGCCCCAGGACCCTTGCTCACACTGCCTGTTGTCAGGAGTTCTCACTGCAAAACCAGCCCCTCTGTGCCATCCCAGCTCAAGGTCACCCGTCTTGATCCTCACCCCTGCAGCGATGACATCTGCTGGGTCCTCCCGGAGCCCCTGTTGGTCCCATCTGGGGTGCTCAGCAAGAGCGCGTTGTGGGCTTGTCACACGTGCACTTTCATCCTTTCCTGCACTAGTTATCCACCAAGATGTCTTTGGTGCTGACCAGGGGACCAGCTCACATCATCAGGATGCTGTCTCTTCAGCCCTCTTGGCTCTGTTTTCCCCCACGGGGGCGCTGGAGGCACAACAGTGGTTGAGAATTTATTTTCAGTTCCTGGTGACACAAACTCGAACTAGAACTGGCTTCAACGCAAAAACGTGTGTTGATGCAGATAATGAACCGTCCTTGGGTCGTTAGCTTTGGGCGTGGATGGCTCTTCTAGGTTCTGCGGGGAGTGTCTCTCCTCGCACAGTGCTCTGCTCTCCTCTGGGTTCGCTGCATTCCGGAGAGGCAGCCCTCATTGTGGGGTCACGATACCTCCTAACGTTGTGAGGCTTGCCTTGTAGCTCAGGAACCGCAGCGGAAGTGCTTGAATTGCTGCTAGCTTCAGAATTCAGTGTCTCGGTCTCCCCATGGCCTGGCTGGACTCACATGTCCATCCATGGACCAAGGCTTGTTCCCAGGTATGGGCAACATTGTGAATTGTGTGCCTGAGACAGAGGCCCAAGGACATATGGCGCGGAGTTGAGGCAACAAGGAGAGAGTCGCTACGCGTCTGTTCAGTGAAGGTTTTGATCTTGAGATGGCCGTAGATGAGTGCTGTTGTAATGCAGGGGGACGCTGTGCCCATGTTGCCCCTGAGGATACCCCTGGCCCCAGTGTAGCACCACATCACAACCAGGGATGGACACTGAGGCCTTGGCAGGTGGGAAGGTGGCAGTTGTCGTGGCTCAGGAGGCCCAGAAACGGATCTCAGCTGTGTGTTCCCTGTGTGCCGCACAGGTCTGCGGGTATCTGTATATTTGGAGCACATGCTGAATCCGTGCGGCCCTTCCCGAAGGTGCAGGATTGGCAGGGGAGGCCGTCAGAGCTGGGGTAGTTATGCTGTAGCTTTGTGAGAAGAAGGTGTGCACGTGTCTATGCATTGAAGATTAACAGAGATGTTCCCGCCGTAGCTGCCCCCAGGATGGCGGCCTAGGAAGGTGTCGGTGCAGCACTTTGTGATGAAAGTTAACTTTTAACACATGAGGCAGCCTGCCTTTGCCGAAGGAGAACATCTCTTATCTGCTGCGACATGTGTTCCATGCCTGGCAGAGAGTGTGTCATCTTGTCACCCCTCGCCGGATCACGGGGAGTCGTAGTCCAGCACGGCACAGCATCCAGGCCTCCCAGCATAACGCGTGTCTGGCGAGGGGGTGGATCTGGCCATCTCTGTCTTGTTTTTCCCACAGAGCCAGTCCACACGGGGCCCCAGTAAATACGTGTTGACTGATGGGTGCCCGTCAGTTCTTCACGCCGCTCCTGTTTGCCTGGTCTCGGGGCTGGCTGCTTTCTCTCCCAAGTCCCTCCAGCTGCTTGTCTCCTGGCTCCAGCCTGAAGTGCCAGTAAGTCTTCAGCTCGTACCAGGGGCTCTGTAAGCTCTGGCTCATCCCGCTGAAGGGTGGGGATGAGTCTGGCTCTGATCACCTCCCCTCCAGGCCCCTGAGCTTGGCGTGTGGTGAGATCTGCCCTGGAGAACATCACAGGGGAGCTGGCTGCGTATGGACACACCAAGGGAACAGATGCGCTGTACCAGTTTTCAGATTTTGTTTGTCACTGCAATTCTGGAAGAAACCGGGTGCTGGCTGCCAGAATGTTCCCTGCAGTCAGAAGGGGCCAGGACTGCGGTCTAGCCTCTGCTCAGCTGCAGACCCACCTAGGGTTCCATCAGGCAGGAGGTACATCCCTTCAGAACTGTCTCCTTCTCCTGTGGGGCGGTGGGCTGAAGGAGGCCTGTGTCATCAGTGGGGGCTGCGGGCTATGCAGCGACGTCCCATCTCCATCCACACTCCCCGCAGGGCTTTCATTTCTGGAGACGAGGTCGATAAATGTATTTACACCTGCGCAGTGTCTCTATTTGGGTCTTGCTCGAGGGGACCTGTGTGTCTCCAGGTCAGGCAGGGTTGGGGCCGATAGAGGGAGGCCTGGAAAGTTGGGGGCGTCTGGGGGAAGCGCGTGCTGAGAAGGATGCTCCTGCCGGAGGAGCCTGCGTGCGGGAGTGGGAGGGGGCTGCACTGCGCTGTGGGTCTGAGTCTGTTTACGTAGAATTAACAACCATAAACCGCACCTGCCACATCCCGTACTCGCGGGTTTCGGTGGATTTGTGGTTGCTTTCTGTGCTGGAAATTGCCGGACCTCAGGAGAAGCCTGATAAGCAAAATTTCCCAAGGCGGACAGCTTTCCATAACTGACTGGTCCGTTCTGGGGCCAGCGTCGGTGTCTGTGATTTTACAAAGGCAATTTTGCCCTTTTAGGGCCCACAGGTGGAGAAAGGCATTAGCTCACTGGGATGGAAGGACCATGCAGTCCAGCCCAAACATGGCAGTGGGGTGACTGTTGTTCCTGGTGAGGCCACCTGCCCCATCACAGGTGTGACCCTGAAGTCCAGCTTTCCCACAATCCTCCAGCCCCAGGAGGGACACGCGCTCCTGCCTACTCGGGTTAGGCAGTGACAAAGCTCTGCCCTCCTCACTGCTCACCTGGGCAGGGTTTTTCTAAAGCTCATCTTGGTTGTCTGCACCCCCTTCTGGATCTCTACCTTTCTATAGCCTAGGAACTCCAGAGCCCTTTCTTTTCTCCCTCCAAGCAAATACTCCAAATATTTAAAAATTGGGTACAGAAGGAGCAGTAGCTGAGAACAAAGACAGGCTTGTATCACAGGTGCTGGCCCAGAGTCCTGCCACCTCACCTCTGTCCCTCAGAGATGCCGCCCCTCCTGGAGTTCGTTTTCCCCTGGCTTTTTCCCATCACCATAAATATGTGCAGGTGCCCCTGCCTCGAGGCCAGCTCCCCCATGAGCCTGTTTTCTCTTCGGCGGGACTGTTTCTCCTTGAGTTAACTCTAAGCTTGTGGCTGGCAGAGTTGTGGGATCTGTCCTCTCACGGGGAGCCTGTGTGTCCACCGCATGGACGCCACTCTCCCTACACAGCACACCGACCTGTGACTGCCCAGTTCTCCCCGGAGACAAGGCTGGTTTTGGCAGACCTTCTAAAGATATTTTAAACACATACAGAAATATACGTGTGTGTGGGCACGCGCGTGTGTGCACGTGCAGAATTAGAGCACCTTATGTCCTCGAGAATTTTCTCATTCTTGTTCTTCCTCTGCCTGTTTGTAAGATAAGCACGCTGTGTCTCTTGTTCCAGATCACGTACACTTTCACCACGCGCATTTTATCTATTAAACTGAATCCATTAATACTTCGTCTGTCTACTAAATTATGGTTATGAATGCCAGTCCTTGCTCTCTGGCGTATAGGTTATGAATATACAGCTTTTAGCTCTGTTCCCTTTTGGTACTTCCTCCTTGGGTATCACTGTCATGGAAAAATTACTTAGTACTACCCCAGGCATACTGTTTTCTTTCTTCCCTGTACCTCATTGTACTTTGGACTTTTCCTCTCAGCATGCTCATCTTTCTTCATGTATATCTTTAGAAATTCCAACAGTGAAGAGCTCTGAGGGGGTCATCTCTTTGTTTGTTTTCCATCTCTTTAAAACATTTCTAGAAGTTCACATTCAGCATTGCTGGGTACATCAGCTACGCCTCATTTTTAAAATTTCTTATTTAATCATTTGCAGAACAGTGCAGCTGGCCCCAGGGGTAGTCACGGTCCTCGAGGTCTGCTAGATTGTGCCCACCAGTGCCTGCTTCCTGACCTGTGCGTTCCTCTCTCCACGTGTAAGGGCCCTCTGTAAGGGCCCCGGGCTGGACTGACCTGTGAGTCCCAGTTCCTTACCCCTTCCGGTGGGAGTCCCCAGGCTTGATCCTTCACTTTGGGTTTGAGACTGGGACGGACCGTGGCCAGGAGACAGGAAGGAGCGATGGTGACCCACAAGGCGTTCTGGCTTACAAGCTGCAGCCCCTTACTGAGCTGGAAACTGAATCCGGAAGGCAGTTGAAGGGGAGTGTTCTCAGTTGACTTTCTGAAGACACCAGGCTTCTGGGGCTGAAATGCTTTTCTCCACACTTAACAAGCAAGTTACAACCGCTCTAACAAACACCGAATTACTACATACGGATTTCTTATGACTGTGAGAGGAGGAATATATGTTTGATCAGAGGATTCTAAGAAAGAAAAATTGTCCCTCCACGAACTCCTCCTGAACAGTAATGTGTGAGGTGTTTACTCACAGTGAGGGATCGGGCTGTATGAGCTTTCACGTTCACATGCAGGGCACACTCGGAAAACTGTCCTCAGTGGGTTGGTCTGATGAGGCCGGGAACATCTCAGACGTGTGAGTGGTCATCCCACTGCTGATGAAGACACGTGTAATCCTCACCCCCCGCTGCGAACGGGTTTGGGGACCCGGAGGCGGCAGAGCCTGTGGCAGGTGGGAAGGACCTGGCGAAAACGCGTTATGCCTATTGGATCGTCATCAGAGGGAACAACACGACTTACCAAGTGGACCAGGAGTCATCACGTCCCTGATGGGGCGGTGGGAGCCGGGACCTCCCGGCCAGCAGCAGACACAGGCAGGTCTGGGCTGTGAGTGCTGCCTGGCGGCCCCAGGCTCACACATCCTGTGTGCTGGAGGAGGTTAGAGGCCTGTCCTTCTCCCACCTCCATGGGTGGGTTATACTGGTTTATTTTGAACTTTGGGCTAGTCATCCAAGGTGCTTTGGAGTGAAATATCAGTGGACAGGGGTTCCTGACTGGCTCTGTTGGTTAAATGTCTGCCTTCAGCTCAGGTCGTGATCCTGGAGTCCAAGCATTGAGCCCTGTGTTAGGCTCCCTGCTCAGTGGTGTGTCTGCTTCTCCTCCTGACCCTCACTGTCTGTCTCTGAGGCTTGGGTGCAAAGGGAAACCACAGAAGGGAGGGCACTGACTGTACTGATGATTTTAGAGGTGACCGTGGCCACCGAGCAGAGCATGGGTTGGTTTGCGGGGGCAGAGGTAGAGCCAGCAGGAGATCCCGTGCCGTTAGCCCAGCAGAGCCGAGGGTGGACGGGAAGGGGCAGCAGTGCAGATGGGTGAAGGACAGCGTCAGTGCAGGTTAGGACGGGAACCCAGAGCCCTAAAGAGGCCCCATCAAGCGCGTTACACAGAAGGGGAAACTGAGGCTCAGAGAGGCGCCGTCTCTGCCTCCCCATCCACCTGCCCTGGGAACCGGGAGGGGGAGGGAATGGCACCTGCTGGCCCCAAGCCCTCTCTCAAGGCCACCTCTGCAGGTGGTGCCACATTGTCTTGACTCTTCCTGTTTGAGGCCAAATGAAACAAAAATGAGAAGTGCAGAAAAAATTGCAGATGGCAAATATAGCTTCAACCCCCATCCGTCACTTTTACTGTTTCCCTAGACTCATCTGTGCACAGAATGCCAATGTCGGGTTGTCAGGAAAGCTTCCGTGCACCAGGCCCACGCAGGATGGGACCCCATGGGGAGGGAACTCCAGGGACCCCCTTCCTGCTCCCCCGGGGGACAGGAGGACGCTGCCCTTCCTGGGGTTCCCTACATGTGTACAGGAGCCAGGTCAGCCAGGGGAGGCAGAAATTGGGACCAAATGCCTGGGGTCCCAGGGCACCTACCCAGCCTGGGAGGGTCTGGTTCACCCTGTGGGGAGTTCAGACCCTCTCGCTCAGTAGTGCAGAGGCGGGGACTGGGGAAGCTCTTGGCTCCACCCAGCGGAGGAAAGGCCCTCAACACAGCCCCAGACCATCTGTGCTCTGGGCAGGTGCTCTGTGTCCCAGAGTGGGGAGCCCAGAGTGGTAGCCTGGGGTGGGCCAGGCCGGTGGGCGGGGCTGGACCAGGGGGCGTGGTCAGGCAGGGTGGGGTTAGAGGGAGTGGGCGGGTCACAGGACCTGGCCAGACAGGAGGGCAGAGTCAGGAAGGTGGTGGGGCCAGTGCCCCAGAAGTGTGGTCTTGTTGAGGGTGGGGCCGTGGCGGTGGGCGGGGCCGGAGCAGAGGGGCGGGGCTAGGGCAGGATGGGGCTCCCGCTGCTGCCCTGCACATGCCCAGGCTGTGCCCGCAGGTGCATTCCACCAGCCTTGCTGTTTCCTTACTCTCTAATCTCACTCCACTCCCGCTCTTCAATCACAGAACCGGGTTTACCAGCGTCTTTTTGTTTGGACTGAATTTTATCTTATTAATTTGAGTGTGTTTGAGACTTTTCTTCTTGGGAAGTCTTGAACTCTGTAATGACTGCCTTTCTAGTTGAAAGTGTTCTTGCAGACCGTCCGCTGCTGTGTGGTGGGCATATATTTTAAATACATTGGACGGCACCGTGTTACGTCTCGGATCTGTTTGTGAGACTTCTACAAGTGGTTATGTTCGGCACCGTCGCTGTCACTGCTGAGTGTACAGGACGTCTGTTCGCGCCCCCACCGTTCTCGAGGCTCATCTTCACACTCCCTGTCACTGTCCCAGGAGGCCGCCACTTCCCTGTGGGCCTGGGTCCAGATTTCTGTAGGTGTGTGCTGCGGGTGGTCCTGGGTTGGAGAGTGTGCCCACTCATGTTCCCTCCCCACACAGGGCAGCACTGTCCCTGGTCCCCGCATTGATGGCAACACATCGCTGGCCAGAGCCGGCTGCTAAGTCGTGGCCAGTCCATTCAGTGTAACCAGATGTCTTCTTCTTTCCCAGTGATCAGAGCTTCTTGGCACGTGTTTGTTTGCGTTTTGACATTTACTTCCCTAGAGAAGATCTGTTTGTCTTCTCTTATCCACTTACGGAGATTCTTTTTCTTTTCAATTTACAAAATTGCATTTTAAATTCTAGGTGTTGATTATTTGCCAGCTTCAAACATGGACATACTCTCCAATCCGCCGGTGCCTGCTAATTTGTTCCCGATCTTCCTCATTAAACAGACATCCTTATTCTTGATGTAGTAATATTAATCATTCTTACGATCTGGTTTATACTTTTAAAATTTGTTTAAAAAGTGGTTCCCAGCCACAAGATTGCAAATACCCTGTACATTCTCCTGTTTTATTTCCTGCCTTCTGTAGGCATGAGTCCATGTGGAGCTCGCCTGTGTGGGGCTGGGGAGGGACCGATGCTTTCTGTCCTCGGTGCCCACAGCGAGCTCCCCCACCCACTCCTGTACAACCCCTCCGTGGTCGGCTGTCTATGAGGCCAGCACCGTCGTGGTCTCAAAACCATCATGTGAACATGCTACTTCGTGTGCTGGAGTTGCTGGAATGTTCTAGCTTTTGTTGGCCGTGTTCCCTTCGAGGGAAACATGCCAAAGCTCAACTTGCTTTCAGCAATGATGCGGCTGCCCTGCCCTGACTCGGCAGCACCTGCAGGAGGGCCCCTCAGGCTGCTGCCTTGGACCTGGCGTCCAGAAGCAGGTGCCACGGTGGGGCCCCCACGAGCCAGTGGAGTGGTCAGGAGCACTCTCAGGGGACGGGGAGCCACCTAGCTGGGTCCTCCATCTGTGTCCTCGTGGCTCAGGGCTGTCCTGAATGGAAGCTCAGGGCTGGGACCAGACCCCACACCTGCCATCCCCAGACCGGGATGAGGGGCAGAGGGGGCTGGGTAGCAGAGTCTGCCTGTAAGGTTCTGGACAGGGAACATGGGGGTGCCATCTTGTAGCATTTGCCAGTTTTGTGGGGTATACATGTTTTCGCCATGACTAATCTGAGGCTACCAGCTGCCCCCAGACTTCTGAAGCATTCCCGGTGTGAGAGTCAGCTCTGGCAAGTTGCTAGGGCCTGGTCTGGGGCTCCGCCGGCCCGGGCCTTTCTGGTTCCCCGTGATTTGGGCATATCTGGCTCCGTGGCCCCAAAGCCGCTGTGCCTGGGTGTGCAGAGGCTGGCATGAGATGGTGGGACCCAGCCAGGAGGACACGGGGGAGCTCCCCCCTCCCCTGGTGCTGTGGAGTAGCCTGACCCCAGGCCCCAGGTATGTGAGCCATGCTCAGGCTGCCGGCATCTCGCAGTCAGCCGCATGGGAATAGTTACACCAGGGAAGCTGGCAGCTGTGCAAGTCAGGTGGGTCCCTGGAGAGCTGCTTGTCACACGGTCCCCAGCACAGGGCTGCTGTGCCACCTTCCTGAGCCTCCAGGATCCTCTTCCATGAACGGGGAAGGGGGGATGGCCCCAGCCCCTTGGGACCCAGAGGGATTAAGGGAGATTAGGGCTCAGTTCCAGAAAGCTGTATTTATGCGTGTCCGCTTCTGGCCCCCATGCTGTCAGGGTTACAGGATATCCTGGCCAAGCCCTGTGTTCTGGGGACAGGTGGAGAGACAGTCCGTGTTCACAGGGACCATTGGGATCAGAGCCCAGCCTTCTCTGGGTCTGAAGCAGCCTTGCCATCTCCTGGACCTCGGGGTCCAGGCTGCTGAGACACAGGCGTGAGATGGGCAGCGGTCCCTGAGGCCCCACCACCCCTGTGTGGGGAGCACATGTGGGGAGCACTCGCCGCTGTGTGGGTGAGCACGGGCTCACCCAAGGTAATGCGCCCTCCCTCCTGGAGCTGGGCTCAGGTCTCAGGGCAAGAGCACGGAAGAAATGAGCTACTGGGCTCTGCCGCCACCTTCCAGGGATCCGCTGTGCTCTAGCCCTGGATTCACCGGGCACCTCTGCTCCCCCAGACCGCAGGGTCCTACACACCTGCCACCCAGACGCCCGGGCCTGTGAAGAGATCCCAGCTGGGGAGGGCTAGATCTCATTACAGGGTCCTCTTCGTTATAGGGGAACCCCACCCACGCACGTCAGGGTGCACAGTGCACATCCCAGCGTGCAGCTGCTACAGCGGGGGAACGGGGTAGGAACATACCCGTGTCATTGCAGGCGGTTACCTGGACAAAAATACACGATGCCAGTTACGTTTTGATTCCCGATGAATGACAGATCAGTTCTGCTCTATGCAGGTTCCATACAGTGTGTTCCTGAACACGTGGGGTCTGTTAGGAGGGGTTGGGCCCGTGGACGGGAACCACCACGTGTGATGCTCCCTGAGCCCCTGAACGCAGACCGCCTGGGCGGGGTGGGGGGCGAGCACAGAGCGACAGGAGCCAGTGGGAGGGAAAAGCACGTAGATGATCCATGAAAGCATTCTCTCGCGGCTCCAGGTTCTCTGGAAGATTTTCCATGAGTGGGAGCAGTGGAGCCTGCAGGTCAGGGGGAACAGGGCAGAGAAATCCGGTTTTCCGCACGCCAAGGCGAGAGGAGGCAGCAGGAGGAGAGCAGGCAGGAGGCTCTGTGGGCAGCAGGGGAGGGAGGGCCCTGGGCAGCTAGTCCGGACACTCCCCTGGGAAGACCTTCCCTCCGTCGGGTGCATCTGAACTTCTGGTTTCCCAGATTCCCTGAAAAGGAGTGCTTCTGGCCCTTCTTGGGAATCAGGGAATCCAACACCGTATCTTCCGGAATGTCGCAAGTCTCCCTTCTTCCCCAGCTGAAATCAAGACCAGTGCAGGAGGGAGGGAGCCAGGGCTGGAGAGGGCACAAGGTTAATTCCTGTCAAGGTCAAGGTCAGAGCCACCCATCGCCTGATGTCCTGGCTGTCCAAATTCAAGGAGAAACAGCCCCAAGCCCGAAGAATCAGAGCCCCCCTCAGATGGGAAGGAATCACACTTGACACCCTTCACTCACTCAATAGATTCTTCTGAGAAACTTCCCTCTGGGTCGTGAATGTGTCTCCATGGAAACTTGACACCTTGATGGTGATTACTGGGCTGTTGGAAATAGTGCAGAGAAGAATGTGGCAGGTGCAGAAGAGCCTTCTGGAACCTTCCAGCTCAGTCCCGCCAGCAGCTGGATGCAGCTGAGGGAGTGACCCAGCCAGGCCAGGTGCAGCAGAGACCAGCCAGCCGGGCCGCACCTGAACTCAGGCCCCAGAGCGGTGGGAACTCGGGAGCCACTGGCATTGTGAGCCCCAGCTCTTTGGGTTGGTCTGTCCTGCACCCAGAGTTCCCTGAGGGAGGGAGGGGCACAGACTGGGGGTGTCCTGGAGTTTGATGGGCCGGTGGGGAGGGGCTCCCAGGAAGGCTGTCTGCTCCTCCTGGCCCCGACCCGCTCCCCAGCCTCAGCAGGTCTACAGCTCTGCGGCTGCAGCACACTCCCTGCGAGCCCCCTCCTGCAGGGGTTCTTGCTCGCCCTGCTGGCCGCACCTTCCGGTCCCTTGTCCGCTTCCACGAGTCCTCCCGTCAGTGAGCGGTGACACGTCGACATTAATCTCCCCACCTGGCTCAGGTGGTTTCTTCTGGGATTCCTCCGTACCCCAGGAGCCTGCAGGCACGTGGGTGTCTTGGTTCATCTGTGATTCAACAGAGGGGCCTCCCAGCATGGGGGCACCTTTGTGTCACATGTGGCCCAGTGGGGCCAAAGCCAGAGGTGCTTTCTAAGGAGCTGTCATTAGGGACACCGAGGGGCAGGTGCCATCTTCCCCAGGAACCTGGGGTCAGGGCCCGTCCACAGTCACACAGAAGCAGCTCCTGCACTACAGTGGCACGTCCGCTGGTGGGTGGGGTTTCGCTTGTGTCCTCTGCTCTGGGAGCTCACGTATTCCATGCGCCGGTTCTTGCTACAGCTTTGGAATCTGCTTGACCCAAGCATTTTACTGTCAGATCTTCACATCCTCTGGACAAGGGGGGGAAGCGGTGGTTTGGGGAGAAGAGGTTTCCTAAGTGAGAGCATCCTGCGCAATGACGTCCAACCCGTGTGTCCGTGACGGGCTCTTGGGACAGGTAAAGCCAAGACTATGTAATTCCCCAAATCCAGACACAGTCCCCGTGGCGGGGCTGGGGAAGGCCACCGTCCCACCCTGGCTGTTTGTGTCTCAGGCTGTCGAGAGGCAGGTGCGCTCCCAGGGCTCCTCGTCCCAGCTCAGGGCTGCTGCTTACCTGCCCAAGGGGCCCTTTCTCACCCGGGCCAGGCGCTCTCTGCGGTCCTCCTGAGCAACCTCTGTGCCTCAGGAGCCTGTGAGGCCTCACGCAATGTCCGTGGAAAGACGACTTATGTGGGAACGTTCATGGAGTTGAGCCCCCTCCCCCCACATGCAGACTTTGTCACGCTCACAGGGGCCCCTGGCTCCTCCCTGGAGAATCCGGTGTGAACAGCCCGAGTGGGCCGGGGCACCAGCGGCCCAGTGCTGCAGACCGTGTCAGCCGCCTGATGTGGGAGCTCGCTCCACCCCCCTGCTTGGCCTCACTCTGCCCTTCCCCACCCCACCCTGCCTCTCTCTGGGCTCCTTGCTCGGAACCCGCAGGAGGACCCCCCGCAGTACCGGCTGAGATGCCCCCCGTCCACCCCTACGCACTCTGGCTGGACAGGCGAGGCTAGGAGTGAGACACTGCAGGGAGCACTGGGGTGGGCGTTGGGGGGGCTTCCTGAGGCGGTCAGGGGAGGGACTCGAGGCATGGTCCACCACAGGTCTGATGGTTCTGTGCCCACACACTCGGTGAGTTCACACACATGTCCGTCTTCAGCTGACATGCCGTGTTGTGCCCTCAGTGCTCAGGACGACAGGCTCTGTCCGTTATTTATTCAAGTGCTGACAGTGTTTGACCCCACACGGGATGAGCAGCAAGACGCCAGCTGCAGAGACGGTCCTGTGATGGGCCTGACTGTCATGCCCAGCGCCCGAGCACTGCCCATCCCCACCCAGCTCAGCTCCGGGCACTCAGCATGCAGTGAGGACATGGGACCCTGGATGTGTCCTCAGGGACCACAGGCCGGGTGGGAGGCCACCTTCCTCAGCGAGCGGTTTCTGCTGAGCTTGCCAAGCGCAGAAAGCATGTCCAAGGCCGTCACGGGAGTTGATAAGTGAACGCACTTCAGCTCCATCTCCCTCATTGGGAGCAGCCTTCCTCGGGGCTCCGAATCCCAGGCCTGTCGTACGTGGAGTCAGCTGCGGCGTCGTCACTGAATATAAATAAAGACATTTGGGGGGTCACACTGCGACAGGTGCTCACACACTGTGCGTGTGGAACCCTAGGGCCTTGCTGCAGCATCAGCCTCACGCATGTTTCTTGAGCGACGTCAGCAGTCAAGCTCTCCTTATGTTTGCCCTTCAGCCCTATCTTACTCTGCTCGTTTTATACGGGGGCTTTTGCTCTCGGAGGTCGACACGTACAAATGCATCACCGTTCAGGTGTTCTCTATTGCGTCCACATCAGGGCCAGTTTTCTCTGTGTTCTCCTGCTTCAGCCCATCTTGGGTCCTCACAGTCCTCACACGTTTCTGCCCCTCCGTGTGCTCTGTGTGTATCCGCTTCCACCGTCCTGGGCTCTTCTCTGAAATACGCTTGTGCTCCCTGGGAGGGACCGTCGCCTTGTGGACAGCAGTGCAGAGCCTGGACTCAGACCGCCGGGGGGACCTCACACTGCCCCGGCCCAGCAGTGTGGCCTTGATGACCACTGGCTCCTCATCCTTGAACTTGGAGTTGAGGGAGTGTGTGGAGGGAGAGAGATCCCAAGCAGGCTCCACACCCTGTGCAGAGCTTGATTCAGGACTCGATCTCGCAACCTAGAGATCCTGACCTGAGCCTAAATCAGGAGTCGGACGTTTAACTGACTGAGCCACTCAGGCGCCTACAACTGTGTGACTTCTTGCTTTATGCATTTCTTTGTTCCCTCAGAGACATTGCTCCTCTCTGAGACTCCTCTCATGCCTCCTGGTTATTCGTAAGGATCTAAAATGACTGGTGTTTAGAACCAACACAAAGGGAGACAGTCACCCTATCTCTGGCACTTACAGTGTGTCAAATGCTGAGATCTGTGACTTAATCCTCACAATATCCTTGACACATCCACTATGATCAGCTTTATTTTGCACCTAAGGAAATGAGGCTCAGAAGGTTGAAATCACTTGTCTAAGGCCCATGGCTGGGATGTGCCAGAGCCTGTATTTTTACGAAAGATGGGACGAATCTGAAGTCTGTGTTTTTTCCCTCTGTGTCATGTTGTCGGTCTGTTCCATTCGTAATTAAAAAAAGAAAAATTCAACCCGTAATTTTTTGTAGCATAGTACAAGGAAAGTAGCGGTAAAGTTTAATTTCAGAGTTTGCTTAACACTGGCCTGAATCAAAGATATGTTTTAATTCCTTTATTCCTTTTTTCAGTGTAATGTTTGTCAGTTGTTCACAATGACCTATTCTGTTATTGGCTGTGTGTCAAGTTTATAGAGGAGTCTAGAAAGCATTCTGCATGTCTGTTACTATGATTTACTTTCTCTTACATGAGCATTATAATCTCCATGTCTCTTTCATCAGTTCATATGTATTCTGCAAATTTTCTGTTAGAGGCTTTATTAATCAGAGTTGTTTTATTTTATTTTTTTTTGAATATTTTATTTATTTATTTGACAGAGATCAAAAGTAGGCAGAGAGGCAGGCAGAGAGAGAGAGAGGAGGAAGCAGGCTCCCTGCTGAGCAGAGAGCCCGATGCAGGGCTCGATCCCAGGCCCATGGGATCATGACCTGAGCTGAAGGCAGAGGCTTTAACCCACTGAGCCACCCAGGCGCCTCAATCAGAGTTGTTTTAAACTCACTGACTTACATTTCCAATATCTGTGTCGTAGCTGAGTCGGGTTGTGTTGGTTGTTTTGTCTCTTGACTATAAATATTTCCCCCTTGTCTTTTCTTGTGTCTTGTGCTTCTGAGTTGAAAGCTGGACACAGGAAAGGACAGCAGAAGCTGAGATAATAGTATTCACACCTGGCAACGTGCAACAAGCTTGCATCTTGTTCTGTGCAGACCTGTTTTGTGGGGTGAGTTGAGCTCCCAACGCAGCCGGAGTTGAGCTGGATCTGGGTGTGTTGGTTTCATAGTTACCGTCCCTGTACACAGCCTCCAGAGTCTTCTAGCACCACCTTGTGCCTGTGGTTGGCTTAAGTTACTGGAGCATTTTCCTCCGTGACCTTAGACCATCCTCTAAATGTGAGCCTGTGCCTCAGAGAGGGCCTCTCTGTACCCACTTGTCCCTCTCCCAGGTCCTCCGCTGTGACTTGAACTCAGTGCCTGCTAACCTCGTGGTGGGGGAGTGGGGCTTCTCTGGTGTCCTGGCTAATTGTCGGGACTAGGCAGACTCCATGTCACCAGGTCTCGGGTGAGGCTCTTGCAGTGATCCTGACCCCCCAGGATCATCCACACGCTGCCTTGTCGTTTTGATGTGTCGTGTGTGGGAGCTCCCTGCCCTCCACCAGCAGAAGGCATCCCTTACGATCTGGGCCCAGGGTGTTTTTAGAGCTGTCCCCAAGCAGGGTGTTTCTCTGAGCACTTCCTCTGGCCAGAGTGTGTCTCCAGCCATGACTCGGAGGTGGCAGGGTTGGCTGAGCTCCTGAGCTATTGGAGGTTTTTGTACAGGGGTGAACAGGGGAGAAGGATCTGGGAAGGGCTTCGTTCCTTTCCCGCAGTGACAACTGTGCCCCTCTCCCAGGCAGCACAACAGAGGGCAGCTTTCTCGTGTCCTGGCCTGTCTCCAACCTTTTTCTTTCATTCGTTATTATGTTGTGTTGGTCGTCATACTGGACATCGTTAGTTTTGACGTAGTGTCCACGATTCCTTGTCTGCGTGTGATACCCAGTGCTCCATCCAGCCTTTCTCTTGAGTCTGTAGCAAGATCCGGGGAGCATTCACACATGCTTACACACGTGCCGTATGTCTGGGGCTTCTAGGATCTGTGCTCACGGGCCGGCCCATCCTGAGACTTTAGAAGCCTCTGAAACAGTTTAGAAGAAAGGCTCCTGCTTGCTCTTAAAGCAGCCCCGTGTCACTGTTACCCTGACGCAGGGAAGCCGTGCTCCTTCCCCATCTCTCCTCGGAGGCACCTTCCTAGGATTTCAGGTTAGTTGGTTTTCCTGCAGCCTCGACTCTCTCATGGGTCCCAGCAAAGCTGCTTTTGTCTCTCACCTGGCCTTTTCTTGTCGCTGGTATGGGGCTGGCTTCCTTTCTAGCGTTCTTCAACCTACGTGGAGTCCAAACGGTCATGACCCTTCTCTTTGCGGATGTGTTACCTTCCCTCATAGGCTGTGGGACAGACCCTAATGGTCTCGGCCGTGCACGGCTGAAGAGGACGCTGGGAACACAGTCTGCCTCCCACACAGCTGTGCGTCCGGATGAGCACAAGCTCGCGGGATGCGAGGACTGCTCACTGATGGCGGCTGGCTGCCTCGGCCTGCCCTGTCTTCTCAGTCTTCACGATATCGCCCCCATTCAGTCAGGAGGAGTGCTCGAGTTCCGAGACGTGGCGTCCCCGTCACAAAGCCCCAGAGCAGCAGTGCTGAGGCATAGACGCTCCATTCTGGGCACAGCCCCAGTCAGTGGGAACATTAATGGGGACACAGGCATGCCCACCCTCCGGACTCCAGAAGCTCTCAGACCCAGACCCGCCTCCTTGGTCCTGGGCAGTCCCTTCTTCCTGGTTAAGAAAAAATGGATTTTGTTCCTCCTGGACCTTTAGGCAATTGGACATTTGTTAAGCGGAAAGTAACTGTTTTCCCCAAAGCCTGCTCAGAAGTATAGAGACACAGATTTCCGAGCCATCAACTCAGCTGTGTAAAATAACTTGATTCCTCTCTAACTATGGTTTCTCCCTAGAGCCTTCACTCTGCCTAATGGCAGGAGAAAATAGATTCATTTCCAGGTGAATGGCATCAATTCAGGGTGGTGAGCTGCTCTTTCTAGACAACCCAACCTAGACTCCCTCTGCTCTTAGGCGGCTGGTTCACGTGGGGTCAGGGTGGGACCCTCAGCCCTCACCTTCTGGGCTGACATCTCCTGACTGTGCACGTCACCATCCCGGATCTGGTCCCAACGGTCCATGTGCCTTTCTTGCTGTCGCATCCCCTGACCCAGATGTCTTCCTGGGGCCGCATCCCTTCCTGCGCCATTAGAGTCCTCTGTGGGACCCGGGGTGCACCACACTGCCCCCGCCCTTGTTGGGATGTGGAAACCCAAGGGCTATCTCCCAGGTCCCCTCTACCCTGAAGCCCCACCTGCCCTCACCCTGGCTGTGGGGGACCCCCGTGAGGTCGGTGCTTCCAGAATCTCAGATAGGAGCAAACCCAAGTCCTGTCTGTGTTCAGCCCTCCGATGTGTCAGGGGCATCCCCTGCTCTCTGCTTCACAGGTAGCTCTGGGGGTGGGTGTGTGTGGGTCTCTCACAGACCCGCCTCTGTGTCTCGTCTCTCTCTCAGACTCCACTTCCCCCACCCAGGGGTCACCTTTACCTGTTCGGGGTGGGGAACCTCAGACCCCCGATACAGGAGTCACGGTGTCACAGCGAGGCCAGGGCTCCTCGCCCACAGTGTCACAGTGTCCCGTGGCCCCACGCAGCGGTCATCAGCTCACATGGCGACTTCGCTGCTCAGGTCCGAGCTGAATTTCTGTCACGGGTCCTGGGTGTGCAGGGGACGGTTGGGAGGACTGCGGATCAGCGTTGGCCACGGGTCTTACCTGGCCAGACGAGGCACTGGCTGTCTTTGCTGCCACTGCTGCTCAGCACCTGGTCCACCCTGGATGCAGGGGTGCAGGGAGGGGGCTTCTGTTTTCTGAGTCAGCTTGTTATATGCCTGGAAATTTGACAGACACAGCAATGTATATAAAAGGTTGCGGGCAGAAATTTTTAAAAAATTGCCCCATCTCCTTTACAAATTTTAGAACTCCATGGAAAAGTGTGTTGGGGGGGACCTTAATTGGATGGGGTGACATCTCTGTCAACAGGCTTCAGTTATGCGAAGTCCCTTTAAAAGTTATTTTCTTACTGAGTTCGGTGTGTAGACTCAGGCTTATTGTACACGTTGTATCCTGAACCAGGCATTGTGGTGACAGTGTTCACTGGCTCTTCGGGCAAGAGATGTTTCCTGGTCTTCTGGGCACAGAGCCCATGTGGAGGGCCGATGCAGACACCGGGGTGAAAGGGAAGCCAACTGTCCAGTGAATCCCATGCACCGGCTACTGGTTCTGGCCGTGGAAAGACTGTGGATTACTGCCCTGTTGAGGATCTTTACTTTGGTCAAAGGAGCACAGCCCCAGTGAAGCTGACTTAGCACCCCATGGAGGTGGAGGGCAGGTTTGAACACTGGGTATGCATCTCCCCCGCTCAGCAGACACTTTGGAGTCCTGCCCCCTTACTCTGGAGGAAATACCTTGGGCCCTAGGAACACAAGGGCCTTGCCGTGGGGTACTGCTGGCCCCCTTAACCCCTGTGAGCTTATAGTTGGCCCAGTTTTCTGTCTCTCTGGCAGGGACATGTTTCTGGGCTTCTCATCCATACATGGGGTCTGTCTGAAGTTTTCTTTAAGCCCTTGGCTGGGAGCCTGGATGGTGGGTGGGAGACTCTTCCTTTGTCTCCCTAAGTTGGGCAACAGAGCTTGCTGGGGAGGCAAAGAGAAGGTAGCAGAAGTTGCTATCCGAGTAGCCTCCACCCCCAGCTGGTGCGACACACCGGCTGGTGCGACATGTCCCCACAGGAGGCCAGCAGGAGAGGGTGGGCCCAAGCTGCTCAGACCCTACAGCCAGTCTCCCCATACTGCCCCAGGACTGTGGGCCCCACAGAGCTAGTGGGTCCTTCCACATCCTGCACAACAAGGGTGGTCAAGAGAAACCCCGCAAGTCCTGTCAGAGCCCTTCGGCAGGGCCAGCGGCTCCTCCTGTGAAAGTGCACCATGAACCGACACCGGGAACGTCCTGGCTCCTTCTGCACTGATGTGGGACGGTGACAGGATCCACTGTGCAGAAGGCCAGGGGCTCCGGGCCCAGACTCCCACGCCAGCCGAGGGTCTCTGAGCCTGTTTCCACATCTGTAGAACAGGCACTGAAGTGTCACTGCCACACACAATTGCTGTGAGGGTGAAGGCATTGTGCGGTGGCACCTTAGCACAGTGCTGGGCCACAGGACGTCCTCTGCAACGCCCTGCATCACTACCTGAGGCTTTTACATCAAAGAGAAAGTTGAGAACACAGGAAAGAAGATGAGAGGATGTAGTCCTGAGACCACACGCACCAGGGGCCCGCTTCCCACGGCAGCCCCGGACCAGCATGCCCAGCACCATCCCTCCCCACCAGCACCAAACAGACCCGCTTCCCAGAGGAAGCAGCAATCTGAGCCGAGAGACGAGCAGATATGCAGTTTGACGTAGCCTCTCAAGCAGGTGCATTCCTCAGGAGACAGGTTTAGTCGCCATGGCAGGAGACCTGCATAAGAGACAGTGGACAGAAATGGGGAATTTCCTGTTTCCCAGGCATCGGCTGTGAAGGGTCTTGTGTGGCCCCACACTAGGGCTCCATCAGCCATGGCCAGACCTCATGACCCAAGATGGCGCACACCCTTCCGCTTCCGTCAGGGACATGACCGGAAGCAGCATGCGTCTCTTTCAGTCTGCTGGTCATAACAGTGGTGAGAAAGGCTGGGAGTGTAGTCTTTTATTCTGAAAGAGGAGAGTCCAGCTAAACCCATGGTGCTCATTGCTACAGCACAAAGGATCGACCAAGGGTTGCTTCCAAGCCTTGAGGGCCTTTTCCATTTATAACCAAATAATTCGAAGAAGGAGGTAGATGCTGAGACAGCGGTTTCAGCTGGGGACAGGAGATGACCAGCAGTGTTAGGAAGAGAGAGCAGACCAGTGGTTTAAGACAAGCTGTGATTTTGGGCCCGTGAGATCCCTGAGTCATTGGATGGTACAGATCTGAACTTCGAAACAGACAACAGTTCCAACTAGAAGGGAGATGGAAATTGTTTCTCAAAACATTTGTACTGCTGCAGGCAGAAGAGCCCACAGAATGCTGATGACATCTTAAAGTAGCTCTTGGGCAACTTCACTCTCCTGAACAGTCCTTGATTTTATTATGCATCACCGTGACAGCCAGTTAATGCGTTCCCAGCATCCACGTGTCAGCCGTCCGCCCTCCACAGTGTAAATCCGAACACCGTTCCTGCAGACAGCCCTCCCCTTCCACCGTCTCTGGTACTGCTTCGCGAATCTCACCGTGGCGCACGTGGGATGCTTCGTCCCCCCAGCCATGGGGATGCAACTGGCCAGACCCCCTTCTCAGTGTGCACCCCAGCCCCAGACTGCGTGCAGGAGAGCCGTCCTCTGAAAGGGACATTGGAATGCGTGGGCGGTCTCGCTGAGCAGTCTTGTCTCCCGAGCCGCTTGTAAGTGGGCGCTCCTCGTATCTGCACACACAGAAGTCAGTGCTGGCCATGGGGGAGGACCGAGCTCCTCTCTCTGTTTGTGAGCGATTTTCCTGCACAGTAGCCTCTCACTTGCCTTTCCCTTCTAGAAACAGTCGTCCACCTGAATGTCAGATAGAATTGTCTCAGAGATGATAATGTGTTTCCAGCTCTCGGACGTCTGCTTCATCTTCCTGAACGAGCTTCAGGATTTGTGCCGCCGCACACCTGAGTCTGTTCCTGGGCTGGCAGCCCTGACAGGGCCCAGACATACACACACAAACCTGGGCCCAAACCTGGGGTGATGACCTAGAAACTCAATGCCCAGGTCTGTTTCCAGTTCTACATTTCAGGAATGCTCCCTGCCCAGTATATCACTCTCTCATTTAAACAGAGAAGAGAAATTGGAGCTTTTTCCTGGGAAGGTGAGAAGGTGCCACTTCAGAGAAGTGACAGTGAGGGCTGACTCACACATTCACTCTGCAGAGGACTCCGTGATCTCCAGGGAGCATCGCGCCCACAGCTGTCGGAGCCCAGGATGGAGGCAGTGCACACTAGACCAGCTGAGTTATCCGGGGCAGAGCTCCAGCGAGTCCCAGAGAGGGTCTCAGGGACCACCGTCATGGGGAACATCTGCTCATGGCCTGCTTCCTCCATCTCTCTGCAGTAAAGGCAGTGCTAGAAGCCACCAAACCAGGCCTCTCCCTGAGAGTTTGGAGCCCATGGGCACGTTCTGGGTCGACGTCCTGGGTCTTCAGACCCTCTCTGTTGTTGGCACAGACACGCGAGTCCCAAGAGCAAGTCAGGTGCCCCAGGGAGTCCGCAGCCATTCCCGACAGAAAGCACAGAGGGTCTGGCTAGGCAGAGATAGGGGCACATCCCCTATGGTCAGGTGTTACAGAGCCGAGTTACTGTAGAACTCATTTGCTCCCTAGCATCCTAACACAGCACATTCTTTCCCCCTAAACTCCCCTTCAGGTGTTCGACAGGAATGGTGTAATGAAAGGAACTGTTTGTCCCACATAAGGAATGTTGGGGCTTGTGGTACCGTCTCCATGAGGGCATGCAGATCTGAGAGCTGGACCTTAAGACAGAAATGCGGGGTCTCCCAGGAGCATATTCAGGAAGGTTCACACTCTAGCTGTTGGCCCCTTGAACAGCCTGCTCTTCTGGAGTCATCTTCTCTCCTGCTCTGTGGTCCAGGACTCCAGCCCAGCATGGCACGTCCACCTTGTATCCTGCTTAAAGAACTTCAGGACTCTGCATGGACCACCAGGCCTCTACAAGGCCTCCTGCATGTCACTCCCTGACCCCTGTCCAGTCCAGGCCCTCAGAGTTCCTGCACAGGGGATCCATGTCCTGTTGCAGGAAGCTCCCCTTTCCAGGGAGAGGCTCCGGCTTGTCTGGGGACACCTTCCAAAATTCCTGGGGGACCTGGAGAGGCAGCAACTAGCTGACCCCAAAGCCCTGTCTGTGGGATCCAGACTGAAGTGGGTGCACACTCAGCATCGTCTCATCCTGTGGGCACTGTGCTTGTCTGTGTGTGCGGGTTCCCCGGTCTCATTCCTAATAAGTGTTGGAGCCTGGGCTAATGTCTAGGTGGGCAAGGTCTGGAATTCTCACTTTTAGCCTCAGCACTATGAAGGTACTGCCCTGATCTGGTCCCATTATCTCTCACTTGGAGCAAAGCCATAGCTCTGTTTCCCCTCTTAATCCATTACCCGGAGCCTGGCATTGACAGATGGCATGGTGATGCTTCTGTTTTTCCCGTTCTCGTTACGGGAAAAAGTTCTTGTTCTCTGGTACACTTCTACATCCTCCTGTTCTTTGTTTCCTATCTTCGCCACAAAATCCCTCCATTGTGCAGCAAAACTTAACTACCTATATTTTCCTCTGGGTGCCCACTCACTCTGTTCCCTCTCTAAGAATTCTGTTCCCTCTCCTTTTCTCACTCCATTATTCTTCATGGATAACCACTACTCATCTGTGAGACTCCGTTCAGGCATCATCTCATCAGGGGAGCCTCTGCCCAGCTGGGTGAGAAGCCTGTTCTCTGTCAGGAGGTGCTTCTCTCCACCCCTCACTCACTCATTCCCTCATGCAGTAAGCACTGATTGGACACTCGCTGTCCCAAGCACTGAGGTACAAAGGTGATTATGGCATGGACCTTGTCCTAGTCATGCCCCTGCCCTGTTCTGTGAACATCTCACAGTGGACCCATGAGCTCACCCTTGAGGCCACCATTCACTTACCCATATTGGGCTCCTGACAGAGGCCAAGCCAATTAGAGGCCTTCCCTGAGATTTTCCAAAGTCGAACACTGTGTGTATTTCTCCAGTGGCCATGGCTCCATGACGTGAGGCTCAGGGGATGTGGACTCCCACATTACCTGACCCCCCGGAGGAGCTGGTCCAGCACGGCAGGGAATAAAGTCAGAGCAGGGACTGAAGGGGACACGATGGTGTTCTGTTGTCTGGTGTCTGCTGCTCCCGAAGCTTGTGCCTGTCTGCCGCCTGTCTTGAACTAGCCCACCCAACCTCGGTGGGAGCCAGGTGGGACCAGATGGCCCACCTGGTATGCATGACTGAAGAGTCTAGAGCTGTCCTCAGATGTGCAGGCAAGTGCAGGGGACCCACAGGACCATGAAGCACCCCTGGTTCTCGCAGGAGTGAGGAGTCTTTCTCATGGGCTTGTCTAAATGACAAGGAAGGAAGCGGGGTTTCTGGGGGCCAGGAACAGCTGTAGCCTGGGGAGAGCGGCCGAGGGCAGGACCTGGGACCTTAGAGGAATGCGGCCTCTGTCAGAGCCCCAGGCCAGCAGAGCAGAAGCAGGAATGCCCCAGCCTCCCTCTCCTCCCGCCCTCCAGGCTCCTGCCAACTCCCCCACCGGGCTGAAGCCGACCAGGAGCGGAGGAGCCGCTTTCAGGCAGAGTTGGGCCCAGCCGCCCTGCACAGAGCAGAGCGGGCGGAGGAGGAGCAGAGCAGCAGGGGCGCAGAGAACAACCAGCTCAGAACCCTTCCTCCTGGTCCTTGACGACAAACGCCCCTTGGCCCCTGGCATTTGGAATTGTGACTCTGTCGTCTGAAAATGGGAGTTCTGACAACTCGGTCTACTTCCATGAGTCTCTACTGAGCCACAGTGTGATCCAGGACTGTACTAGCCCAGGGCCTGGTATACAGTGGGTGCTCAAAAACATCTATGGAATGACAGGTTGGGTGGACAATAAAGTCTCATGTAGATGCTACAGGGGACAAGACCCTGATGGATAATCCCTGCCCTGTTGGTCACCTTCTACCCCGTCCTTGGGTGAGAAAAGCATCTTTCCCCTGTTCTGCTGTCAGAGCGAGGAAGAGGTTGGGCGAGTGGTCACAGAGCCTCTCTTTTGCAGAGACTATGGCCCAGCGGGGCACTGAGCTCCTAGTGGTTCGGCAGTGACTGTGTTACATAAAAGAAGAAAAGGGCACGTGGGACTGCTTCCGTGTCCATCGGAAACCACGTGCGCCTCCTCCAGAAACGCCTCCGACGCTAGGACTCCAGAAGGGCGGCTTCTTGGGAGTGTCATGGCACAGTGGCCCTCGTTCCATGACCCCCCTCCTCACTAGCCAGGCTAGATGTCTGGACACGAGCACCCTCAGTCCCTGGACACCCATCACCTGTTTGCATAGCGGACAGACCTACCCCTTGGAGCAGCCTGGCTGCGCTCGTCCCAACGCTGCGGGGCCTGGTCCTGTGTCCTGCTGGAGAAGCATGGCTGGGAACTGGCGAGGGGGGCAGAGGAGTTTGGTTTCAGGGTAAAAGCTGGGAGAAATGCTGGATTCATGGCAGGTGGCCGTGATTCTCGGGGAAGCGTGTAGGTCTGTTCTGAAGGGAGTACTGATTGCTCTGATGGAGCCTGGAGTCTGGAGTGCGTGTGCTCCAGGTCTACAGAGTCTCAGCCAGTCTTCCCAGACAGTCCCTGCAGGTGAGCAAGTGTGTTTGCTGGGGACAGTTCTCCCTGCCCAGGCCGCCTGTGACCCAGTCTACCAGCGCCCCCTGCGCAGGGCCAGCAGTGTCGTCGGCCCCCTTCCCTCCCACCTGTGCTCTTTACATAGGAAGGACGCTTCTGCTGCAGAGCAAGACACGGGATTACCCCAGCGCATTTCAGCGGGAGCCTGCCTGGTATGGTCTCTCTTTTGTGCAGTCAGCAAGATGGTTTGAGCTCACTGATCTCAAAGCTGAGCTTGTCTCAGGACCGATTCCAGGGCTGCTGAATGCTGGGCATCTCCCTGTGAGGACATGTGGTCACCCTGGCCGTGCTCCCAAAGCCGCAGATCCTAGGTCTGCTCCCCGCACCCTGCTTTCCTCTGGACCATGAGCTGGCCCATCCAGGGGGCTGTGGGTAAAACACAGGGAGGCACAGAGGTGGTGCCTGGATAACTTTGGAATGTCTCATTCCAGGCCCCTCCAGGTGCAAGAGACAGAAAACCCAATGCCAACTAGGCTCAGTAGGAGACTGACGGACTCATCTAACTGAGCAGAATGAACAAAATCAGAAGTTGGATCCAGACTTCCAAAAGCAGTCACGACCCTCTTTTCTCTGTCCATCTTGAGGCTTCGTCTTCTTCGTATTGGTTAATATAAGGCCAGCTCCTCCCTGAAGACGGCTGCAGTACTGGTTTAACGACAGCCCCTGTACTAGTTTAGGTAACCACAGTCCCTGTACTAGTTTATACAAAGTCAGCCCCTATATCAGGCAGCCCGTTTATATAACGACAGCCGTGTACTAGTTTATGTAATGACAGCCCCTGAGCTACTTAATATAATGATGGACCCTGTACTAGTTAATATAACAACAGCCCCTGTACTAGTTAATATAACAGACCCTGTGCTAGCTTATATAACGACATTCCCTGTACTAGTTTACATAACGACGGACCCTGTGCTAGTTTATAGGACAGCACCTGCATTACTTGACATAACCACACCTCCTCTCCCCGGCTGCCCCCCACCCCCATGCTGAACTCAGATCCCTCAGGAAAGGGGCTTGGTCTGGGACCGCCCACACAGCTCCTGGGCTGTGATTGGATGGACATGAGTCATAGGCACACTGTCAGCCAATCACACGAGTCCCAGCACTCGGAGCTCTGATTGGCCTGGCCCAGCAGCCCCTGGGCCTTGGTTCAGAGAGGGCTGGATGCTGGCCAGTCCCAGGGCAGAGTACCTGGCTCTGGCTCTTCCCACTCGCTCTCTCTGCAGTCTGAGCTGCTGTCCTGGGAAACCAGGAGCTCTCTGAGAAGCTGAGACCCCAACCTGATACTCTGACAAGGAAACAGTGTAGCTTCTGGCTCCTCAGGCTGCCAGGACCCCCTGGGCTCACAGGGGGACCACGAGGCTCCCAGGTCCCTGTATTAGTTTATATGGTTGAGACCCCACCTAGGGAGAAGCCTGTACAGAGGGACTGAGTGGCTCAGCCCCAGGGGGAAACGGGGTCTGGGACACCCCTGGGAGGGAGGCCATCAGACAGGTGCTTTCACTGTGGACTGGGCGTGAGCCACACAGAAGCGACTCGCTGCTGGCTGCTTGCACAGGTCAGTGGTGTTCAGTGGCGTGCACTGTCCTGTCCCATCCGCCATCCTAGGCAGTCGCAGGTGGACTGTGTCGGGCGGTGAGGCGGCTGTGGCCCGAGGTCAGGGCCCCTGGGAGTCCAGGCCTGCAAGTCTGAGGGCCCCACAGCTTGTCCCAGCAGGACCTCCACAGGTCGCCGAGCTGAGGGTTCGCAGGGAACGGCTGTGCTGGCGAACAGGGGGACCGGACAAGGGCATAATGCTCCCTGAAGGCTCTGGACCCTGTGTGTGTGGGCGCGGGCCTGGCTAGGGTGCATGTGCGGCCTCTTGTCAGGGCTGCCTGCGTTCGGGTGGACGCCCAGGACTCAGGAGAGTGAGGGTCTCGGCCCCGAAGAGCCACAGCTCGGGACTGTGGACGAAGGTCGGGCTGCAGGAGGACCTGCGCCTTGCGGGTCTGGGACGGGACATGGAATGATGTGCAGATCCAGGACAGAACCTAAGCTGTGCGGGTCCGGGAAGGGACAGCAATGACACGCGGATCCAGGATGGGACCTGCGCTGTGCGGGTCCGGGTCATGATGTGCAACCTGCGGATCCAGGACAGGACTTGCAGCCAGAGGCCTATCTCTGACTTGGCATCAGGGGCCTGGATTCCCGAGAAGCATCCTGGTAGGACGCCCATTCAGCGGGAGCTGCTGGAAGGTTCCTCCGCAGAGCCCCATTCTCTTCCCAGGGCCCAGCTCGTGCTTAGCAGCTGGTCAACAGACGTCTCCTGCGCCCCAGAGCTGTCCGGGGTGGGCGTCCTTCCCGGACTCAGAGCAGTTTCACTGGTATCAGTTCCAGGTCTCGGTTCTACCTGTGGTCCCGACTCAGACAAACTTCCATCACAGAAGAATGACAGCATGAAGGGCTTTAGACGTGGGTTGCAGAAGCTGCGGGCACATGGAAGCTGCAGACCCAGAGAGAGGCTGTCCCTGCGTCCCCTCATCTGCCTGGACACACCTCCTGCACCAGGAGCCTGATGGTCCTCGGTCCCGGCAGCGTTCTTTTTTTAAAGATTTTATTTATTTGACATAGAGAGATCACAAGTAGGCAGAGAGGCAGGCAGAGAGAGAGGAGGAAGCAGGCTCCCCGCTGAGCAGAGAGCCCGATGCGGGACTCGATCCCAGGACCCTGAGATCATGAGGTGAGCCGAAGGCAGAGGCTTAACCCACTGAGCCACGCAGGTGCCCCCCAGCAGTGTTCTTATAAGGAGAACCGGCCCTCGACAGAGAGGAGCCTGGACCTCCACACCAACCTGGGATGGACAGAGCTCCTCCCGTGGCCACCCCACTGCCTAGTCTTCCTTCTGGGGTGACTCGCCCTCCCCCGGGCCCCACATCCCTGCCCTCTCCCTGGGCAGAGGCCTCTGCTTCACCTCTTAGCCGCTGCAGGGGAGGCTCCCTGTGCCCCGGGTTTCCACGCGTGTTTGCGGCATGACTGTTAGTGAGCTTCCCCAGTTTCTCTCTGCTTAATCTGTCTTCCCTGGAG
Organism: Mustela erminea; assembly: GCF_009829155.1. Lineage (NCBI taxonomy): Eukaryota > Metazoa > Chordata > Mammalia > Carnivora > Mustelidae > Mustela > Mustela erminea. The sequence continues at coordinate 91,471,841 of NC_045626.1, read as the reverse complement.
GGGTGACTGGGGCCTGCAGGTTGGGGGTGATCATAACCTACTCCTCGAAATGAGACCGGGCGGGTGCTGCAGGTTCCTGGCACAACGTGTCCTCCTTGAACCCAAATGTGTGCTCCTTGAACCCAAATGAGGCTCAGGCCCGGTCCCCGATCCTGTCTACACAGGAGGGAGCTGAGCCCCTGTGTGACCCAGTTACCCCGCAAACGGGGAGTCAGATGCCATCTACCTTGGCGCGATGAGGGGGGCTGGAAGCTTCCCGCTGTGCGGGGGAGTCCGGGGTCGAGTTCGGAAAAGCCGACAGGGCGGGTGGCATGCAAGGAATTTCCACGGGTTTAGGGGGCACAGGCTGCCTGTGGGGCCATCCCTTCCTGCCCGCAGAGGGTAGGACAGGGAGCGCTGGCAGCAGTGCAGAGTGGGTCCTGGGTCGGGGCACCGCAGGGGCAACAGCCATCTGGGCTCTCTCCTGCCAGGGCTGTCTTGTCCGGGACGGGTTCTGGGTGCAGCGTCCACACGTGCGCAAAGCGGTAGACCCTCCGGGCCATACGCTGCTCTGTCTCTCTGTAGAGCAATTACATGTGCGACGCCGGCACCTGGCAAGGGTGGGCTAGAGCTAAAGGCTGGTACGTGGGGGACGTCGTGGGACAGGAACGCTGGTACGTGGGAGACGTCCACATGAGGGGCGCGCCGGTACGTGGGGGACGTCAGTGGGAGGGGCACCTGGTACGTGGGAGACGTCAGTGGGAGGGGCATGACTGTACGTGTGAGACGTCAACAGGAGGGGCACGCTGGTACGTGTAGACGTCAGTGGGAGGGGCATGACGGTACGTGGAGCACGTCAGCGAGAGAGGTACCTGTTCGTGGGAGACGTCAGCCGGACCGGCACGCCGGTATGTGGGGTCCTCGGCGAAAAGGCAACGCTGGTATGTAGGGGTCACTGGTACATGTGGTTGTTGGCACGAGGGGGACGTCAGTAGGAGGGGCACGCTGCTACATGGGGACGTCGGCCCAAGGGGGACGCCATTATGAAGGGGGACATCAGCAGGAGGGCCGTGCTGGTACGTAGGGGACGTCGGTCGGAGTGAGACGCCGGGACGTGGGGTGGTTGGCACGTGGGGAACGCCGGTAGGTGAGGGAGACGCTCGTACGTGGGGGACGTCAGTAGGCGGGGTAGCCGGTACGTGTGGGCGTCGGCCGGAGGGGGACGTTGGCACGCGGGGACGTCAGTGGGAGGGGCACGCCAGGACGTGGGGGACGCCGGCACGTCGGGGACGTCGGCACGGGGAGCACGCCGGCACGTCGGGGACGTCAGAGGAGGGTGCGCCGGTTCGTGGGGGCGTCGGCTGGAGGGGGACGTTGGCACGCGGGGACGTCAGTGGGAGGGGCACGCCAGGACGTGGGGGACGCCGGCACGTCGGGGACGTCAGAGGAGGGTGCGCCGGTTCGTGGGGGCGTCGGCACGTCGGGGACGTCGGCACGAGGGCACGCCGGCACGTCGGGGACGTCAGAGGAGGGTGCGCCCGTTCGTGGGGACGTCGGCACGTCGGGGACGTCGGCACGGGGAGCACGCCGGCACGTCGGGGACGTCAGTGGAGGGTGGGCCGGTTCGTGGGGGCGTCGGCACGTCGGGGACGTCGGCACGAGGGCGCGCCGGCACGTGGGCGTCGTTGGCCCTTGGGCGTCCGTGCGCGCGCCGGCCCGGCCGTTGGGAGCGCACTGCCGGCGTGTCCTGCGTCTCGGCTGGCGGCACCAGCGCCAAGGGCTTCCTCTTCGGAGGCAGGCGACGGCCCCGCGGGGCGGCCTCTGCGGGATGTCTGCTGGTGGTGAGTCCCCGGAGTCCGGCGCGCACCGGGTGAGCGGGTGTGTGACGGCCCTTTGGGGCGTCGGGGGTGGGGCGGGGACCGGTGGGTGCACCGTGTGCTGACCCCTGAGCGGGGCGACAGGTTGCCGTCCCGGGACGGTGTCCTGAGAGGGGCAGCTGGGGCCTGGCCGCGCAGGGCAGTTACTGGTGGCGCCGTCCGCACTCCAGCCGGCCAGCGCGGGGGCCCGGCCCTTCCGTGGGCGGGCGGGCGGGCGAACGGGTACCGCGGGCGCCAGCTTGGTGGGGAAGGGGAGTGAGTTGTCTCGGTCCCCACCCGCCGAAGCCGTCTGGGGTTTGTCCGTGTTGGGCTGGCACGTCCGGCCGCTGCTCCGTGGCGGGAGCGGCTGGAACGGAGAGTGCAGACGGCGGAGCCGTGTGGAGCAGAGCGTGTGTCTAACGCGTCGGGAGCGTGATCCGCGCTGTCACCTCGAAAAGCCGAAGGTGGTTTGGGAAGGAGGCGTCCTTCTGTGGCCGTGGGGGCGCGGACTCGGGGGGCCCTGGGCCGCGCACTCAGCGCGGTTGGCCGCCGTGGAACCTGGGATCCGCAGACTGGGACAAGGAAGCGGACTCTGGCGAACCGAGAGCGCGTCTCGCTGACCAGACCGGGGGCTTCGGGCGGCCTCGTTCGGAGCTGGGAGCGCCTGACCGGAGCGGGGACCGCCACCGCGTGCGTGGGCTGGGCCTCCTGTTGCTGGGGCGGGTGCGTCAGTGAGGGCGTGCCGCCGGGAAGGGCGGGGTGCGCAGACCTCCCACTGCAGCAGGACTGTAGGTGGAAGGGGCCCGCCGGCGAGGTCTGGGGAAGTGGCCGCCGGAAGGGGTGTATCTGAGGACCTGGGGGACGGACACGCAGGGGTGGACCCAGTGTCACGTGCCCGCAGCCTCACCCCCCCCCCGCCCCCCTCCCCGTCCTTCCTGGGCGCACATGAAGGAGCGGCCTGGCGCTTCCCCTGAGCACTTGGCCTTGCAGCCAGGAACCCCGGTCTCAGGCATGCCCCTGAGGTGTATCGTTTACTTAATCTCACAAGCGCCCGACCTTGCAGGGGCCATGGCCTGTTCAGTGTGAACACGGCATAGCTGAGAAACCACGCGCTGCCCTGTCCTTTTTGCTAACTCTTCACGTAAGGTGTATACAACAAGCCGTCTTAAGTGCACGGTGTGGCGGCGTTCTGAAGGCTGTTCGCAGTGGCGCACCCGCAGCCATCCTGCTCCAGGACTGTCCTCTTCTCGCAAATGGAAACGCTGTCCCCGCAGAACACGAGCTCCCTATGACCTTCTTCCCTGGCCTGCCCCTGTCGTCTCCTTCCTTCCGGGTCTCCCTCCCCAGCCTCCCCACCTGTCCTCTGATCTGGGGTCCGTCCTGGTACCGCAGGTGTGTCTACACTGACCTAGGATGCACCGTGCACATCCCAGCTGTGTGAGCTAGAAACTGTTACGCCCAAGCCCCAGGTGTACTCCCACAGACCTGAGAGGTCTCCGCCATGTGTCCGTGTCCCCTTGGGATGTCTCCCTAATCCTCAGGTGTGTCTGCATTATCTGGAATATCTCCCCAATTCCCAGCTGTGTCAACATGGTCCTCGGTTATCTCAAAATTTCTCTAAATGGTAGTGATTTGGGATGCATTCCTAATTCCCAAGTCGTGTCTGTGTGGGTTTGAGATTTGTCCCTAACATCGCAGGTGTGTCTACGCCGTCGTCTGCCTGAGCTCCCCAGGTGTGTGTCTGTTATCTAGGGTGTCTACTTGCACAGAAGGTGAGTCTATGCTGACCTAGGAGGTCTCATTCCCCAGATGTGTCAACGCTGACTTGGTCTGTCTCCCTCATTTCCCGGATATGTATACACTAACCAGGAAGGTCACCCCAATTCCCCAGCTGCGTCTGCACCGAGCTGAGTTGAGTCCTAAATCAGCGCTTGTACACACTCACCTCTGGTATCTCCTTGCTGCAGCAGCTGTGCCTGGACCGGCGCGGGGCGACTGTTCCCTTACCCGGGTTTGCCTGTCTCATCCTGGGCGGTCTCTCTAGTACCCGTGCTGGGCCTAGAAATACCTAGAGTGTTCTCCCAGGTTCCCATCCGTGTCAGCCCTGACCTGGGATGGCTACCCGGCTCCCCAGGCATCTCCACACTACCTGTAGGTTTGATACACCTGGTGCAACTCTTGCGACCTCTTATGCCTCCTAAATATTCAGGATGAGTCTGGAATAACCAAGGGGTCTCCCAAAGTTCCAGTTGTACCTTCTGCAGCCTAGGGGGTTTCCTGAATGCCCCGGGTGTGTCTGCCCTGATTGCGTCTCTCTAGAGCCCTGGGTGTTTCTACACCGACCAGCCTTTGCCCTAATTCTCCAGCTGTGCCACCTCTGACCTGATAGTTCCCAAGGGGTCTTTCTAGTCCTTGGATGTTCCCATGGTTTACCCTGTGTTTCTTTGCTGACTTGGAAGGTCTCGGTACCTCCCTCGATGTGTCCACGATGACGAGGAGGCCTTCCCAATTCCCGAGGTATGCCTACAGCGAAGGGGGGTGTCTCTAACTTCCCGGTACGTCTCACCTGGTGCGGTTTGTATCCGTAACGGCCCAGGTGTCTCTACGCTGGCTTTGGTGGTTCTGCTAGCAGCCTCGTCCTCCAGGTGTGTCTGCTCCGGGCTGGTATTCCCTGTAGAATTAGATATCAAGGGGTCTTTATGCTTGGATTTCTCCATGGTTTTGCCTGTGTTTCTTTCAAACGTTTTTTAAAGATTTATGTATTTGAGAGAGAGTATGTGTTCGAGGGGAGGGGCAGAGGGAGAAGGGGAGAGACAATCCTAAGCAGATTCCCTACTGGACCTAGAGCCCAACCTGGGGCTCGATCTCATGACCCTGAGATCGTGACCTGAGCCGAAATCAAGAGTCGGACGCCTGACCAACTGAGCCACCCAGGTGCCGCAGTCCTTTGTTTCTACACGGATTTGGGAGTCTTCCTGTTTCCCCAGATGTGTCTGCACTGATCTGCTCTGTCTCTCGGATTCCTGGGTGTGTCCGCTCTCGCGTCATCTACAATGACTTGAGGTGGCTCCATGTAAGAACCCAGACAGGTCTACTCTGGCCTGTGAAGTCCCAGGAGTACCCAGGGTGTGTCCAACTTGACCCTGGAGGTTTCCCTTGCTCCGTGGTGTGTCTGAACCGTCCCTGGAGTCTCCCTGATTCACCAGATGTGTCTGTACTGACCTGAGATATTCTTTAACCCCCAGGTGTGTCTGCTCAGACTTGTGGTGTCTAAAACCTGTAGTGTTTGCTCTCACACCGGACAGCTCCCTCATTCCGTGAGCATATGTACAGTGACCTCTGCTGTCACCTTATTTTGCACGTTTTCCCACACCTGGGATGTCCTAGTTCCCTGGGGGTGTCTGTGCTGAACTTGGATGATTCTCTGACTTGCGTGTGTCTGCCCTTACCTAGGATGTCTCCCTAGTACCACAGGTGTCTCTACCCTGACCCAGTAGCTCTCCCCTACTCCCTAGGTTGGTCTACGTTGATTGGAGTGTCTCCCTACTTCCCCGGCTGTGCCATTACTAGACTGCATCTTCTCCATAGTATCTGAGGTGCGTCCAGGATGAACTTGGATGTCTCCCTAATTATACTCACCTTTGATAGTTTCCATGTAATTCTCTGGGTCTGTATACACTGACTCAGTATGTCTCAGATCGAGTGACGTGTGTACACTGTGTTGGGGTGTCTCCCCTAATCTCGATGTCTGTACTCTGATAATGCGATGTGGCCCTAAATTCCCAGTCTACACTGACCTGAGTTGTCTCCCTAAATCGCGCAGGTGTGTCTCCAATGACTTTGGGAATCCCAGCAATGCCCCAGGTGTGTCTTTACTCATTGGATGTCACCTGAGTTCCCTAGGTGTGTCTTACCTTGACCAGAGATAACTCCCTGGTGTTCCCAGCATGGAGAATGTGGTCTGGAACGTCTCATTATTGCTAAGGTGTGTCCACATTGACCTGAGCACGTCTCCCAAGTACCCAGGAGTCAACCTAAGACGCCAGCCTAAGACTTGGGAATTTTTCGTGAGGAGCTACATGTGGATGCGGTGACCTGGGTTGTCTGTTTCCCCGGTGTGCGCACCGAGACCCGATGCGCCCCCCTACTTCACGAACTGTGTTTAGATTTAACAGGTATAGTGTTCCTTTCCTCCGGGCGTGTGTAAATTACACCAAGATGTCTGCCTATTTCCCACATTATGTCTTTTTTTTTTTCTGTGCTATTTTTATAAATCTCACTTGTATTTACCCAAATGTCGGATATATCCAAGACTAACGTGCATGCGCGGATCCGTGATGTCGGCCCCTTCGGGGATATACCCGGATTTCCTCAGGTGTGTCAGATCTGACCTGGGATTTCCCTGTAACTGCTTAGGTGTGTCTACCAGGAACATCGTTATCTCCCTGTTCCTGAGAGATGTCCACCTGACCTGGGGTGTATCTGCTTCCTCGGGAGCGTCTATGACAAACGGTCTCCTGTCCCTCGTTTCCTGTGTGTTATCTACACTGGCCTGGAAAGCCACCTTAATAACCTCGGTGTGTTCACTCGGAGCTAGAAAAGTCTCTCTAGTTCCCCAGGTGTGTTTACTCTGGTCTGACGGTCTCCCAAGCCCCAGGTACAGCTACACTGTCCTGGGACGTCTACAGAACTCCGAGGTACCTCTAATCTGACCTAGTGTTTCTCCCAAATAACCCAAGAGTGGGTACTTTGATGTGGCATGTTTCCCCATTTCCCCGGGTTTTCCACACAGACCGGCATGTTTCCGTAATTGTGCAGTCACTGGTCATCTAATTACCCACGTGTGTGAGCTCAATGTGGGACGGCTCGCTGATAACCAGGTGTGTCTTTACCGACCTGGAAATTCTAACTTCCCAGCTGCTTCTACACTAATTATAGGGCTCCCTAATAACCAAGGGTGTCTTCGACCTGGGATGTCTCCCTCATCATCAGCTGTGCCTGCTCTGATCTAGAATGTGTCACCGATTCCCCAGCTCTGTGTGCACTGACCTGGGCTGTGTTGCTCATTTCCCAGATGGGTCTTCAATAACCTTGGATATCCTCTTAACTCACTAGCTATGTCTACACTGACCCGGGATCTCTGATACCCCAGGTGTTTTACCCTGACCTGGAATGTTTCCTTCATTCACCAACCGTGTCTGCCCTCAGCTTAAATGTCTCTGGAAGTTCCTAGGCCTGTCTTGTCTGATGTGGCATAGCCTCCTGTAGCCTGCTTGTGTCCACACTGACAAGCGTGAATTCATAATTCTCAGTGTTTCCATTATGACCTGTGATGTCACCGTAATTCCTCATGGGTGTCTGCCTGGACCTGGTTTGTCTCTCGATTCCCCCAGTATATACAAACTGACCTGGGACGTGTCACTCTTTCCTAACGAGTGTGTCCGTGGACCTGGGATATGTCACTAAAATAGGGGCTTCTCTTTGCTGCTGTGGAGTCATCTTGTTTTCTCTGCCGTCCCTCCGCTGACTGGAAGTGTCTCCTTAATTTTATACGTGTGACTGTTAGGTGTCTTCCCGGTTCCTGACATGCGTCTCAAGTGACTTGGATTGTTTCACAAATTGCTGAGGTGTGTCTACCAAAATGGTGTGTCTTCCTAGTGGGTATGTCTACACCGAACTAGGATGTCTTCTCAATTCCCTGGGTGTTTCGGCCCGGACCTCCTAGAACTCCGCAGATTTCCAGGTATGTCTGTGCAGGTCTTGGGTTTAAAAAAAAAAAAAACCGCGGTATAATTGACATGTAGCAGTTAAGTTTTAACACGTTGATTGGGTTCATTTATGTATGGTGACGCGATCACCACTGTAGCACAAGTACCTCTGTCACACCTCGTAATGACGTCTTTTAAGGTCCGGTTTCTCAGCAATTTTGGTACTTAGGGTACAGGACCGTTGCCTATAAACGCTGTCTGTGTGTCCAGTCTCCAGAGCCCATTGACCTACTGGTCACTTGTCTGTACCCTGATACATCGTCTCCCCGACTCCCCCACCCCCAGCCAGTGGCAGCCATTTGCTGTTTTCACAAGTCTGACTTCTTAGGATCCTACCTGTGAAATTTTACAGTATTTGTCTTTCTCTAGTTCATTTCACTTAGCATAATGTCCTCGAGGTCCATTCCTTCCTTACAGATGTCAGGATGGCCTCCTTGCTCGTGGCTAAATGATATTCCATCGTGCGTACGCACTCCGTCCTCTTACCCACTCGTTCGTGAGCGAACACTTGAGTGGTCGACAGGTCCTGGCTGCTGTAAAGAATGCTGCATTAGGCACAGGGACGCAGATCTCTGTTCAGTCTCCCGTTTTCATTTCTTCGGTCATATACCTGAAACTGGGACTTCCAGATCCTGTAGTTGGTCTGTTTTTCTCTTCTGAAGGAGTCTCCGTATTTTCTGTAGGGATTGAACATCCTGCCAGCAGAGCGCGTGGTTCCTGGTTCCGCACACCGTCCCCAGCACTTGTTCCTTGTCGTCTTGGTGACAGCATTGTAGCGGGTGTGAAGTGTAGCTCATCCCGATTTTGATTAGTGTTTCCTTGATTATTCGTAACGTTGAGGATCTTTTCATGGACCTGGGGACCATTTGGGGAAATGTCTGTTGGTTCCTCTGTTCGTTTTTTTAATCAAACGTTTTGCTTTATTGCAGAGTGTTATGTTGTTTTTTTATTTTAATCCTTTACCCAACGTCTGGTTTGCAAATGTTTTCTCTCATTCCATAGGTTGCCTTTACCTTCTTAAGTTCTGCTTTTAACATCTGCTGTGCGGAAGCTGGTTGGTTTGGTGTCTCCCTGGTTTTTTGCTCTCGTTGTGCTTGTGTTTGTCCTATCCAAAAAGCCGTTCACGATTGCAACATCGAGGGTCTCCGTCCTTATGTTTTCTTCTAGGAATCCTGTGGCATCAGGCTTTACGGTTAAGCCCTTAACTGTTTCGAGTTGGATTTTGTGAGTTGAGTGTTGCAAGATAGCGTTGAGTTTTCCCAGTACCATTTGTTGAAGTGGAGACTGTCCTTTCCCTGTTAGGTGTTTCTGGCTCCCTTGTCAAATATCAGTTGACCATACTGTGTGGGTTTACTTCAGCGTTCTCTATTTCGTTCCGTTGGTCTTTGTGTCTGTGTTTATGTTAGTACCGTTACTGCTTGCATTACCATGTTCTTGTGGGTTAGTTTGAAATCAGGCAGTGCGGTCCCTCTGCATTTGTTCCCTTCTGTCAGGATCTCTCTGTTTGGGTTGTTCTTTAGAGGAGGCTGCGTACGCTTTCAGGATGGTTTTTTTCTGTTCCTGTGAAAAATACCATTGGGGTTTGATAGGCGTTACACTGAGTCTGCAGGTAGTTTCGTGTCCTGTGGCCATTTTAACAGTATTAGTTCCTCCCATCCATGAACATGGGACACATTTCCATTTGGGTTTTCTTCAGTTTCTCTCATCAAGTTCTTGTAGTTTTCCCATCATGCACAGCTCTCATCTCCTCGGTTAAATTTATTCCTACTTTATTTTTGATGCTGTTGGGATTGAGAGCGTTTTCTTTGTCACATGTGGGGGAAGCGCAAGGAGGAAGCCCAGGGAGCCCTGTCCACTGGCCACTCCCCTGGCCTCCCTGCATGAGCTTGGAACCTGGGGGCTGGATCTGGGGAGAGCAGGTGGTCTGCGGGGAAGGGCTGGTGCCGGTGCGGGGAAGGGCTGCCTCTGCCGTGAGTTAAGTCTGTTTTAAACCAGGAGAGAGAGAGAGAGAGCTTAAGTCTGAGAGCCTTGCACGCTGCTGTGCTCACTAGCCATTAGGAAAAAGGCTCCTCCTTGAACTTAAGGTAAAAAACGAGTCATTTTTTAAAATCGTGTATTTGGGGGGTTACCAGCTGGCTCACTCCTAGAGCACGGTGTTCTTGAACTAGATGTTGTGAATTCAAGCCCATCCCAGAGCCCGTCCTGGAGCAACGTATGTAACCACAGGCCACTTGTGCAAGGAAGCGTGTATGTGTATACGTGTGACAACTGATGGCGAACGAGACAGCTAGAACAACTATCAAAACAAAATGGTTTGTTATTTGTTTTAGGTTTGTTACTTGTTTTTATTTGTGTTAGGTCCCCAGCAAAACTGAGAGGAAGGTACAGAGATTTATTACCTCCTCCCTGCCCCGTCACAGCCTCCCTGTGACAGCACCACCCCTGTAGACGGGACATTTGTTACCACTGAACCCACATGGAGAGGTCATCACCTCCACCCACCCCCCACCCCGGCCCATGGTTTGCTGCTCGTTCGCTCCTGGAGTTGGAGATCCTGTGGGTTGCGGGTACCAACTGTGTGACAGAAGGGACCCATCATGACCGGGTCCCACAGAGTGCTGTCACTCCCCTGGAAGTCCCCTGCTAGTTACCCTTCCCTCCTACCTCCCTCACCACAGGCAGCCTCGGGTCCTCTCACCGTCTTCTTGGCTCAGACTGTTCTAGAGTGTCCTGTGGTTGGAACCATGCACGCGGAGGTCTTTCCAGAGTGGCTGCTCTCACAGAGCGGTCCGCCCCTCGGACTCCTCCCGTCTCTGTTCCTTTCCTGGTTGTACTGAGTTATAGTCGACATTGTGCGAGTTTTAAGGTGTCCAGGATATTGATTTGAAACACCTTGATGGTGGTGTTCGCTTTTGCATTACATACCCTGTAATTTATTGTGGGGGGACTGTGTGCGATTCACTCTCTCCCAACTTGCAAATTCTTTATATGTTTTTTTTTTTAAGATTTTACTTATTTATTTGATAGACAGGGATCACAAGTAGGCAGAGAAGGAGAGGGGAAGCAGGTTCCCTGCAGAGCAGAGAGCCCGATGCAGGGCTTGGTCCCAGGACCCTGGGATCATGACCTGAGCCGAAGGCAGAGGCTTTAACCCACTGAGCCACCCAGGCGCCCGTCACTATGTAGTATTAACTCTAATTAGGCTTCCCATCAGGTCCCCAGAGTCTGTCTTATAACTGCAGGTTGTCCATTTGACCAGCTTCTCCCCACGTCCTCAGTCCGAGTCCTTGATACCACCATTCTGTGTCTGCGTTCACTCTGTGTCCGAGTTCTTTTTTCTTTTCTTTTTTTTTTCCCCAGTTCCACATGTGAGGTCATACTGTATTTGTCTTTGTCTTATTTTATTTACAGTAATGCCCCCTGGGTCCATCCATGTTGTTGAAAATGACAGCATTCTCTTTTTTTTCCCGACTCTAAATAATAAGCCGCAGCACACAGACCCCATTTTCGGTACCCGTCATCCATCCACAGATGTCGAGGTTGCTTCTATGTCTTGGCTACTGTGAGTAATGCTTCATGAACATGGGGGAGCAGGTAGCTTTTCGAGACCCTGTTTCATTCCCTTTGGAACTATGCCCAGAATTGGGATTGCTGAGCCATATGGAAGTTCCCGGGTTAATTTGCCGAGGACCCTCCATTTGTTCTCCGCTGCGACAGTGGCAGTGTCACCTCCAGCAGTGGTGCACCGGGATCCCTTTCCTCCCTGTCCTCGCTGTCCACACTCGCTGTCCCCACTGGTTTTGACGTTGGCTGTCCTAACAGGTGTGAGGGGGTGTCTCCTTGTGGTTTTCGTTTGCGTTTCCCTGATGAGGACCGACGTTGCGCACGTTTTCACCTGCCTGCTGGCCATCTGCGTTGTTCTATGGAAAAACGTTTATTCACTTCTTTTGCCCATTTTTAAATTAGTTTTTTTTTTGGCGTGAAGTTGTAGGAATTCTTTATATAGATGAACTCCCATGGAGTGTAGGATTTGTAAGTTTCTTTTCCACGTTCTGTAGTGTCTTAGTGTTTTGTTGATTTTCCTCTGATGTGCAGAACTTTTTAGTTGGTTGTAACCTACTTACTAATTTCTGCTTTCATTGCTTGTGATTTTGGTGTCGTACCCAAAGCGTCATCCCGAAGACCAATGTCAAGGAGCTGCTGTACTGTGTTCCCTCGGAGCTCCTTGGCTTCAGGCTTTCTACGTCCTTAATCAACTCCAAGGTGTTGGGTGAGTGGTGTGAGCTAGGGGTCCAGTTTCATTCTTGTCCATGTGGCTGTCCAGCTCTCCCAACACTTGGTTGAAGAGACCGTCCTTCCCCGTTGAGTAATCTTGGCGCCCTCATCAAATATCGGTCGACTGCGTACGCCAGGGTGTATTTCTGGGCTCTCCACTCTCTGCCGGTGGTCAGTGTGTTTGACTTCCTGTCAGTGCCGTGCTGTGCTGGCGACCTCAGCTCTGTACTGTACCACGTAGTCGAGACGTGGGAGGCTTCCTGCTCTGGTCTTTCCTCAGGATTGCTTTGGCTCGGGGGGTCTTCTGTGGTTCCACAGGAGTTGAGTTTTTTTCCATTTCTGTGGGAAAACGACGCTGAAATTTTCTGGGGATGGCCTTGAATCTGGGGGGTCATGTGGCCCCAGTATTAATTCTTCTGAGAACAGGAACGTGGAATGTCTTTCCATTTGTGTCTTCAGTTTCCTTCAAGGTCTTACAGTTTTTGTCGTGTAGATCTTTTCCCGCCTTGGTTACGTTTATTTCCGAGTATTTGCGTGGTTTGGGAACCAATGTGATTGGAATAGTTCTCTTTCTTTCTTTTTCCAGGTATTTCACTAGTCCTGTGTAGAGGCAGTGATTTGTGGGGCTTTGTGTCTTGAAACTTGACTGGTTCCCGCAGGTGGGGGTGTTGGAGGCCTTCACATTTTCTTTGGAGAGGGTCCTGTCATCTGTACGGACAGTTTCATTTCCTTTCTCCAGTTTGGATGCCTTTTCTTTCTTTTTCTTGCCGGAGTGCTCCAGGTAGGACTTCCAGCGTAGTGTCCAAGAGGAGTGGGGAGAGTGGGCACTCTTGTCTAGTTCCTGGCCACAGAGGGGAAGCTCTAACCCTTCACCGTGGCTGTGATCCTGGCTCTGGGCCTGTCATGCGCCGCCTTTATTCCCTTTATGATGTCGAGGTACGTTCTGTGCCCAGTTTGCTAAGAGGTTTTATACCATGACAGGATACTGGGTTTCTGCCGAATTGGTTCCTGCATCTGTCGACGTGATGCGATGATTTTCGTCTTCAGTCTTCTAACGTGCTGTATCCCGGTTATCGACGTGTGTGGTTTGAGCCCTGCCCACGTGGCAGCGGCGGATCACAGTTGATCACGGCGGATGGTCCTTCGACTTGCGCTTCCGCGTCCGTCTGCGGACACTCTGTTGAGAAGCTTTGTGTCCGTGTTTATCAGGAATCTCGGTCCGCAGTGTCCTTGTCCTCTCCTTGTCTGCCTTTGGTCAGGGGAATGCCGGCCTCGTAAGATGAGTTTGGGGTGTTTCCTCCTCTGGAATATTTCGTTAGAGTGGGAGAAAGATTGGTGTTAATTCTTCCTTACGTGTTTGGTGGAATTCACCTGTGAAGTCACCGGGTGCTGGGCTTCTCTGTGTTGAGAGGTGTTTGATCCCTGACCCACAGACCCTACTTGGTGTTGGTCTGTCTGCACTTTTCTAAACCCTTTTTGATTCAGCCTTGGTAGGTTGTGTGTTTCTAGGACTCATCCTAGTAACTTCTAGGTTACCCAGTTTTGTGACCTATAGTTATTCCCAGTAGTCTCTTAACAGCCTTTATGTGACTGAACTGCCGATTGTAATGTCTCCTCTTTCGACTGATTGTATGTGTATCGGCTCTTTTTGTTGGAGCAGCTGTTGGTCAGTTTTGTTGGTAGTTTTAAATTTTCATTGTTGGAGGGGAACAAAAACAGGGATGTCTTAAGCCACCATAATGACATGCCCTCCAGCTCGTTTCTTTCTATCACTGAATAGTACTCCGTTTTCCGTATGGACCACAGTTTGTCCTTTCACTCACTGAAGAGCATCTCTGTGGCTTCTAAGAGTTGGCGCTGAGGAGCAAAGCTGCCGTAGACATCTGTGTGCAGGTTTCATGTGGACATACGTTTTCAGCACCATTGGGTAAATACCAGGGAGTTGGCTGGCTCTTACGGTGAGACTGTGTTGAGTTTTTTAAGAAACCACCGAACTGGGGGCATCTGGGGCCTGAGTTGGGTAAGGGTCCGACTCGATTGCAGCTCAGGTCATGGTCTCAGGATGGTGGCATCGAGCCCCGGGTCGGGCTCTGCACTCAGCAGGGAGTCTGCTGCACATTCTCTCTCTCCCTCCGCCCCGCAGCCCCGCTTCTGTGCACAAACTCACTTTCTCTCTCAGAAGACGAGTCAATCTTTAAAAAAATAAGAAAGGAGAGAAAGCCCCAAACTGTCTGTGGAGTGGTCATGCCGTTTCGCATTCCCGCAGCCTTGAGCCAGAGTGCCGATGCTCCGCGTCCCCTCCAGAGCCGGGGTGACTAGCGTTCTGGACCGGGCAGCCTCGGTCCGTCTGCAGGGGTGTGGCGATGCCGTGTGGTTTTACTCTGCGTTTCTCCGACACGTACCATGGTTCATCGTTCTGACGCTTACTTGCCATCAGCCTGTCTACTTTGCTGAGCGGTCTCTTTAGGTCATTGGTCGGTTTTTTAATTCGGTTGTTTGTTGTTGACTTTGAAGAATTCTTCCTCTAGTTTGGATAGCAAAATCCCAAATCAGAAGGGGCTTGTCGGGGCGCTGGGTGGCTCAGCTGGCCAAGGGTCCCACTCTTGGGCGTCTGGGTGGCTCAATGGGTTAAGCCCCTGCCTTCGGCTCAGGTCATGATCTCAGGGTCCTGGGATCAAGCCCCGGGTCGGGCAATCTGCTCCGCAGGGAGCCTGCTTCCTCCTCTCTCTCTCTGTCTGCTTCTCTGCCTACTTGTGATCTCGCTCTGTCAAATAAATAAAATTAAAAAAAAAGAGTCCCACTCGGGTGGCGGGATTCTGTCTCCCTCTCCCTGGGCCCCTCCCCTGCGCACAGGCACGCATGCACACGCGCGCACACCTTCTCTCTCGCTCAGATAAAGAAATGAGTCTTGGAAAAGACCAGCCACTTCTTCTCAATCACTTGACAACGTCCTTCGCAGAGAAGTATCACCAGACACAGCTTAGGAATTCTTTCCTTCATGGGTTCTGTCTTTGGTGTCACGGCCGAGATGTCATCTTGCTTAGTGTTCCTGGGTTTCCCCTGAGTCGTCCTCCAGAAAGTGTTAGTTCTAGGCCTGTGAGCCATCTTGAGTGGATTCCGTGTCTGGATTCCGTTCGCTTTTCCGTGAGGGTGTCCGGTTGTTCCAGCCCCGTGTGCTGAGAAGACGGTCTCTGCTCCGTCGTCTGCTCTCGTGCCTGCGTCAGAGAGGGGTCGACGGCCCTGTGTGGGTCGTGGCTGGGCGCACCTCAGTTCTGCGGGCGGGTGTCGCTCTCACAGAGCCACACTGCGCGGGCTCTGCCGTGTCCTGCACGTCTTGGAGGGAGGGAGGCAGCCCCCCCCATCCTCTCCTTCCTCCTCCTCCCTCCTGCCTCCCCCACCCGCTCTGCCCCCTTCTCCCCTGTCTTCCCCGCTCTCCCGCTTCCCCACGACAAACCCAGGCCCCCCCAACACACCCCAGGGCTGCCGCCTTCCCCCTCAATGGACTTTCCTTTCTGCCTCTTGCCCAAGAGATGCCCTCCAGTGACACATGTAAGATGCCACCCACCAAAGGACTGGCGAGAGTGGCTCGGGTGGGGAGAGACAGGGAGGAAGGAGGAGAGAGGTGCGGGGGGGGGCTCTTAGAGCTTCTGGTCGGGAGCGACGCACGTAACTCCCGCCCATGCTGCTTTGGCCCAAGGAGGGTCCCTGGGCACGCCTGAGTCCGGCAGGGTTGGGGTGCAGAATCCTGTCCCAGGGGGAGAAGCTGATAAAGCCAGTGCGGCCGGGCCCAGTCCCTGTCCTAAAGAGTGCCCTGATCCTCTCAGGGAAAGATCTGGTTCTTTCCTCGTGTTGCCATTGAATTTACGAACCCCGGGTGCACAGCCCAGTAGACTTTCACAAGGGAGGACGTGGGGACCTGTACTCGGGTAGGGAAGCGAGGTTGTCAGCAGAGCAGGGGACCCTGCCGGCCCCCCCAGCCTGGGACAGCGTCCCCCTGCCTGGCCCTCCCGAGGGCCGGAAGCCAGCAGGTGCAGCCTCCCACAGAAGCAGCGGCTCCGAGTGTCTGGCAGGAGTCCTTGAAAGCACAGGTTAGGACTCTGGAAGGCCTGGGGGATGGAGCTGTTCCGAAAGAGAAGGGGGGCCCTGGAGCCATGCCTGGAAGGGCGGTCTGCTCCAAGGACAAAGCACCCGAACTCTGCCCTCTGCCCTCCTCGCTGGGGATTGTGTCCCGCTTTGTCCGGGAGCAGTCAGTCCACCAGAAAAGCCAATTAGAGGCGGAAGGAGCTGAAAGGCGCTCACTGGTGCCCTGTGGGCATTTCACACAGCCCCGGGGAGAAGCAGCGAGAGTCCACTCACATTAAAACCCGGCCCATGCGGGATACTCAGCAGCCCTGTGTCCGCAGTTTGGGCTGTTCCTATGGAAACACGCAGCCCTTGCGCTAAATGCCACAGCTCCAGCGTCTATGGGCTTCTGTCCCAGCTGTGGGCCCGTCCACATGCCTCGGACACTCCTTGCGGGCGGGGGTCCTGCTGGGGGAGGGGGCGTCAGCTGAAGGCCCGTTCGTGCTGGGAAGCACGTCTGCTTGGGGCCTCCTGTGCTCACCTCGTCCGAGGTTCCTTCACGTCTTTGCAGGGAATAGGAACAGACTTCACAGTGCCCGCCTCCGGGGGAGCTCAGGGTCTGCCCCAGTTCTCTTTCCGCCAGCAAGAAGAGCCCCAGATTTCAGCGGACAGTGGCGAGCTCGGACAGGGTGCGACCAGAGACTGGAAAGAGAAATCCAGACCCTGGGCTGCCTGTTGAGCAGAGCGGGCCTGAGTAATCCCTCTGAGCCGTCTGCAGCGACCGTAGAGGCTGGAGGTCCACTGCGGGGGCCGCCCTGGCCTCCCCCAGCTTGTGGGGGTGGCGGAGTCAGCCCAGGGAAGGGAGGTGGCCGTGCAGGTGCCTGTGATTGCGACAGAGGCGGGTCCTTCAGAGGGAAGCTGGGGCGACTCTGTAGCAATACGTGAGATGTGGAAGGGCGCCGGCCCCTCACTGGGCCGTCTCAGGCTCTGCAGGTGGCCCGGGGAGGGGTCTGTGCTGAGTGGGTTTGTGGCACAGAGAGACCCACGTCTTTCCTGCAGTGTGGCCCTTACGGGCACCTGATGCTCGGCTGAGAAAGGGGGCCTGGGCCAGGCTGCAGGAAAGGCTGTCCTTGCAGCTGAGAGACGTTCTTTCCTCGCATGTCCTTCAGCAGCTCTGGGGACCCAGAGAAATAGCCACTCTGGGTGACAGCTCCTGGAAGGGGTAGAGACGGCAGACTCGGAGTCAGGGGGACCTGGGTTCCGGTCTCAGCCCCACTGCGTTCGGAACGACCGATACTTCTTCAGACGTTACAAACCTTGAGTATGCTGCCTGCACCTTTGTCCTCAGAGGGACGTGTGACAGGACACATGACAAGCTACTCGAGGTCCCCGCTCATCAGGGGGACACACAGGACCGTCACCAGGCTCCAGAGCCGTGGGAGCGTCCTTGTCAGGACTCGGAGGCTGCGGGTTTCCGGCGATGCCGTGGGAGCTGGAAGCCGTGTTGCACGTTGCTGGGGGCCGTGGGAGACGGTGCGTCCACCAGGGAAACGGGGAAGTCACGGAAAGACTCAAACACGGAAATTCCGTGTGAACCGGCGGCTCCCCGCCAGGGCTTTGCCCGAGGGCGCTGAGAGCAGGGGTTCATGAGGTACTTGTCCTCTGTGTGCAGAGGGACTATGAGGAGGAAAGGACCCCAGCGTGACCTCTACCGGCATCAGCCGCCCCGGGGGACCCCTCGGCCATGTGCGCCTGGGCCTGGGGGGCGGCGTGAGCCTGCTGGTGGGGTCCCTCCCCTGACTCCGGCTCTCCCTGGGGGACCAGCCTCCGCCCCTGGAAAGCAGCCAAGCCCCGGGTCTGGAGATCTGGACTTTGCAAAATTAAATTCCTCTGCGGGCCAGAGGCTTTTCACTCAAACAGCAATCTCATAAGTGCTCATTTTGGGATCTGAACAAATACTTCCTTCACAAAAGCCCGTGGAGGTGGTGTGAAGGGAAGAAAAATTATTGCGTTTCTGGGCTCCTTTTGCCAAAGGCACTAAACCCCATTTCTGACGCGTTTTCCGCGGGCAGATTTATTTTTACTCTCCCTCTTTATTGCTGGTCTCCGTGGAGCCAGGGCCGTGTGAGGGGAGAGAGGTTCTGATTTTCCGGCCATGCGGCTCTTCAACGTGGGGCAACAGCGCAGAGTCTGGACCGGAGTCACGCACTCAGATGGCGGGGGCCATCGGGAGACCCGGGGGAGGCGTCCAGGCAGGCCGTGGGGACTGGAGAGTGTGCGTCTCTTGCAGGGGTCGCCAATCATTACTAGGTGGACAGAGCCCAGCACCGCCAAGACCCCGACTGTGGGAGCATCCATGTGTCCCCCTTCTCAGGTGAGCGCTCGTGCGGCCCCAGGACGCCCTCCACGGCCCTCCATATCCACGCATCACGGCACTCATCCTGTGCACCCCACACGGTGACCTGGGGGCCCTGTCGCCTGGGCTCCCGGCCTCCTGCCTCGTGTTCAGGGTTCGCCATAGGAAGGAGACGGGGTGGGTGCAGAGAGGCTGGGGTCCTCCCTACTGGGGACTGCGTCCGGGCCAGGAGCTGGGATCGCCTGTGGGGCTACAGCACCTCGGGAACCCCCCATCCCACTCTCTTAGCCCGCCTAGGACCAGTAGCACCAACTCCTCCCTGCCCTGCAGAGCACGGCTGGAAACCACTCCCCGCGCGGCCCCTCTCAACGTCTCCTACCTCCTGGGCTGCGTCCTCCCTAAGGAGCCCCTTCTCCTTAGGGAAGCCCCTTCTTGCACGAATCTTGTACTCTGCACCGATCCAGTGGCCTCCCCCCTCCCTTGCTCTGTCTCACTGACCAGTGGCCTCCCTCTATCCCTACTCTGTCTGCACTGACCCGGTAGTGTCCCCACTCCATTGTTCTCACTGACCTGGTGGACATTTCCTCTCCTTTGCTCGGTCGGCACTATCCCGTGGTCTTCCCCTTTCCCCTGCTCTGTCTCCACTAACCTAGTGATCTCCCTCCTCCCCTGCTTTGCCTGCACTGACCCAGTAGTCTCCCCTCTCCCCTGCTTTGTGTCCACTGATCCTGTGGTCTCCCTCTCCCTCACTGTGTCTACACTGATCTAGTGGCCTCCCCGCGTCTCCTACTGTGTCTGCACTGACCTGCTCTGTCTACTCTGACCCAGTGTTGTCCCACTCTCCTTGCTTTGTCTGCAGCGAGCCGGCGGACTCCCCGTTCCCCTGCTCTGTCAGCACTGACCCCGTGGTTCTCCATTAGTGGTCAGAGTGAGAGGCCTGCCAGAGTCACAGACACCTCTCGCGTCTCTGGCTATAGTCGGGGGAGTTCAGGTCCCTTCCCAAACTGAAGCCTCTGAGAACCCCCATGAGGCTCCCTGCAGGTGCGGTGCCTCCAGGTAAGTTTCCCTCGGGTGAGGCCCCTGAGCAAGGACCCCCGCCCCCGTGAGGTCCCCCAGTGAGGGTCCAGCCGGGAGCAGATCCCCCGCACCCCCAGGTGAGGACCCAGGGAGCTGCCCTCAGGGGTGTGAGTCCACAGACTAGACGGGGAGCAGGTCGTCAGGGAGGGAGGCTGACGCGGCGCCTGCTCTCGCCCTCAGACTGTTTCTCTGCCGGCGGGAACGGGCTGCGCGTGTCTGCAGAGAGCGGGGCTTCTCCAGCCGCGGCCCCAACACACGGAGGTCACCAGGGTCCCACCGCTCCCTGTCCTCTGTGCCCCACGGGGAACTCAGGGCTGGCTGTGGGGCAGGAAGCCTGTCCCCGTGCATCGTTCACAGGTGCCTGAGTCCCCAGGTGAGTGGCTTTGCAGTAACGGTCCCCGAGCGTGGGTCGGGGCTGCGTGTCACCTGCGGCTCAGCCCGAGGAGGAAGGCCGGCGTGTTTGCTCCGCTTGTGGCCTAAACGGCGGGTCTGAGCAGCAGAGGGAGGAGGAACTGAGCTCCTTTGTAGAGAGTCTCAGAGGGTTCTGGAAGGCAGAGCAGGCCTCCGCCTCAGAGCCCAGCCTGAGATTGGAACCAGGAGGGGACCTGCTTCCTCGCCCTCCCCCGTGAGGCTGCAGGTTTGGGGGCAGCGGAGCCTGGAGCCCAGGCTGTGGACTCAGTCCTTCCCTTGGGCTTCCCTTGCTCGTGCAGGTTAGAGACAGCGAAGGGGCAGAAGGCAAGCCCAGCATCCGGCTGGGTCCATCTGGGCCCCGACGGTTCCGCTCTGAGCTGTCCCATGGAGCCCTGCCTGGTGCCTTGCGTGGGCAGTGGGGAGTTTGCTCTGCCCTGAGGCTGAGGAGGGAGGGAGTCTGTGGGCAGAGGCAGTGGCTGAGCAGGGGTCCTGGGACGCCCGGCTGCTCTGGAGCTGTGGGGGCCTCTGGGGGCAGGGGCCCAGGTGGAGACCAGACTCGGGAAAGCAGGAAGAGGGGTTAGAATGGAGCCGTGTGTCTGCAGAGCTGGACCAGCAGGAAGGTGTTTCCCACTATGCCATGGGAGGTTGCTTCACGGGGTGGTGAGCTCCCCGTCGCCGGGAGGATTCAGGCAGACACGGGTGATAGATTTACAGTCAGGGGTTTGGTCCTCTGGGAGAGGCTGGACCCAACCAGGTCGCCATGAGGGTTCCCTGACGATAAGTGCCTGCAGTGGCCCCTGGGAAAGGGCTCTCCTTGCAGAGTTGTCCTTGGTGTCGGGGTAGGGCCTGAGGACCCCCGACCTCTGCAGCGGCTCTGTGGTCTGAGACCCCAGGCCCTGGACTCGCTCGTGCAGTCGGGGCTCCAGGAGGACAGGGGTCTCTGTCCTGGATCCTCCACCCCATCCCTGGGACCGGGACCACCCCCAGCTCTGGGTGGACCCTCATGGAGCGTGTGTGACGGACCGCACAAACAGGGAGGGACGGGCTGCTCCCTCTGCCGGTGCCTGGGCTCTGACCTGGGGGCCCCGACGGTGGGGCTAGAGTGTCCAGCCTGTGCAGACGAGCCCTGTATGGGGATGCCCCAGCACGGGAACCCCTGGGAAGAGGCAGGCCTTGGAGATGCCGGGTCCCCAGCCCACGGTGGGGTCCCTCAGGAGGGGTCTTCCCTCTGTGAGGACTCAGCACGTGGTGATGGGTCTGCCCTCCCGGAGCAGCTGGCAGAGGGTCCGTGTTGTGAAATCAGACTCCAGGGGGAGCCTCCGCGGGCCTCAGGTGTGTGTCTGATGGACTGTCAGGAGGAAGGCTTGTCTCTGAATCGGGACCCCAGGTCTACCCTGGGCCCCCACCGTCCCTCCTGGAGGTGTGGCAGGAGGGGCCCCAGATTCCCACGGGAAGTGACCCCGGCTCCGGCTGCTCACGGAGACAGGGCGGCCTAGAGGCTGGAAGGATGCGGGCTCTGCTGACCAGGCCAGGATTTCTCCTGCTTGGAGAGTCCCCACAGGGGTGGGGAGAGGGGCCTGGGGCGGCTTCTCAGGTGAGGGTCCCAGAACAGCACCCTCGGGTGCCTGAGCCGGAGCCCTCACGGGGCACCTGAGCCTCATGCCCCAGGTGGTGACTCTCCTGGGGGGGCTCTTTCCCACCTGCCTCCTGCCCAGTGCTGCCCCTGAGAGTCTGCACGGCGTGGAGGGGCCTGGTGGGGGGCTGTACTTGCCGTTTGCAGAGAAGCCCTCTGGCGGCTACTCCGACCCCACTAGGAACCTGGGATTCAGCCCCAAGCACCTCTCTGGTTCTTTTAGTAAGACTTACCATGGGCTCCAAGCAGACAATCCACTGATCCCTGCGGCCTGGGCTGGGTGACCTGCAGGTCCCAGGGACCCCTCAGCTGGGAACATTTGTTATTCTGTCAAATTTGGTGATTTATGTCAGAGCTTTGCTGAATCCTTCAAAAGCTGCTCAAAAATATGATTTGCTTGAAGTTTACTAAATTTTCAGCAGAATATTAAATCTTATATTTTGCATAAAAATTAATATTAATAAAAAAGGTTGCTGGGATTGTTAAAACTAGTAACATTTCCTAACAACCCAGGGAAGTTAATTTATTTAGTAGGAAGCGTGGAAACCAAAGTAGACATTTCTGCTCAAGGATAATACATTTACAGGTTGATGGATTATTTATTCCTTTAATTTCTCTTCAGATGCAACCATAAATCCATATTACTCGGTTTTTAATGAATATTAATTTCTTCAGGGAGATACACAGATGTCCTGACTCCCCCCAGGTTTGAGATATAATGACACAGAGCACGGCGTCAGTTTAAGATGTAGAAAGCGGTGATTTGGCACAAAGTATGATGCATGAAGGTCATAGTTAAGCGAGTGACCGCCTCCGCTAGGTCACAGAGTCGCCGGTTTCTTCGGTCTTGTACAGTCAGGATCTGCTCTCTCAGCGGCGACAAGTTCATGGCTCGGGGCCGCTGACTGTGCTCAGCCGCCATTCCGCGGACCCCACAACTCACTCGTCTCGTGGCTGGAGGCTCGCGTCCTCGGAGAAGCGCTCCCACTTCCCCCAGCCCCGGCCGCCACCTTCCAGCCTGTGTGTGCGGGTTTGCCTTTCTCCGACCCCACGGAGGTGAGATCGTGCAGTGTTTGCCTCCGCGGCTTCTCGCGCTGGGCGCCTGCCCTCGGGTTGCACGCAGCTTTCTCCGACTCGTTTCCTGCTTCCTCGCGGCTGAATGACACTCGCGTGAGTGTGGACGCGCGCGTGTGTGTGTGCGTGTGTATGCACGCGCGCATGTGGACACAACTCCCTCATCCTTCTGCGGACAGACATGCACGGTGTGCCCAAGTCCCGGCTGGTGTGCAGAATGGCGAACTGAGGCCAGAAATCCGTGGAAATGGACTTCGTTTCCATTAAATCCGGACCCAGAAGGATCGCCAGACATTTCCACGTTTTATGGGATTTCCAGGTTGAACGTCTTGCGGAGCCTCCGTGCTGGTTTCCAGCGCGGCCGCACCAGCGCCCGTTCCCGCCGCGGCGCGGGAGGCTCCCCGGTCTCCGCATCCTCGCCAGCACCGTCGCTTCGCGGCTCCGGCCCATCATTCCCAGGGCCGAGGGGATGCCTCGCTGTGGTTTTGATTGGCATTTTCTCGGCCGTCCGGGGGAGTCTCTCGTGGTCCGTTGCCGTGGGGGAGCTTTCTCGTTGGTGGGGTCCCGCGCGCGGGTTCACTCCCGGGCTTTCCACTCCGTTGCACGGTCGCACGTGTGTCGAGCGGGCGCCGCACCGTTTGGGTCCCGGGAGCCCGAACCTGGCTCTGGTCCGGAGCGCGGCGCCTCCCGCTTGCTGCTTCCTCAGCCTCGCTTAAGCATCTGGGTCTTCTGTGTGTCCATGCAAGTTTTCGGATCGGTTTTCCTATTTCTGTGGACGCCGCTGGAACGTGGGTGCGGATGACGTTGAAGCTGGCGATGGCTTTGGGTAGTCTGGACATTGTCAGCGTATTTATTCCTCTGCTCTGTGCGCTCCGGACAGCTTTCTGCTGGCGTCTTCCTCAGTTTCTCTCATCAGGGGCTTGTAATTTTCAGCGTACAGATTTTGCACTTTCCTGGTTAGATTTATTTCTGGACATTTTATTGTCTTTGATGCTATTGTGATTGGTTTTCCTCCTCCAGGGTTTCACCATGTGGACATCGAAGGGCACCTGACTCCTGTGTGTTGATTTTGCATCCGGCAGTGTAACCGAGTCATTGATTCATTTAACAGCGTCTCAGTGGAGTCTTTAGGATTTTCTATGCGGAAGGCCCTGTCATCCACAAGTGAAATGATTGTACTACTTCTTTCTGGTTTGGTGTCTTCTGTTTCTCTGTCTTGCCTGATTGCGCTGGCCGGGACTGCAGTGCTGTGTGTCCTAGGAGTCCTGGAGGGGACCTCCTTGTCCTGCTCCGGTCCTAGAGGAAAGGCTCTGAACTGTTCACAGTTGGGTATGCGAGCTGTGGGCCTGTCCTGTGTGGCCTTCACCGTGTTGATGCACGGTCCGTCTATACCCAATTTGTGGAGAGTTCTTATCATCAAAGCATGTTTTTTTTTTTTTTTCAAATGTTCTCTTCTGAATCTAGCGAAATGGTATGATCTTTAGGTTTCCTTCTGTTAATGTGGGGTATCACGTGTATGGATTTACATATGTGGCGCCTTCCTTGCATCCCAAGGATAAATCCCACTTGATCATGGTCTGTGATCATTTTAATGTAATGTTGAATTCGGTTTGCTAACAGTTTGTTGAGAATTCTTGCGTTTCTATTCATCGTGGATATTGGCCAGTGGTTTTCTTTCAGTGTCTGTCCTTAGCTGACTTTGGGATCAGGGTAACATTGCCCTCCTAAAAAGAACTTGGCATGTTCCCTCTTCAGTTTTTTGGGAGAGTTTAAGAGGTATTGGCATTAATTCGTCTTTAAATGATTTGTAGAATTCCCCAGTGGGCAACCTGGTGCTGGGATTTTCTTTGCTGGGATGCTTTTGTCGGCGGATTCGGTCTCCGTGCTCAGTATCGTTCTGTTTGTATTTTCTGTTTCTTCCTGATTCAGTCACGGAACGTTGCACATTTCTAACAGTTTGTTCGTTTCTTCTGGGTTATCAGTTTGTCCGTGTAGAATTGCTCATAAGTAATTTGTTAGGACCCTTCGTAGTTCTGGGCTATCAGTTCTTATGTCTCTACCGATTCTGAGTATCCCCCCCCTTTTTTTCTTAGTCTAGATGAAGTTTTGTCAGTTTTATCTTCTCAAAAAACAACTGCTCTTTCAGGGATTCTTTTTATTGTTTCTAGTCGCTCGTTCTTTTATCTCCACTCCAGCCTTTGCTGTTTCTTCCTTCTGATAAATTTGGCTTTTTTTCTCCTTTGCCTCATTCCTTGATGTGTAAAACCAGGTTGTTCATTTGAGGTCTATGTTTTCTAAATACATGCGTTCATCACTAAACCTTTCCTCTCAAACAGCTGTTTTTAAAATGAACATGTAATGTATTATTTCCCCAGGGGTGCAGGTTTGTGATTCATTGCTGTTACACAATTCACGGGACTCACCATAACACATACCTTCCCCAGTGTCTATCACCCAATCTCCGCATCTCTCCTATCACCACCCCTCCGGCTGTGGAGAGCCATGCAGCAGGAGCAGGGAGTCACGTACTAAGCGAGGCCTGAAGAGTGGGAGGAGTGAGAGATTAACCCAAGGACTGTGAGTGCATTCGCGGGTGACGTTTGATAGATACCAGGAGTCAAGGGAAAGGCGCATGATCTGTAGAACAAAGAAAACCTATGGAGTCACGTACGTGCTCACGAGCACGATGCGTGCACATGGACAGTCCTTCTGATTGGTAGTTTTGTTAGTCGTGGTATACTCTGATTGGATATAGTTCGCACTTGGTGGAGATATACTTGGGGGTCTTAACTGGGGGGGGTCCCCGGCTGAAGATTGTGAATAAAGAAGTTTGCCACTCACCTCGCCTACGGGTCGTTCTTGCGGGTCGAGAGCGACAACCGGCAACCCTCGGTTTGTTTCCTGAGATTAAGAGTCTCTTATGGTTTGTCTCCCTCTCTGGTTTCGTCCTGTTTTATTTTTCCCTCCCTTCCCCTGTGATCCTCTTGTTTTGCAAATTGCTCATATCAGGGAGATCATATCATAATTGTCTTTCTCTGATTGACTTAGTTCGCTCAGCATAATACCCTCTAGTTCCATCCATGTTGTTGCAAATGGCAAGATTTTGGGTTTTTCAATGGCTGCATAGTATTCCATTGTGTATATATACCACATCTTCTTTATCCATTCATCTGCTGATGGACACCTAGGTTCTTTCCACAGTTTGGCTATTGTGGACATTGCTGCTCTAAACATTCGGGTGCACATGCCCCTTCAGATCACTGCGTTTGTATCTTTAGGGTAAATACCCAGTAGTGCAATTGCTGGGTCATAGGGTAACTCTATTTTCAAGTTTTTGAGGAACCTCCATGCTGTTTTCCAGAGTGCTTGCACCAGCTTGCATTCCCACCAGCAGTGTAGAAGGGTTCCCCCTTCTCTGCATCCTCGCCAGCATCTGTCATTCCTGACTTGTTAATTTTAGCTATTCTGATGGGTGTGAGGTGGGATCTCACTGTGGTTTTGATTTTGTGATTTGTAGTATTTCCCTGATGCCAAGTGATGTGGAGCATTTTTCGTGTGTCTGTTGGCCATTTCAGTGTGTTCTTTGCAGAAATGTCTATTCATCAGATAGCTTTTTTCCCCTAAGATTTTATTTATTAGAGCACAAGCAAGGAGAGGGACAGAGAGAAGGAGAGAGATAGGTGAGATGGAGAAGCTGACTCTACTAGGCAGGGAGCCCAACATGAGGACACGGGGTTCAACCCAGGACCCTGAGATCATGACCCGAGCCAAAGGTAAGACACTTACCTGAGCCACCCAGGCGTCCCTCTCTCAGAACAGTTTTACAGTATCCCATAGGATTTAGTGTGTTGTGTTCAATTTTCAATTGTTTCAAGATAGTTTATTTCCTTTTCATTTCTTATTTGATCCATTGGTTGTTTAGGAAGGTTTTGTTTGGTTTCTGTATGTTTGTAAATATTTCCCCTTTCCTCCTGTTACTGATTTCTAGTTCCATAACACTGTGATTGGAAGATACAGTGGGTAAGAGTTCAATCTTCTTAAATTTGCTAAGACTCATTTTGCAGCCTGTCATGTGATCTGTCTTGGAGAATGTTCCGTGTGCATTGGAGAAGCATGTACATTCAGCTGCTGTAGATAGAAAGCTCCGTAAATGTCTGTGAGGCCCATTTGGTCTAATGGACGTTCAACTCCAACGTCTCCTTGTTGATTTTCTGTCTGGATGATCTATCCATTGCTCAATGTGGGCTGTTACAGTCCTCTGTTATTACTGTGTTACCCTTTCCCCCCCTTCATATCTGTTAGTATTTGCTTTGCCTAATCCATTTTGGTGCTCCAATACTGAGTGCCCGTATATTTATAATTGTTACCTCTTCTCAATGATTTGACACCTTTATCATTATATAATGACACTTGTAATTCTTACTGTGTGGGGCTTAAAATTTACTTTGTCTGATGTAAGTAGAGCTGCTCCTGTTCTCTTTGGGCCTCCACTTGCATGGGGCATCTCCACGCCTCCCTTCACTTCGAGCTTGTGTGTCCTTAAAGTCGAAGCGAGTCTCTCGTGGGTAACATCAAGTTGGGTCCTGGTTTGTTTTTAATTCAGCCGCTCTCTGCGTGTTCGTTGACGAAGTCGACCCATTTACGTGTAGAGTGA
This sequence comes from Mustela erminea, assembly GCF_009829155.1. Taxonomy (NCBI): domain Eukaryota; kingdom Metazoa; phylum Chordata; class Mammalia; order Carnivora; family Mustelidae; genus Mustela; species Mustela erminea. Next base: position 91,444,696 of record NC_045626.1, on the reverse strand, counting down.
TCGCTGGTAGGTAAGGACTCACCAGTGCCATCTTCTTAGCTGCTTTCTGGCTCTTCGTGGTTCCCTTGTTCCTTTCCTCTCCTTCCTCTTCCCCACCTCCCTAGATTGGTGGTGTTGCTCCAACCCCTTCACTTTATCTTTTGTGAGTTCACGCTAGCATTTTGCTTTGTGATTATTAGGAGCTTTACAGAAAATACCTCGTAGACATAGCAGTCCATGTTACACTGGTAGTAACTTAACTCTTCCCTTATGCTTACTATTTTTAGGGTTTTGATGCCATATTTATCTCTATTTTGTGTATTCATTAACAAATTATAATAGGTATTATTTTTATTTTTATTTATTTATTTGAACGAGGGAGGGAAAGTGACAGGGAGAAGCAGGCTCCTCACTGAGCATGGACCCCCATTTGGGGCTTGATCCCAGGACCCTGAGATCATGACCTGAGCCAGAGGCAGACGCTTAATTGACTGAGCCATCCAGGTGCCCCAGTAGGTATGGTTATTTTTAATACTTTTCATCCTTTAGTCTTTATATTAGAGTTAACAGGTTAACCTGGTATCCCATCACAGAATTAGAGTTTTTTCCATCGGACTACATATTTACCATTTGCAGTGTGTTAGTGTGTTCTCGTGTTTTCCTGTCACTGATTAACATCCTTTCAGTTGAGCTGGAAGAACTCTTTCAGCATGTCCTACAAGGCAGATCTAGTGTGATGAACTCTGCCAAGCCTTTGTCTGGGAAGCCTTTGTTTTGCCTTCATTTCTGAAGGACAACTTCACTGGATAGTATCGTCTTGACTGGCTCTTTTTTTTTTTTTCCTTTCAAGACTTTGAATGTGTCATCCCACTCTCTAGTGGCCTAAGGTTTCTGCTGAGAAATCTGCTTATCACCAGTGTGGCTTCCTGTATAGATTAGTTTTTTGTTTTTGTTTTTTCTTCTCTTGTGCTTTCAGGATTCTGTCTTTGACTTCTGACAATTTCATTATAATGTGTTCTGGGGGAGATTGCTTTGGCTTGAAACAATGAGGTGATCCGTTCACTTCATGAGTTTGGATGTCCAGGTCTCCCCCCCGGCCTGGGGAAGTTCCCAGCCATCGTATCTCCAAATAGACTGCCTGCCCCCTTCTTCCTCTCTTGTCCTTCTGGAACCCTAATGACTCTGGTGGCTCTTTCGAGCCTGTCCCAGAGATCACATAAGCTGTGTTAGCTTTTTCCATTCTCTTTTCTTCTTTACTGGGTTGTGTCACAGCTCTGTCCTATAAGCCACGAGGTCTTTCTGCTTCCTGGTCTGCTCTGGTGTTAGCGCCCTCCACGGCATCCCTCGTTTCTGTCACTGATTTCTTCAGCCCCGGATCTTGTTTAGCTCATTCTCATGATTCAGTCTGTTCAGTTTCTCTTCTCGTTTATGTATTCTTGCCCTGATTTCACTGAATCATCTTTCTGGGTTTACTTGTAGCTCATCAGCCTCCTCAGAGAGCTATTTAGAATTCTTTATCTTGCAAACCATAGATCTCCATGTCTTAGGGATTGGTTCCTAGCAGATAATTGGGACCTTTAGGTGACGTAGTCATGTTTTCTTGCTGCTTTATCTTCCTCTGGGTTTTGTGTTGCTGCTTTCCCATTTAAGGCAGCATCACCCTTCTAGTCTTACCTGCTGCCTCCAGGTGGGAGCTAGTTCTGGTTGGCCCTGCTGTATATTTATTTTGTGGCTTTTCCAGCCTCCTACGGAGACACCTATTTCATGCTTCCTGCCCCCTCTTGTGGCAGAATTCTTAAGCTCGTAGGTCTTCTCTTGATGTTACGATACACCAGCCAAACTGCTGGGAACCTGCCTTTTCCTTTCCCGAATGTGTTGCTACAGCTCAGGACTGTGGTTTCTTTCTCTCATGCTGTGGCCTGTTTTCTGTGGGTGCTCCCTTCCCCCCCCCCCAAGCTCACTCTCCTGCTGCCCCAGGAGTGTACATAAACAGCTGGCCATAGGCTGTGGGTGGGCTGGGTGGGTTTGACACCCGGGCACTGGGGCTGCCCATGGTCCGGGCAGGATGCTCAGAAGAGGTTTTCTCAGTGCCTGTGATCAGGCTTCCTGCTGGAGTCCAGAATGCAGGATAGGAACAGCATCGCTTTAATGCTCTCTGATATGACCTCTTTCCTGATGATGTCCTTCCCCCAGTCGTGAAGCCCCTTTAATAATACTCTGGGCCCAACAAGAGAGAAATGGGTTTGTTTGTTTGTTTGTTTTTTAAGATTTTAGATATTTATTTGACAGAGATCACAATTAGGCAGAGAGGCAGGCTCCCTGCTGAGCAGAGAGCCTGATGTGGGGCTCAATCCTAGGACCCTGAGATCATGATTTGAGCCCAAGGCAGAGGCTTAACCCACTGAGCCACCCAGGCACCTGAGAAATGGGCTGCTTTAGCAGCATCTTGCGCAGCTGGGAAGTCTGTCACTTGCCACTGTCCCTTTCCCCTGTAGAAGAGATGCGGGTCTCCTGGGACTGAGCTGCGCCCTCCCTGTTTGCAGAGTTCTTTTTACCCACTCCAGTGCGTCCAAATCACAGCAGCTCAGAATGATGACAGATAATCTGTTCCCAGCAGAGTGCTGAACTTCTCTGGGACCTGGGTTTCTACAAAGGCAGTCTTGCTTGTGAGTGTCTGTCCAACTCCGCGTTCTCCAGCTGCCCCCAGACCTCAGCCAAGAGGCACTGGGACCAGCTCACTGGGACCTGCCAGTGACAAAGCCTGTCCCGTGATCTGCCTGCCTGTTCCCCAAAGCAGAGTGGGTGAGATCGTCCCAGCTCCCTTGTGTCTCACTAACCGGAGATGTCTCCCTAGTTCTCCAGGTGTGCCGGCCGTGATGTTCAATGTCTCTGTGATTTGCCAAAGTATTGACACTGAGCTGGTATTTTCCCCTAATTCCTTGTTTGTTTACGCTAACCTGGGATGTCCCTCTAATTCTCCGAGTGTGCCTGAGCGATCTTGGGATGTCTCACTTAATATCCCCATGTGTCTGCCTGTTCCTGGAATGTCTCATTTCCCAGACGCAGCTACACTGAACATGGATGTCTCCCCATCCACCCCACCCCGTGTGCTACTCTGGCGTTCCGTATCTCCCTCATTCCCCATGTGGTCTGCACTGATCTGGCGCATCTCCCCAATTTCTGAGCTGTGTCTGTGCAGACTTGGGATGTTTCTCTGATCCCCAGTTAAGACTACACTGACCTGGGACGTCTTCCTAATTACCCGGAAGTGTCTGCTGTGATCAGGGGCGTCTCCCTAGCTCCCGCAGTCGTCTGCTCTAAACTGGGCTGTCTCATTAAAGCTCGGTTGTGTCTACTCTGACACTGAATGACCTCATATTCCCCAGTTGTGTCAGCACTGACCTAGGACATCTCCCTCATTCCTCAGTTGTGTCTGTCTGACTTGGGATATATCTTCTTTCTTAGCTAAGTGCGCCTTCCTCAACTTGGGATGTGTAGTTTCCCTGGTTGTCTCTGACCAGGTGTTTGTGTGGTCGTCCATGTGTGTCCAGGGGACAGGGGATGGCTTCATAATCCCCAGCTATCTAAACTAGTTCCCTTTGGTGTCCTGCCCTGACCTTGAAAATCTCCCTTCTCAACGGGTGCATCGTCCCCTGCGCTGGGGAGCTCCATTGTTCTTCGGATCCGTGTACTGTCCTTTAAGGTGTCTCCCTAATCCCACAGGATTCTCTTCTCTGCAGCGCTCTGTTTGACGGGATCAGACGGGCTGGTACCGTCTGAGCAGGGACACACTGATTGGCTCACCAAGACCTTCCTTGTGGGGAGGGGGGCAGAGCAGATGGTTAAGTTCGGGTTCGCTGATGTGGGGCTTCCTATCGGACACTACTTTGAGCCTAATCCAGCTGCTTTAATGGACTCTCCTGACCAGATTCCACGTCCTGAGGACGTGACCAAACTGGAGGCTGGAGCACTACCGCGGCCTTGCGTTCGGGGTCTCTGTCGGCGTCGGAAGCACTGGCAGGTGGTCTGTGCCCTCGTGGATGGCCGTGGTCTTCCTTTTCCCCTTGGTTCTAGGCCGAGATGTCCACACGCTGGCCGGTGTTGTGGACTGTGTTGCGGGTTTCTGAGAGCATGCGGGGCCCCGGGAGGACTGGGGACGACCACAGAGAGAGCCGCCACCTAACGTCAGAGCGTCCTCGGGAGCCAAGTTCCCCGTGTTCCAGCCCAGCACGAAGCAGCTGTAGGATGAGCCAGGGTTGGGGTTGACCTGCGTAAGCAAGGCGCTTAGTTGTCTCACGGAGCGTGTGTGGCCGTGTCCTGCGGCGTGTGTGCGAATGCAGGAGGGTCTGGCTACAGCACAGATGCGCGCGCTCAGCCGGGACATGGTCCGGGCCAGCCTGTTGTCCAGGACAGCTTTGCAGCGAGCACTGCCATTCCCCCAGCGTAAGCAGGAGATTTCTCCTCGCGGCTTTGTTGGCCTCACTTCCGGGGTAGTAAGGATCTGCTGAAGGAGGCGAACCCCGCATCCCTTCTACCTCCTGGTCCTCCCCGCGTGAGGCTGTGATGTAGGAGGAGAGGCGCAGCTCCGCAGGGAGCACGGTTCGGTGGTGATCGGAGATGTGACCAGACAGCCCAGGCCACAGCTTTTACCGCCTTCCACACACACACTGGACCGCCCACGTACAGGGGACACTCGCCTCCGCAGAGGAGCATGGCCCCGGGAGGAAGCACGGGCCACACTCCCCAAGGAGCTGTCCCCAGGGTGGGAGCTGTCGGAATGACCCTGAACTGGGAAGCGGACGGCCTTGGAGGTCAACAAGTTAAGGGCCTGGAGAGCTCACAGGTGGCTTTTCTCTTGGTTACTGTTGCTTGTGTCCCTTCCTTCGTACAGAACCTGATCTAACGTCCCCAGCACTTGTTGGCCAGAGACTGGGGGATGGGCGCCCGGGACTTGGGAGGCTGGCAAGTGCTGGCCGAGGCGGTTTCTCTGGAAAGCAGGGCTCAGTCTGTGATGCCCTGAGCGACTGGGCGATGGCATTATCCTTCTAGAAGAGAGGAAGGCAACGGAAAAAGTAAAGTGTAAAACTGAAGAATGAGGAAAAAGAGACAAGAAAAGGAAAGAAACTTTATTTTTGCAGCTTTAATGAGAAAGCAGCCCTGAAGGCGTAGGGCGTGCTCTGAGTCACCTGTGACAGGATTGCTAGTTGCGGTGAACAGCCACCATCGCATGTAGATGCCGTCAGAAGAAGAATTCCTCCTCGGGATGAGAACTCCTAGGATCTGTTCTCGGAACATCTCATCCGCGTGCCACACCAAGCCGTTCCGGTCCCATCGTGTTGTACGCACTGCCCCAGTCCACATTCGTCTCCAGAGGCAAGTCTGTCCTTTACCACCACCCTCTGATTTCTTGTTCTGAGTTCATGGTGGCTTATTATTATTATTAATTCCACACATAAATGAGATCGCACAGTATTGGACTTTCTGACTGAGCACAGTGCCTTCGGGATCTGTTCATCCCAAAGGTCCTCATTGTCGGTGGCTGAGTGATGTCCCGTTGTAGATGTAAATCATGCTGCTCTAGCCACGGGGGTACTGATGGCTTTTTTATGATTTTATTTATTTATGGGGCAGCGAAAGGGAACACAAGAGTGGGAAGAAGCAGGCTTGCCGCAGAGCGGGGAGCCTGACGTGGGACTCGATCCCAGGACACTGAGATATGACCTGAGCCGAAGGCAGACACTTAACGACTGAGCCACAGGCGCGCCGGGACAGACAGCTCTGTGAGTTTGTGCATTTCCCCGGATGCATTCTCCGACGGAGCACGCAGTCATTGGGTAAGTCTAGTTTTAGTTTTTGAGTAACTGCAGCCCAGAGTAGCTCTACCATCTCACAATCCCATGCACATACGCACGTTCCCTCCCTCTCCTGCATACCTGTGCCCCCACTTGTCACCCCTTGTCATCCGGATCGTGGCTGTGCGAGCAGGTGTGAGGTGGTATCTCTTACGGCTTTAATTTGAGGAGTGATGCTGAACATTTTTCATGTAGCTATTGGCCATTTGTCTATCTTTGGGAAAATGTCTCTCAGTTCTCTTGCCCTTTTATTTGTTCTTCTAAATTGGATTGGTTTTTGCTACTGAGTTGTAGTAGTTATTTCTATATTTTGGATATTAACCTCCTATGAGATGTGTGGTTTGCAAATATTTTTCCCATTCTGTAGGTTTCTTTTCACTTTGTTGATGGTTTCTGTTGTTGTGTAGAAGCTTTTCAGGTTGGTGTGATCCTGGTAGTTTTCTGTCGGCGCTGGTGCTGTAGGTGCGACTTCCATAAAATCATCACCAAGACCACGTCAAGGAGCTTTTTTCGCGTTTTTCCTTCTAGAACGTTCAGGTCTTGCATTTAAGTCTTTAATCCATTTCAAGTTAATGTTGGTGAGGCCTGTAAGACAGGGGTCGGTGAATATCCAGTAGAAAGAAACCTCCTTGGTTCAGAGTCTCTGGAGGAAACCGCCGGCCTCATGACGCTCACGCCTTCTGTTCCCGGTCCCTTTGGTTCCGAGGTCTCCAGAGTTAGCAACGGACCAGATGTCACCTGTGAAATAGGTGCCTAAGGTTCAGGTTACCCTCGATCACATTTTGAAAAACTTTGGGGTTAGTTCCTATCTTTCTGAGAGCACACTTGTGTAAGGGCTGCTTTGTCTTTAAGCCCATTAGAGCTGTTTACAAATAAATACTGGAAATACCGTCTAGAAATGGAAATCTTTCATAGGTCACTCACAGGCATGTGTACAGGAACACCCAACCATACATAAAAGTACATCCTTCAATTTGGCTTTAGAATTTTAGCCATGAGACAAATTCAATAATGAAAAACTCCATAGCTTGTAAAAGAACAGTTGGAACACAGCTGCGTTTCCGACCCACAGAACAGATTAGGATCACCTACTCCGATCACTCACGCTCTGCACTTGCAATTTTGGAGAAGATTTTAAGATTTTCCTTAGTTTCCAAATAGCCTTTCTTTTCTTTTCTGTGATTCTGACAAGAATTATTTACCTGAAGTTTCCATTTCAAAAAGATGGCCCTTAGTTCCTTCCTCTGGGAAGAACATTTACTATGTAAACTCAGAGAATGCAAATTTCTCTGGGAAGGACTTTGGTTTCCTAAATCCACATCTTTTAGGACATCTACAACCTTCCTGAGATGAACGGGGGAGGTTTGGGGATTGGTGAGAGGGTAGGCGGGCTTCCAGTCACTTCCAGAGCTGCATCTCTGCCCCCGTAAAGACTCAGTTCGTCACACAAGCACAGTCATTTTTAATTCTTCCAAGAACGGAGTTGCACCATGAATGATATCCAGGGGCTGACCCGCTTACCCGCCGTAGCATCTTCAGTTTGCTTCTTTACAGCAGGATTTTCAACTTGGATGAAAGTCAGAAGATTTTATATTCTAGAGTTGTGTGTCTTTTGAATATTTTAGAAAATCCTTCCACAAGGGTTTCAGAATGTTTTTCTTTCCCTCTGGATACATAGTTTCCTTGTAGTGAGGAACCTTTGTTTTTCTTTTTTTAAAGAACCCCTATTGGGCTTTTTTAAATTAATTTTTTAATATTCCAGTGTACATAGCGCACAGTGCTGTGTCCAGTTCCGGCGTGTAATACAGTGATTCAGCACTTCCGTGCCTTCCGCACTGCCCAGCACCACGCGCTCCCCAACCCCCGCCACCTGTTCTGCCCGCGGGACCAGCAGCTTGTTCGCTGTAGTCAGGGGTCTGTGTCTTGTTTGACCTCTTTATTGTCCCTTAGTTTTGTGTCTCATGTGTTTTGTCTCTCACATTCCACATACGTGTGAGATCATGTAACAGTCTTTCTCCGACTGACCGGTCTCACTGAGCGTCATGCTGTCTAGCTCCGTCCGTGTTGTGGGAAACGGCAAGATTTCCTCCTCCTTATGGCGGAGTCATATTCGGGCGCGTGGGGCGGGGGGCTGCTGCCATGTGACTGTTAGAAACAGTGCCGTTACCACATCGGGGTACCTCGATCCCTGTGAATTACACAGTTTGTACTTTTTTTCTTTTTTCTTTTTATTTTTTATAAACCTATAATATATTTTTATCCCCAGGGGTACGGGTCTGTGAATCACCAGGTTTACACACTTCATAGCACTCACCATAGCACATACCCTCCCCCAGCAACCCTCAGTTTGTTTTGTGAGATTAAGAGTCACTTATGGTTTGTCTCCCTCCAATCCCATCTTGTTTCATTTTTTCTTCTCCTACCCCGTTAACTCCCCATGTTGCATCTCCACTTCCTCATATCAGGGGATCATATGATAGTTGTCTTTCTCTGCTTGACTTATTTCACTAAGCGTGATACGCTCTAGTTCCATCCATGTTGTCGCAAATGGCAAGATTTCATTTCTTTTGGTGGCTGCATAGTATTCCATTGTGTATATATACCACATCTTCTTGATCCATTCATCTGTTGATGGACGTCTAGGTTCTTTCCATAGTTTGGATATTGTGGACATTGCTGCTATAAACATTCGGGTGCACGTGCCCCTTTGGATCACTACGTTTGTATCTTTAGGGTAAATACCCAGTAAGGCGATTGCTGGGTCATAGGGTAGTTCTGTTTTCAACTTTTTGAGAAACCTCCATGCTGTTTTCCAGAGTGGTTGCACCAGCTTGCATTCCCACCAACAGTGTAGGAGGGTTCCCCTTTCTCCGCATCTTCGCCAGCATCTGTCATTTCCTGACTTGTTAATTTTAGCCATTCTGACTGGTGTGAGGTGATATCTCATTGTGGTTTTGATATGGAGCACTTTTTCATGTGTCTGTTGGCCATCTGGATGTCTTCTTTGCAGAAATGTCTGTTCATGTCCTCTACCCATTTCTTGATTGGATTATTTGTTCTTTGGGTGTTGAGTTTGCTAAGTTCTTTATAGATTTTGGACACTAGTCCTTTATCTGATATGTCGTTTGCAAATATCTTCTCCCATTCTGCCAGTTGTCTTTTGATTTTGTTAACTGTTTCCTTTGCTGTGCAAAAGCTTTTGATCTTGATGAAATCCCAATAATTCATTTTTGCCCTTGCTTCCCCTGCCTTGGTGATGTTCCTAGGAAGATGTTGCTGCGGCTGAGGTCGAAGAGGTTGCTGCCTGTGTTCTCAAGGATTTTGACGGATTCCTTTCGCACATTGAGGTCCTTCATCCATTTTGAGTCTGTTTTTGTGTGTGGTGTAAGGAAATGGTCCAATTTCATTTTTCTGCATGTGGCTGTCCAGTTTTCCCAATACCATTTATTGAAGAGGCTGTCTTTTTTCCATTGGACATTCTTTCCTGCTTTGTCGAAGATTAGTTGACCATAGAGTTGAGGGTCTATTTCTGGGCTCTCTATTCTGTTCCATTGATCTATGTGTCTGTTGTTGCGCCAGGACCATGCTGTCTTGATGATGACAGCTTTGTAATAGAGCTTGAAGTCCAGAATTGTGATGCCACCAACTTTGGCTTTCTTTTTCAATATTCCTTTGGTTATTCGAGGTCTTTTCTAGTTCCATATAAATTTTAGGATTATTTGTTCCATTTCTTTGAAGAAAATGGATGGTACTTTGATAGGAATTGCATTAAATGTGTAGATTGCTTTATGTAGCATAGACATTTTCACAGTATTTATTCTTCCAATCCATGAGCATGGAACATTTTTCCATTTCTTTGTGTCTTCCTCAATTTCTTTCATGAATACTTTATAGTTTTCTGAGTACAGATTCTTAGCCTCTTTGGTTAGGTTTATTCCTAGGTATCTTATAGTTTTGGGTGCAATTGTAAGTGGGATTGACTCCTTAATTTCTCTTTCTTCTGTCTTGTTGTTGGTGTAGAGAAATGCAACTTATTTCTGTGCATTTATTTTATATCCTGACACTTTACTGAATTCCTGTACAAGTTCTAGCAGTTTTGGAGTGGTCTCTTTTGCGTTTTCCACATATAGTATCATATCATTGTGAAGAGTGATAGTTTGGCTTCTTCTTTGCTGATTTGGATGCCTTTAATTTCCTTTTGTTGTCTGATTGCTGAGGCTAGGACTTCTAGAACTATGTTGAATAGCAGTGGTGATAATGGACATCCCTGCCATGTTCCTGACCTTAGTGGAAAAGCTTTAAGTTTTTCTCCATTGAGAATGATATTTGCAGTGGGTTTTTCATAGATGGCTTTGATAAGGTGTGTGCCCTCTATCCCTACACTTTGAAGAGTTTTGATCAGGAAGGGATGCTGTGCTTTGTCAAATGCTTTTTTAGCATCTATTGAGAGTATCATATGGTTCGTGTTCGTTCTTTTATTAATGTATTGTATCACATTGATTGATCTGTGGATGTTGAACCAACCTTGCAGCCCTGGAATAAATCCCACTTGGTTGTGGTGAATAATCCTTTTAATGTACTATTGTATGTTACAGACTTCTTTTCCTGGGCTGCTTTCAGGTCTTAGTGCTTTGTCACTAAGACTTGTAAATTTTACTATTAGGTGACGGGGTGTGGACCTGTTCTTACTGATTTTGAGGGTGGTTCTCTGCACCTCCTGGATTTTGATGCTTTTCCCTTTGCCATATTAGGGAAATTCTCTCCAGTAATTCTCTCCAATATACCTTCTGCTCCCCTCTCTCTTTCTTCTTCTTCTGGAATCCCAATTATTCTAATGTTGTTTTTGTCTTATGGTGTCACTTACCTCTCGAATTCTCCCCTCGTGGTCCAGTAGCTCTTTGTCCCTCTTTTGCTCGGCTTCTTTATTCTTTGTCATTTGGTCCTCTATATTGCTAATTCTTTCTTCTGCCTCATTTATCCTAGCAGTGAGAGCCTGAATTTTTGATTGCACCTCATTAATAGCCTTTTTTATTTCAACTTGGTTAGATTTTAGTTCTTTTATTTCTCCAGAAAGGGCTTTTATATGTCCCATGCCTTTTATGAGCCTGGCTAGAACCTTGAGAATCGTCATTCTGAACTCTAGATCTGAATATTACCAATGTCTATATTGATTAGGTCCCTAGCCTTCGGTACTGCCTCTTGTTCTTTTTTTTGTGGTGAATTCTTCCGCCTTGTCATTTTGTCCAGATAAGAGTATATGAAGGAGAAAGTAAAATACTAAAAGGGAGCAAAGACCCCAGGAAAATACGCTTTAACGAAATCAGAAGAGATCCCAAATCGTGGGGGGGAGAAAGGGGATAAAAAGAGGTTCAGAAAGAAAAAAAAAAAAGAAACAAAAAAGAAAACAAAAAATATAAAAAAGAAAAAATATATATATATTAGATAAATTAGTTAAAAAAAACGTTTAAAAAGAAAAGGGTAAAAGTTAAAAAAAAATTAGCAGAAGAAGAAAAAAAATGAAAAAAAAAATTAACTGCAAGACTAAAGAATCATGAGGAGAAAGCCATGAGTTCCGTGCGTTGCTTTCTCCTCCTCTGGAATTCTGCTGCTCTCCTCGGTATTGAAACCGCACTCCTTGGTAGGTGAACTTGGTCTCGGCTGGATTTCTTGTTGATCTTCTGGGGGAGGGGCCTGGTGTAGTGATTCTCAAGTGTCTTTGCCCCAGGCGGAATTGCACCGCCCTTACCAGGGGCCAGGGTGAGTAATCCGCTCGGGTTTGCTTTCAGGAGCTTTTGTTCCCTGAGCGCTTTCCGTAGAGTTCCGGAGGACGGGAATACAAATGGCGGCCTCCTGGTCTCCGGCCGGAGGAGCCGAGAGCCCAGGGCCGCACTCCTCAGTGCGCCCTCAGAGAACAGCGCCCAGTTACTCCCGTCTGCCTGACCTCCGGCCGCGCTCCGAGCTCTCCGAGCCTGCGACCGGTTCAAGGTAACCCCGAGCTGCGAGCTCACTGTCGGCTCTGTCTCTGTAGCCGGCTTTCCCGTTCCAATACCCGCAAGCTCTGCGACACTCAGACACCCCTGCTCCTTCTGTGACCCTGCGGGACCTGAGGCCACGCTGACCCCGCGTGGGCTTCGCTCTGGTTTAGCCTCTGGAGCGATGTCCCTCAGCGGAACAGACTTTTAAAAGTCCTGATTTTGTGCTCCGTTGCTCCGCCGCTTGCCGGGGTCTGTCTTCCCGTCGCTTTGGATTCACGTCTCCGCCAGTCCTACCTTTCAGAAAGTGGTTGTTTTTCTGTTTCTAGAATTGCTGCTCCTCTTCTCTTCGATCTCCTGTTGGATTTGTGGGTGTTTGCAATCTTTAGATAAGCTAGCTAGCTGATCTCCTGCTACCTGAGGTAGTCTCAGCTGCTGCTTCTCCGCCATCTTGACTCCTCCTCAGGGTTTGTACTTTTTGAGGAAATATCCGGTGGTGTGGTTACTAGGTCACAGGGTAGCTCCATTCTTAACTTTCTGCTGAACCTGCACACGGTTCTCCCGAGCGGCGGCACCGGCGTGCGTTCCCACCAGAGTGGAAGAGGCGCCCCTTTCCCCGCATCCTCGCCAGCACGTGCTGTTCCCTGCGCTTTTGACTGTAGCCGCTCTGATGAGTGTCAGCGGATCGTCTCGATTTGCATTTCCCTGACTAGTGACGTGGGGCATCTCCCCGTTGTCTGCTGGCCGTCCGATGTCATCTTTGGAGAAGTGTCCGTTCATGTCCTCTGCCCTTTGTTATCTTGTGTTTTTGGCATTGAGTTGTATCAGTTCTTTACATATGTTGGACACTAACCCTTAGCCGTACGCGTCATTTGCAAACATCATCTCCCATTCTGCAGGTTGTCTTTCAGTCTCGTTGACCGTTTCCGTCACTCTGCAAAGCTTTTTGAGGATGTCCCAATACTTGTTTTGGCTTCTATTTCCTTCGCCTCAGGAGACATATTCAGAACCAGCTGCTGTGGCCGAGCCTGGAGAAGTCACTGCCTGTGCTCTCTTCTAGGATCCCTGTGGTTTCAGGTCTCCCACTGGGGTCCTTCGACCCTTTTGGAATTCATCTCTGTGTATGGCGTAAGGGCCCAGTTTTATTCTTTTGAAGGTAGCTGCCCAGTTTTCCCAACACCATTTGTTGAAGAGATTGTTTTCCTATTGCATGTTCTTTCCTCCTTTGACAAAGATGAACCGTGGAAATGTGGGTTTATTTCTGGGAACTCTGCGATCCCACTGATGTACGTGCCTGTTGTGCCACTACCGCACTGTTTTCTTTACTACAGCTTTGCGGTATAATTTGAAATCTGGAAGTTTGGGATCTTCAGCTTTGACTTTCAAGATTGTTTTGGCTATTCAAGGTCCTCCGTGTTTCCATACAAATTGTAGGATTGTTTATTCTAGTTCTGCAAAAAATCTTAGTGTTTCCATAGGGATTGCACTAAATCTGCAGATTGCTTTGGGTAATTAACAGTGTGTGTTCTTCGGCTGGATGACTGTGGAACATCTTCCCGCTCACTGTGTGCTCATCAGTGTGTTTTAACCAGCAGAGAGCAGGCTTCCCACCGCCTTGATTAGATAGATTCCTGGTATCATCTTCAGTCCAACAGTAATGGGATTTCTTAATCTCTTTCTGTTGCTTCACTACTAGCGTCTAAAAATGCCATGGATTGGGTCTCCTGCAGCCGTACTGAGGTCATGTGTCAGTCTCATAGCACTTCGGTGGTGTCTGTGAGGTTTTCTGGATGCAGTGTCAGGTCATCCGTGAGGGAGAGGTATCCTTCTTCCTCACCAGCTTGGAGGCCTCGGATTCCTTCCTCGTGTCTGACTGCTGGGGCCTCCCATGTGGCCGACTTCGGACCCTGAAAATCATTATAAAAATTCTTCCAAGCATCTTCCTTGCAGGTTTTGGCTGGGACGAACAGTACACATTCCTGGCAGTACTGCGCTCTTCTTGTCGTCTTCTTTTAAACCAGAAGTGTATCAAGTTACTCCACCCAAACCAGTAAGGCTTTTATGACATTTCCATGGAGACACAAAGCATCTCCTAAGAGGGGGCAGGAGGTCGGTCTTCCCCACATCAGGGCCATTCGTGAGGACAGGCGACATGAAGACAGTTCCCCTGAGAGCCGGCAACAGTCGGTGGGAGGTTAGCGACAAACGGGGGCCCCACGTCTCAGTCCAGCCAACTTCTTAGGGCCCCCGACCTGACAGCTGAGCTGCCTGCACATGCGACAGGCAGGCAGGCAGAAAGCCGCGCCAGATTCTCAGGCCACGAAGCAAGACCCCCAGCAAAGCGGTGGCCGACCCTGGCAGGGAAAGGCCGCACAAGCAGGGGCCTCCGGAAACCAAATCCACACGAGCCTGGACTTGGGAAAGGATGACCCGTAGTGGCTGTTCCCCTTTCTGTAAACACGTACAAGGTCCAGAACCGGGACGGCTGCCTTCTCGTCAGTGAGAGTCTGACCTGGCATGGATCTCTGGTTCACCGAAGTGTCTTCATTGACCTTGGGTCTCCCCTATTGCCCCAGGTGTTTCTGCCTTGACCTGAAATGATTCCTTGGTTCTCCCCGTGTGTCCATCCTAACCCTGCCTCTTCTCAGAGGCCATATTCTCTGACCAGGTATGTGCACGTACAGCTCACTGGTGGGCATGAGCGGGTCTCTAATCGCAGCTGTTCCTGTTATGACCGGGTTTATCTCCCTCATTCTTCAGGGTAAATACACTGACCTGGGCTGTGTAGTTCCTCACGTGTGTGTCCACTGAGGGACTCCTCTGTGCCCGCGGGAGTCTCCCTCTTTGCTCGTCGCATCCTGCTCTGGCACATCTCGTCCATTCCGCGGCTCTGTCTACCCTGACCGTCGTGTCTCCGTAGTTCCTGAGACGCATCTGGACCGGCCACGGCTTCCCCGTGTGGGTACCGAAGGGGGCGCCGCTTCCGTCCGCACGGACCTGGCCGTCTCCTCCCCGTGTGTGTCAACACCAGCATCCTGTGATTCCGCGGATCCCAGCCGCATCTGCCTGCGCTGGCCTGGGAGGTTCCCCGGACTCCCCGGATGTCTACACTGACCTGCTGTGTCTGCCGTGGCCTGGGACGTCCAGCACCTCATGTGCGTGTCGTGGCCGCCTCTAACTTGACTGTCCTTCTCTTGTCCCAGCTGTAGCTCAGATGTCTCCCTCGTTCCCAAGGTTGTCTAGTTCACAGACGACTCTGTCTCCCCCAACCCCGGGTAACCGACCTTGACCAAAGTTGTGACCACGGTGGCCTGAGGTGTTTCCCCATTTCTCCAGGTACGTCTGTTCTGCTTTGGGATGCGCGGAGTCCCTGACCGCAACGACTCTTGAACTCACCGCATCCCCAGCCCGACTCGGGATCTCCGCCCGGACACGCACGTGCGTCTGCGCTGATGCCGACTGTGGGGTGTGGCCTCCGTGAGAACCTTTCCCTCTCTCCTCTCCTCTCCGATGGGGAGTCTGCTTCCTTCTCAGCCAGATGCATCTCTCTTGACCAGAGATTTTCCCCTAATGTCCTGGGTTCTGTCTGCCTCCCCAGGGAGAGGTACCGGGACCCACGCGGTCACCTCAATTCCTCAAGTCTTTCTTCCGTACTGACCGGGGAAGTCTGTTTCCCCGGGTGTGGGTTCTCTTACCTTGTGGGTCTTTAATTCCCCAACCCTGTCTCCCTGCTCACCCTGGTGCATATAACTGAACCTGGAGGTTTCCTTCCTAGTCGTGTGTACATTTACCCGCAGTGTATTTTCTTCGCACGTCGCTACCCTCATCAGGACGGTCCACACTGAGGACGTCCGCCTCCTTTCCCAGGTCTGCTCTGACCTCCGTGTCTCTCTCCTTCACCACTGTTGCACAGAATCTCAGCATGAGGACAATCACATCGATGTCTTCATTTATTCTCTGACACACCCAGGATGGTCCCGTATCCCAGCCATGTCTGTCCTGACCTACAAGCTCTCTGAACCCCAGTATTACCAGTCCGACCGGGGAGGTGGACCTCGTGCCCCTGATCTACCTTGACCAGTGACACAGTGTGTCTACTCGGACCTCATAGATCCAGCTAGCCCGTGTGTCTCTGCTTACTGGGACGTCTAATTCCCGACGTGCTTCTACTCTGACCTGGGATTTTGACCCAGATGCCAGGAGTGCCTACCTTTACCGATGCTGCTGCAAAGTTTCCTCGGGGTGTCTGTGTGGTGCAGAACACCTACAGTTACAGTAAGAATCCGTCACTGCTAGTATGTCATGTTTCTCTGTATAAATGAGAAAAAATTTTAAACCCAGCTACACATTATGAAAAACAGTGCAGACTGGCTTATAAAAGTAAAAAAAAAACCTTGTAACTGACTTGATCTTTTTAATTGGTTAATTTGTTTTTAATTGTTTTTTTTTAATATTTTGTTTATTTGACAGAGATCACAAGTAGAGAGGCAGGCAGAGAGAGAAGGAAGCAGGCTCCCTTCTGAGCAGAGAGCCCGATGCGGGGCTCGATCCCAGGACCCTGAGATCATGACCCGAGCCGAAGGCAGCAGCTTAACCCACTGAGCCACCCAGGCGCCCCTTTTAATTGGTTTTTAATTTTAACTTTAATTGGTTAAGTTTGGGCAAGTGGACACCTTGGAGTTGGGTACTTTTCAACCACTGGATATTCTCCTCCTCTTACTCTGAGTAGACACACGGGCAATGAGGAGCTCGCCGGGTAGGAGCAGGCATCTCTTCCAGTGTAGACACAGTCAGGAAGTGAGAGATCCCAGGACAGCGTAGCCACACCGGGGGGAAAGGAAGACGTACAAAGTCCACAGACACACCCGGACTGAGGGAGAGCACGGACACTGCACAGAGCGAGCGGACAGGGCAGGGAGTGAAGGCGGCATCCAGGGCCACTGCGGACGCTCCAGGAACTTCCACGGACATCCCGGGTGCACGGAGCTGGGAAGGAGGCAGAACGAAGAAGATCCATTCCGGAATCAGAGACGCACTCTGGGCCACAGAAGGTGCGTCTGGGAAACTAGTAAGGATTCTTTCTTTTTTTATGTAAGTCATCATCGAGTAAGTTAATAAGAGTTGCAAGCACAGTCTCACAAAGCAGAATTTGTGAAATTTTCCAGCTGAGAGCAGACACACCTCGGGACGTAGGGGAATCCCAGATCATGGCAAACAGACAGTGGAGACCAAGTGACAGTGTTGACTCGCCAGGGAACTGCGGAGATTTCCCAGGCAGTGGAGACACACGTGAGGTCTTAGGGAAACACCCATGTCCGTGGACACACAACCGTGGAAATGAGACAACCCGGTCAGAGTCCTGTCCGGAGGAGCAGGGAGGCATCTCTGTTCTGTGTAGACGCGCTCCATTAGGGAGACATCCCGGGTTAGTGTGAAAAAATACCCCGTGTCAGAATACACACACCTGGTGTATTGGTGAGGAATCCGAGGACAGTACGGACGCACCTGGGATATGCTAGAGACACAAGGTCAGAGTGAACGTCCCCGGGAAGTGAGGGGGTCGTTCCTGCGCAGACACGCCTGCTTCATTACGCAGACGTCCGAGGCACCGCAGACGCACACGGGACCGAAGAGAACCCAGTTCAGGTCAGGTGCACGAGCACCGTTAGACCGCGGCCCCAAGTCTGCACAGACACACAGGCATCTAGAGACACGTCAGCTGGTCAGGACAGACACAATTCCGGAACTATAAAGGCAAACTTTCACGGAGTCAGCACATCTCAGAATTCCATAGATCCCGCACCCGTTTAGATGTACTCAAACACTACGGTGATATTCCTGATCCGATCAGAAAATCCAGGGGGACAGGGAGACACACGAGCTTTGAGTAGATACACCATGAGAATTAAGGAAATGTCTCTAAGAAAACACACCTGGATCATGAGGAGACAACCCGAAGAGGTGCAGACAGCCGACGTTTAGGCACATCCTACACCAGCACTTCGGGTCACAGCAGGCACCGTGTGGGGGGAGGACAGACATCTCACGGCAGTGCATACAAGAGGGAAACAGAGTCACGCCCGATGAGAAGATGCACCTGGTGACGAGGAGACGCGCAGCGCCACAGTCGACCCCCCCAGGGACTGAGGAAAACATCCTGAGTGAAGGCGGACCGCACCGGGACAGTGGAAAGAGATCCCGGTCGGCGCAGACGCAGCTGGTTTGTCCGAAGACATGCCCAGTCAGGGCAGACTGCTGCGATGGCGGGTGGCTGTCGGCAGACGTCCCAGGTAAATACAGACACACCTGGGGAACCCGAGTCATCCCAGGTCAGCGTAGGCACAACCGGGGCGTTACACACCGGCGCGTTAGGGAGACGTTCCACGTCACGGCGGACACACAGGAGAAACTCGGGAGACATCACTGAGCAGGAAAACACGGATGGAAAAGAAGGGCTATCATCAGGTCACAGTAATTGAGTCCGAGAAACTAGAGAGACGACATCCTTTGTCACTGTGAACAGACGGCCAGACCGTGCCAGACGCCGGTGGGGAAGTAGAGAAACGGCCTGGTCAGTGCGCGTACGACCGTGGCACCGGGGAAACACCCGGGGTGAGAGCTGGCGCGCCCAGGCAGTTAGGGAGAAGCCAAGGTTGAAGACGACGTAGTTCGGCAATAAGCTGACATCTCAGTCACGGCGGACACGTAAGGAGAATTCTGGAGAAGGGCCAGGTCAGGGTGTACACGCACGAGAAACGAGGGCAACATCCCCGGTGGGACCTTGGGAACCAGGGAGACCTCCCAGGTCACGGGAGACAGAGCCGGGATTTCGGCCAATGTCCCATGTTAGCGGGACGCGCGTGGGGGAGCAGACGGCCATCCCCGGTCAGGGCAGACCCAGGGGGATCGTCACGGACACGTGGAAAGCGGGCACGTGCACGCCTGGGAAATCAGAGCGTCCCGCAGGTCCGCGGGAACGCAGAGCGGATTAGGAAGGACCCAGTTCACTGCAGGCCAAACTGAAGAATGCGCTCAATAGCCCTGGTCAGAACAGACCCACCGGGAGAAGCGGGAGATGCCGCACGTCGGTGCTGACGCATCGCGGAACGGGACAGCCCAAGTCGGGACACGCACCTCGGGGTTTAGCCAAATCTCCCAAGGGGGGTTCACAGACGGGATGAGGGAGACAGCCCAGGCTGCTGCAGACCCGCGCGAGGGGTGACGGAGACTCCGCAGAGACGGCGGCCCTGCCTGGAACGAGGGAGCCACCCCTTGTCAGCGCCGATGACGCGGGGCGTCGGGGAGACCTCCAGCTTCGGAGTCCGGAGCGCTGGAACAGGAGCGGCGTTCGCGACCCAACGCCGCTACGGAAGGCGGAGACGGAGAAGCCGGCCTGTGCGCTTACGGACGCGACCGTGGGCGCCAGTGGGGCATGAGGGAGGCGCACTGGGGAAGTGGAGAAACACCCGTGGAACTGGAGAGACGCCCCTGGTCACGGCAGACACACGCTGGGAAACTAGGGAGACATTCCTGTCAGCGCTGACCCAGGGAGCTCGTGAGATTTCCCCGTCAGTGTAGACACAACTCGGGAATTACGGACGTAGCTCAGGTTGGGGCAGACAAGCCGAGGAAATGAGGCCGCCTCCCAGGTCAGGGGACACAACCAGCTGCAGAAAACCCCCCAGAGCGTAATGTAGACGTAATCCAGAGTCACGGATGTAGAGAGATGAGGGCACTACAGACCCTGGGCTATGACTCCTACAGGCCAGGGCAGGGCAGTCCTACAAGCGGGAAGTAGGGCGTATCCCCGGTCAGGGCACTCAAAACTGCGGTTCACTACGGAGTCGTCCCAGTTCGAGGAGGACAAAACGGGGCGATACAAGATCGAGCCCAGCACACAGTGTACAGACCCAGGGAGACACCACAGTTTGAGAAGTTCTGCACAGACCTTGGATACCAGCCCATCATCTGTAACGTCGAACCGAAGGAAGAGCGCAGAGGACCACGGGGCAGGGCGGGAAAACTGAAGGGGGGGAATCAGAGGGGGAGACGGAATCACGAGAGACTCTGGACTCCGGGAAACAAACGGAGGGTTTCAGAGGGGAGGGGGTGGGGGGTGGGGCAGCCGGGCCACGGGCACGGAGGAGGGGACGTGTGATGCGCCCGGGCAGTCACACAGAACTAATGGATCGGGACGCTCCATGAAAAACCGATCACATACTACTCTGTGGCTGAGTATGATGATGATAAATAAATAGGAATGCATCCCAGATCCGCGCAGACACACCCGGTAATGAGAGACGTATCCTGAGGCGTCTGAGAGTCTCCGTCGTTGGGCCTCTGCCTCCGATGCAGGTCACGATCCCGGGGTCCTGGGACCGAGCCCCGCAGCAGAATCCCTGCTCAGTGGGAAGCCTGCTTCCCCCTCTCCCACTCCACCTGCTCGTGTCTTCCCTCCTGCTGTCTCCCTCTCTGTCACATGAATAAATAAAAACCTTTGAGAAAGAAAAAAAGAACATGTGTGTCAGTGCAAACACAACTGGAAACCAGAAGAACATCCCAGGCCAGATCTGTATAGACGTTGAGTACCTGTGCAACATACCCCAGGTCAGTGTAAACAACACGGTACACTGGGAGACGTCCCAGATTCATACAGACACAGGGAGGACTATGTCACCCAGGTCAGAGCAGACACACCTCTGCCCATGATAGAGGAGAAACGCCAAGAAATCAGGACACCGCCCATGCCCAGAACAGACAGCCTGAGGAGTACATAGAAACCCAGAACATGGTAGACACACTTGGAAAACTAAGGAAGCACTCAGGCCAAGGCAGACATATCTGGGTTATTACAGAAACATATTAAGACACAGTGGACACCCCAGGGTTTGGGGGACACGTGCGGGTCAGGGAGTCATAGCTGGGGAATTTGGGAGACATCACCGGTCCAAGCAGACACACCCGGCAAATAAAGGAAAAAGTCCTAGGTCGGTGTAGTAGACACAACCGAGTAACGAGCGAAACACCCCAGGCCAGAGTGAACCCGTGAGAGGAACAAGGGAGCCGTCCACAGTCAGAGAAGACACAGCCTGGGAATTGGGGAGACACGCCGGGCAAAGGCGGACAGATCTCAGTACCCGGGCAAGGTCCCACGTCGGAGGAGACATCACGGGGTATTGTGGAAATAGAAAAGTTTGGTGACGAGACGCAGGGAATAACGGAGACATTTTATGTCAGTGTAGACTCACGAAAGGCATTAAGGAGAACTCCCGGATCAGGGCGGAAACCTCTGAAGGATCTAGTAACAGATCAGAGCAGTCACACCTGGGGCACCTGCAGCTTTTCCGGTAGTTCCTGTTCATACCTCAGCCCTAAGCACTAGCGTGAGCTTGCACGTGGTCCCCACCTGTTGGGGTCACGCCCCCAAGATGGCGCCGGTCGTGCCCCTAAGATGGCACTGGATCAGTATGGACAGCCTAAAACATATCCACCCTGGCCACACGTGACTTCGTGCTCGTCACATGAGCACCGTGTGCCGCCACTGCCTGGGAGCCCCAGATACCTCCAAGTGAACAGCCCTGTGATTGGCTGTCATGCCCTATATAAGGTAAAGGAACTTTTCCGCAGGGGAAGGAGAAAGAAATGGGAGGAGAAAGATCGACCAGGGAATAAACAAGAGCTTGTGCACCGACCTGTGTGTGTGTTGTGTCATCTCTGCGGTCAGGGAGAGCGAGACATGTGGTGCCGAAACCTGGGAACTGTGAGTATATTTAAAAAAAGCAAAGATACAGTGAAGGTAGAAATTCTGATACTGGTTGAGATATGTTCTGATTTACTGATAATACTGAGGTATATTTAACTTTTTAATTTTATGTGCATTGATTTCACATTGAACCGTTTTGTCAGAGTGAAATACAATGTTTCCATTTTGTTTACTTGATTTTTAGAAGTGGTAGCTCTAACAGGAAGATTTCATGGAATAGAAGTTGTGCAGCTTTTTAAACTTAGCATTTTAGGGAGAAGGTGAGAGAAGGCAATACATGAGTACCTTTTCCCCCTCGTCATATTGCAAGTTCGTCCCTAGGATGACCACAAAGGAAAGGTTAGAAGTTTGCTGAAGAGCAACCACAAAGGGACAGCAGCTGTATGTTCGCGGATCGCGACTGTAAAGGTAAAGATAATGGGGTCGGAAATTTCTAGACTCCGAATGGAGAGCCCCTTGTGGGCACTTTTGAAAGCTAACAGAACTCCTCTTGAGAGTTATTTAAGAAGTTGTTTTTCAGGAGGTGGGAATTTGAATAGTAAAGCTGCGTACGAGAACACCGAAGCAGCTTACAACATCACTTCCTTACTCCTTCCCGGGAGCCTTTGCTTCTTTGTTCATTTTAACTATTCTTCCTTTCAACCCCCTTGTATATCACTCGTAATGATCCTCAATCAAAGGGTAGATCTCCTCCAGGAACAAATGAATCTAATGTTGCAAATTCTCTCCACCAGTTGTATCCAGCCCTTATCGGGCATATGCATCACATCTAACTTGTATTCTAATCTCTCCCGAGCAGCGAACCTCTCCCAAGAGTTATCTCAGATGCTCAACGGCACCTGGTCAGCCAGATTCCACAATCTGACAGCCTCCCTCCGCATGATGGAGATTCTGCAGATCAATGCCACGAGAGTCAACCCTCTCACAGCCTCCCAATTCCTACAAACTATGCAGGCAGTGGTGGCTTTTGGGAAATCCTGGATTGGGACTATTGCACTCGGCTGTATTGTGCTCCTCGTCCTCCTCCTGGCGCTGCGTTGGATAAGGGCCCTCCAATGCACATTAGCCAGAGACCGGCAGGCTGTACATCAAGCCTTGGTAGCCACAGAGCATGGTAGCTCACCCCAAGTATGGCTTAGCATGCTGGACCGGTAGTCAGTGACGGGTAATGAGGACGATAACGGTGTACCAACCTAAGACAGAAGCTGCAGCATGCTCTGCAGTATTTGATGACGGGTAAGGGTGCAAGTTGATTGTCCCAACCTAAGACAGGCACAGTCCCTTATCCATACAAATAAATAAAGAAGGGGGAGCTGTCGGGGTCGCGCCCCTAAGATGGCGCCGGCTACATAGCCCGAGCAGCACGGACAGCCTGAAAAACATCCGCCCTGGCCACACGTGACTTCGTGCTCGTCACATGAGTACCATGTGCCGCCACTGCCTGCGAGCCCCAGATACCTCCACGTGAACAGCCCTGTGATTGGCTGTATACTCCCTGTTCATGTGAACACCCCTGTGATTGGCTGTTATGCCCTATATAAGGCAAGGGAACTTCCCCGCAGAGGAAGGAGAAAGAAATGGGAGGAGAAAGATCAACCAGGGAATAAACAAGAGCTTGTGCATCGACCTGTGTGTGTGTTGTGTCATCTCTGCGGGCAGGGAGAGCGCGACACACGCCACCACACGCGCCCTCCGGCTCCACCTCCAGCCATGCGTGGACAACCACCAGCTGCAACCGTCACTACTGCTCGTCCCGGGCACTAGCAGCTGGACCCGCAGGCACTTCCGAGGACGTCCAGCCCAAGCAGCATCTGTGGACACATCCCCCAACGACACTTACTGAGGATCACGCAGCTGTTGGTGCTGTGGACCCCAGTGACATCCGTGGGTGAGTCACTGTGCTGCTCTGGAACCGCGGCCAGCACACCTCCGTATGCGGCCCCTTACCGCTCTAGACCCAGGGTCCCAGCACGCCGCGGCATCTCCTGCCTGCATGTGAAGGTCTTTCCTTACTGCAGCCCCATCTGTGAAGCCTGGAACCCCGACTGCCGCCTCTGCAAACACCCAGACCCTGCGTCAGCGGATGGTGACAGAGAATCGGGGACAGGTGACTCCGCCAAAGGAGTATGTCCCACTCGCCCCAAGGAACAGAGACCGGGAACTGACTGACAATTCAAAGGGACTGTTAGGACCATGATCAGCTTCAGCTACCAGAGAATACGAGTAAGCGAGCGAATGAAATCTGGAAAATAATCCAAGGTCAAAACAGGAAGTTCGACAAAGAAGCAGAAAAACAATAGAGGGAGAGAGAGAGAAAGAGAGAGAACCAAACAGAAACCACGGAGCCGAAGAACGCTGTGACCGACGTGAAGTTTAGTAACGGGCATCACATGCACGGACCAAGCAGAGAAACGATCAGATCAGAACCAGAACACGTCACCCAGCAACGCTGTCCTTCGGAAATGAAGGCAGGACAGACCGTGCCAAACCGACAAAGCTTCGGGGCTCCATCGACACTAGCCCTGCGCACCCAGAAATACTGAGAGGAGCTCATTGCGTGAAACAGAAGAACGCTACCCAGTCGCGTCAGAATATGGGAAGCAGCAGCGTCCCAGCAAAGCCAAGTACGCGGACAGATTAGGGAGCCTCCAGGAAGGCAGCGGGGTGGTGGGCGCGCCCCACCTCGTTCTACTACGACGGTCGAAGAGCCGAAGTGTTACACACAGCTACGGCCACAACAATGTGTCAGTGGACACACAACACAAAAAGATTAAAAAATGGGACATCGACACCACAGAATGTCTGCGGGGGGGATGCTAAGGCAGAGTTTCATGTACAACCCACGTTGGTATCCACACGGGACAGACTCTCACATCTGCAAGAGCTGTCGACTCCGCCCCAGGGAACCCACAACACAGAAACCGCACGAGCAGCTGCGCACGCGACAGAGAGCAGGGAGAGCGCCCGGACGGCTCCATCACTTAGGGACCCGACTTTCCATCACTGCTGAGGTCTTGATCTCAGGGTCAGGGGTTGAAGCCCGTGCTGGTGTGGAGCCTACTTGAAAAAAGAATTCTTCTTCCAAAACAAAGTAAAAAGGGAATCAATATATGCCATTACGGAAAATTACCAATTCACAAAAGAAGAGAAAACAGGAAGAGGGGAAAAGTGATGAAGAAACTCCAAAACACCCAGGAAATAATTAACAGAATAGTAAATCCTTACCTATCAGTAACTGTGTTGAAAGTAAACAGATTAAGGGGCACCTGAGGGGCTCAGTCGGTGACGTGTCTGCCTTGGGCTCAAGTCATGACCTCAGGCTCCTGGGATCAAGTCCTGCATCGGGCTCCCTGCTCCTTGAGGACTTCCCCGGGATCATATGTCAGGTCACAAAGTAAGGCTGAAATCGTAACGAGTATCTTTCCTAACCACAGTGGCGGGGATCTGGACATCAGCAACAAAAGGCAAACCGGAAGACTCACAAATACTTGGGAATGAAACAACAATGAAATCCAACAGGAAGTGAAAAAGACACTGAAACAAAACTGAAAACACAACGTATCAAAACGTGTGGGACAGCAATGCTGAGCAGGAGTCTTACAGATACAAAACCCTCCATTTAAAAAAAGAAAGACCTCAAATAACCCAACCCTCGACCTCAAGGAACTAGGAAAGAACGCCCACACGCAGAAGAATGACACCGGACCCGGTCTTGCCGCGCTCACAAAAGTTACCCTAGAGGGGACGTAGGACTTCCATGTAACATCTGAAACCGTAACACTCTTCACAGAAAACAAGAGAAAAGCTGCTTGACACAGGTGTTGGCACTGATTTTTGGAACAATACCAAGAACACACTCGACAAAAGCAATCACCAAGGAGTGGGGCCACAGCAAGCTAAACAGCTCTGCACAGCAAAAGGAACCATCGACAGAGGAAAAGGCCGCATACAGGATGGAAGGAAATGCTGTAACCACGTGTCTGATGAGAAGTCAGTACCGACAGGTACAAGACACGCCTGCATCTCTGTAGCAAACAAAAATCTGATTTTAAAAAAGGACAAAGCGGGGCGCGTGGGTGGCTCAGTGGGTCAAGCCTCTGCGTTTGGCTCAGGTCATGCCAGGTCCTGGGATGGAGCCCCGCGTCAGGCTCTCTGCTCAGTGGGGAGCCTGCTTCCCCCTCCCACCCCCCGCTTGTGATCTCTGTCTCTCAAATAAATAAATAAAATCCTTAAAAAAACATGGACAGAGGTCTTGAACAGACCTTTCTCCAAAGATGACATATAAGTGACAACAAGGACAGGAAGTGCTGCTCCACGGAGCTCATCAGTAAAGATGCTAAGCAAAACCACAGTGAAGTATCAGCTCACCTACTAGCATAGCGATTATCACAAAGACAAGAGGGGGTCCCTGGGGGACTTAGTCAGTGAAGCCTCTGCCTTCGGCTCAGGTCGGGACCCCAGGGTCCTGGGATCGAGCCCTGCATCCAGCTCTCTGCTCCGTGGGGAGCCTGCCTCCCCTCTCCTGCTCTACCTTGTGCACATTCTCTGTGTCAAATGAATAAGAAAGATCTTTAAAAAAAAAGAAAAAAGCCAAGCGAGAACAAATAGCAAGGATAGGAGAAAACTAACTCTTGTGCACTGTGGGGGGCATGGAAGTTGGATCGACCCCCAAGGGAAACAGTACAGAGGCTCCTCAAAAAGTACAAAAACGTTCAACCACTGAATACGACCGGCAGTGGCGGTTCTGGGCACGTGTCTGAAGAAACGAAATCACTGTGCGGGAGTCGTGCACGCGCCCCTGCTCTCTGCGGCTCTGGTCACAACCGCCGAGTCGCGGACACAACGTAGGCGCCCACGGGCGCGTGCACGGAGGAAGCTGATGTGGTCCGCGCACAGCGGAGGGTCATGCGGCGAGGAGAAAGGGAATCTTGCCATTTGTGACACGACGGACAGACCCGGGATGTGACGCTCAGTGAAGTCAGAGAACGGCAGATGCGCTGTGACCGCCCTCACCCGCAGAATCGTAGACCTCAAACTCGTCTGAACACAGAGCCCAACGCTGGCTGCTGGGGTCTGCTGGTGAGAAAAATGCAGAGACATGGATCAGAGGCAGCAACTCTCGGCTGTAAGAAGAGGACACCCCCGAGAGCTGATGCCCAGCACGGGACTAAAGGGGACAGTCCTGTGCTGTGTCCCTGAAAGTGGCTGTGATGGTGGAGCTCTACGGCTCTCCCCGTAACAGCAGCAGCAGACGGGTGATCGCAGGCTGTGCAGGCTCGGGCTCTTGTGGTGGACATTTCTCAACACATACACATGTCGAGTGACACATGTCCAGTGTCTGATCTTCTTATGTATTTGTCAGAGAAAGAGCACAAGCAGGGTGAGCAGCGGGCGGCGGGAGAAGCAGGCTCCCCGCTGAGCAGGGAGCCCCACGAAGGGCCCGATCCCAGGGCCCTGGGATCAAGACCTGAGCCGAAGGCAGACGCTAACCTAAGTCACCCAGGCTTCCCAATAAATATAAATCTTTTTAAAAATTACTAAGGTGGCACATTTTATGGTATGTGTATTTAACCACAATTAAAAATATCAGTTTTTTTAAACTACGGCTAACACCTTACTCAATAGCATACTCCGTGGTTAAAAACTAAACGTTTTCCCCCTAAGTTCGGGAACAAGACAAGGATGTCTGTTTACGCCACTTCTATGCGACACTGTACTGGAATCGCCAATCAGAAAAAAAAAATAGAGAAGAAAAAGCAATTAAAAAGATACAAATTGGAGGGGCTCCTGGGCGGCTCAGCTGGTTATGATCTCATGGTGGCCCAGGTCATGATCTCAGGGACCTGGGATCGAGCTCCCACCAGGGCCCCTGCTCGGTAGGGAGTCCGCTTCTCCCTCTGCTGCTCCCCCTCCTTGTTCTCTCTCTGTGTCAAATAAACACAAATAATCTTAAAAAAAAAAATACAAATTGGAAATGAAGAAGGAAAGTTTTTTCTACTTACAGATGACTTGGTCTTATGTCTAGAAAATCCTAAAGAACACACACGCACACACAGAGTTAATGAAGGAATTTAGCACTTGCAGGATGCAAGACCACACCCCTAAATTAGCTGTATTTTCATATACTAGTCACAGGTTATTTAAACATCAAGAACATTATTTCATGCACAACACCGTCCAAATCATAAAACACACGGGAATACCCCTTATCAAGGCCTGCGAGATTTGTAGGCTGAAATACAAAGCCTGAGGGGGAGGAATCCGAAAGACCTAACTAGACGCAAATACAGCCTGTGTTCACGGACTGAAGAGTTCCTGCTAAGTCAAAACTACCCAAAGCAACCCAAAGATCCAATGCCAGCTTCACTACAATCCTGAAGGCATTTTTATGGCAAAAATGGCAAACCACATCCTAAAACACACGTGGAGCCGCCGGTACCACAAGGAGCAAAACAGTCGTGACACCGAGCTCTGTCGGTTGGGAGACGCACCTTCCCCACTGGGGGTGCAGCAGCGCCAGGACAGAAGAATGAGGGAGGACGGAGAGTCCGGAAATGGAGCCGCGGCGGCAGCGATCAGTAGATTCCTGACAAAGGATCCAGGTCCATCCTACAGGACAACAGCAGTGTCTTCAACAAACGGGGCAGGACAACCGGATAACCACATGTAAGAATGAAGTCGGAGCCCCTTCCCACATGCAGAAATCAACCGAAATGGACCAGAGACCTAAATTCAAGAGCCAAGCCACATACTCCCCTGGAGAAAACCTAGGGGTCAAGCTTTGGGACTCAGATTCGAAAATGAATTCTTAGGACACCAAAAGCACAAGCAGTAAGAGAAAAAACTAAACTGGCCTTCCACGAAACTGAGAACTCCTACGCGTTAAGAGACACTACGGCGGACGCCGGGGGTAGTGCACACAAATCCTGAATCTGAACGGGGCCGAGTGTCCCGAGTACACCAAGAACTCTTACGTCTCAACAACCAAAGAACAGCCCGACTAAACACTGGGCCAGTGACTCGAAGGGACGTTTCTCTGCAGATGCTCAGTGCCAGCAGCCATCAGGACAGGGAAGCCAGGCAAGAGCGGCGTCCTGCCGCACGCCCAGGAGGACGGCCGAGGGGCTGCTTTCTGACAACAGAGAGGAACAGTGAGGGCAAAGGTGCGAATGAAGCGGGACCTCGGATGCTGCCAGCAGGAATGGAGGACGGCGCGGCCATGGTGCAAAACCGCCGCGCATTTCCTCCAGAAGCTAAACGGAGAATTACCACACGACCCGGCAGCCCCGCGGATACTTGGACGTGAATGCTCATGGCAACTCACGCCCAACGGCCAACGTCTGTCACCCAGCGACTGGACGCGGGTCATCTGTCCACACGATGGGACCCTGCTGAGCGATGAACTGAATCGAGGGCCGCCACCTGGGGGCTCCGTCGGTTGACGGTCTGCCTCCAGCTCACGGCGTGATCCCAGAGTCCTGGATCGAGCCCCGCATCAGGCCCCCTGCTCGGCGGGGAGTCTGCGTCTCCCTCTGCCTGCCGCGCTGCCTACTTGTGTGCTCTCTAGCTCTCTGTCAAATAAATAAATAAAATCTTCAAAAAAGCAAAACATGAAAAAAATGGAGCGCTCGTGCACGCGACAGGACGAAACCGGAACGCATCATCCCGGAGAGACGTCGGACGCGGAGACCGGCTCCCGCAGCGCTCCGTTTCCGCGAGGCCCGGAGAGCGCCAGCGCGGAGATGGGGCGTCGGAAACCGCCGGGGAGGGGCGGGTCGGAGGGCCGGGGGAGGGCGGCGAGGGTGCTCGAGCCGACGGCGGCACGCGCTGTGACTGTCCCCAGCGCCTCCGAACGGCACACGTTAAACGGCTTGATTTCATGCCACGAGAACCTCAGCTCGAATAAAATAGAAGCAGGAGCGAACAACGGCGTAGGGTGACCGAGCAGAGCACGCGCGGGAACCCCGTGCTCCGCTGGAGCTCGCTGCGGTGCCCGTTCACCACCCTGGAAATCGATAAAGGAAAACGCCGCCATCTACCCAGCCTCCGCAGCACGAGTCGTGGTCAATTCATTCCTGGTAACTCCGCGTCCTCGTGAACGTGGAGCTGCTCTCCCGAGGAGAAGAACTCGGGAGGCGATTTCAGAGACGATGAGAGAACCGGGAGATTCGGCACCTGCTGGAAAAGCCGGTTCCGTCCAACCGTATCGGTGCCACGGGCGGAAGTGACAGCGGACACTCACGGGGGCAGACCACCCGTGCCCAAATTCACCGGCGGGTCTCAGCGTCATAGGCGCCCGCTGGACAGCCAAGACGCGGTTCCCGGTGTGTCGCGGTACAACGAACACGGCTTCACTAGGACGCGTTCACAGAATCAGACGTGAACCTCCTCGGCAGTCAGAGCTGACGTCCAGCTGCAGCACGGTGGGACCCCAGAGAGCCCGTGATGGCCTCCAAAGTAACGATTCGGCTAAACTCAGATTGTGGGGCATTCGGACAGAGACCCAGGTGACTCCGTGCCCTCATGGACAGGAGGGTGGGGCGCCCACGAGTGGGGGAGGGACATGGGGACGCCGCGCTGACACAGTATGTAGAATTTGTTTCAACCTGGGGTCCAGCGAACCTGCTATTAAAATACAGCTTTTTAGGCCCGGAGTTTGAGCACGACCGGCATGCAATTACGGAGCTCCTGTTGGCTTAATAAAGTATGACGAAGAGCAGCGTTTCGGGACGGTGAGAACGTGTATCACGACACACGCAGACGTACTCAGGAGTGAATGACAGGACACGGGCGATTTGGTTTAAAATGCTGGGCTGTGCGGTCCTCGCCAAGCTCTGTGCCTGGGACGTGCGCGCAGGGGTCCGCGGCGACAGCGCACGGGGCAGAAGCCCGCGGACGACACGGCCAGTGTCCAGGAGACAGCAGCGACTTGAAGCCTGGAGGGGTTCGCACAGTGGAAACGGTCTTAGAACACCGTGGGGACCCAGAGTAGCTGGGACTGTGCCCGTGGCCCAGTGTGGCATTAAAGCAAGAACTTTGTGTGTATCGTGGCCCGATTTTGTTTCGAGTCCACGTGGGGCATCGCTGTGCGGGAAACTGCCCCCCATGGAGTAAGACTGCTGCCGGGGGGTCTTCCGGAGGCCTGCGACCCCCACACGGGCTTCCTGCTGCCGTCGCTGCTCCTTCCTGACTCTGCTTCTCCTCACCCGGGGAGTCTGTCCCTTGGACGAGCAGCAAAGCGACACATGAGCTCCGGACGGGGATGGAGAGCTCCTCCCACTCCGGACCACGGGCCTGACCCAGGATGGGGGTGAGAACAAGCCAAGAAGGAGCCCCCAGCTGCCCGTGCACCTGCCAGGGTCTCCCATGGACCCCCAGAGCCGGACCAGCCTGCTACTTTGGTGGGCGGGGCCACATCCCCGCACAGGAGGCCACGGGCAGCCACTGGCCTGGCAGTGTGTCCCAGCAGGAGTCCCAGCACCTGTCGGCCACTGCCCCACCCCAGGCTCACGGCCCTGCTGGAAGCCCCGAGTCGGGGACCAGCAGCCATACCTGAGCCTCCTTTCTCCTCGGGGACCAACAGGTGGGCTACGCTCCCGAGCAATAACCCTAGGAGACCTGGCTCCCCGGAACTCCAGGGCCAGATGCGCCCCCCACCCTCTGCTCCCCGCCCGCCTCAGCTGACCATGGCCAGCCCGCAGAGAGGCCGGCGCAAGGGTCACAGTATGACCGCAAGGGCATGGGAGGAGGACACGGTCCGACCTTGTGATCTGGTCCCCAGCGCTGGGTCAGGGCCAAAGTCAGATGCCGCACAGATGGTCCCTCCGACGAGGGCAGGTAATTCTCCGTCACGGGGGAGGGGCCCCTGATGCTCTCCTTTTCTCGGTTTGATCCCCGGCTCTGTCATCCAGGTGCTACAGGAAACACGCGCAGGCCTGAGCAACACATGTGCAAGAAGGGGCTCCTTAGGGAGGACGCAGCCCAGGAGGTGGGAAAAGTGGAGAGGGGCCGCGCGGGGAGCGGTTTCCACCCCTGGCCTGCAGGGCCGGGAGGGGACGGTGCTGCTGGTCCTGCAGGGGCTTAAGAGAGTGGGCTGGGGGTCTCCAGGCCTGTAGCCCCACAGGCGATCCCAGCTCCTGGCCCGGACGCAGTCCCCAGTAGGGAGGACCCCAGCCTCTCTGCACCCACCCCGTCTCCTTCCTATGGCGAACCCTGAACACGAGGCAGGAGGCCGGGAGCCCAGGCGACAGGGCCCCCAGGTCACCGTGTGGGGTGCACAGGATGAGTGCCGTGATGCGTGGATATGGAGGGCCGTGGAGGGCGTCCTGGGGCCGCACGAGCGCTCACCTGAGAAGGGGGACACATGGATGCTCCCACAGTCGGGGTCTTGGCGGTGCTGGGCTCTGTCCACCTAGTAATGATTGGCGACCCCTGCAAGAGACGCACACTCTCCGGTCCCCACGGCCTGCCTGGACGCCTCCCCCGGGTCTCCCGATGGCCCCCGCCATCTGAGTGCGTGACTCCGGTCCAGACTCTGCGCTGTTGCCCCACGTTGAAGAGCCGCATGGCCGGAAAATCAGAACCTCTCTCCCCTCACACGGCCCTGGCTCCACGGAGACCAGCAATAAAGAGGGAGAGTAAAAATAAATCTGCCCGCGGAAAACGCGTCAGAAATGGGGTTTAGTGCCTTTGGCAAAAGGAGCCCAGAAACGCAATAATTTTTCTTCCCTTCACACCACCTCCACGGGCTTTTGTGAAGGAAGTATTTGTTCAGATCCCAAAATGAGCACTTATGAGATTGCTGTTTGAGTGAAAAGCCTCTGGCCCGCAGAGGAATTTAATTTTGCAAAGTCCAGATCTCCAGACCCGGGGCTTGGCTGCTTTCCAGGGGCGGAGGCTGGTCCCCCAGGGAGAGCCGGAGTCAGGGGAGGGACCCCACCAGCAGGCTCACGCCGCCCCCCAGGCCCAGGCGCACATGGCCGAGGGGTCCCCCGGGGCGGCTGATGCCGGTAGAGGTCACGCTGGGGTCCTTTCCTCCTCATAGTCCCTCTGCACACAGAGGACAAGTACCTCATGAACCCCTGCTCTCAGCGCCCTCGGGCAAAGCCCTGGCGGGGAGCCGCCGGTTCACACGGAATTTCCGTGTTTGAGTCTTTCCGTGACTTCCCCGTTTCCCTGGTGGACGCACCGTCTCCCACGGCCCCCAGCAACGTGCAACACGGCTTCCAGCTCCCACGGCATCGCCGGAAACCCGCAGCCTCCGAGTCCTGACAAGGACGCTCCCACGGCTCTGGAGCCTGGTGACGGTCCTGTGTGTCCCCCTGATGAGCGGGGACCTCGAGTAGCTTGTCATGTGTCCTGTCACACGTCCCTCTGAGGACAAAGGTGCAGGCAGCATACTCAAGGTTTGTAACGTCTGAAGAAGTATCGGTCGTTCCGAACGCAGTGGGGCTGAGACCGGAACCCAGGTCCCCCTGACTCCGAGTCTGCCGTCTCTACCCCTTCCAGGAGCTGTCACCCAGAGTGGCTATTTCTCTGGGTCCCCAGAGCTGCTGAAGGACATGCGAGGAAAGAACGTCTCTCAGCTGCAAGGACAGCCTTTCCTGCAGCCTGGCCCAGGCCCCCTTTCTCAGCCGAGCATCAGGTGCCCGTAAGGGCCACACTGCAGGAAAGACGTGGGTCTCTCTGTGCCACAAACCCACTCAGCACAGACCCCTCCCCGGGCCACCTGCAGAGCCTGAGACGGCCCAGTGAGGGGCCGGCGCCCTTCCACATCTCACGTATTGCTACAGAGTCGCCCCAGCTTCCCTCTGAAGGACCCGCCTCTGTCGCAATCACAGGCACCTGCACGGCCACCTCCCTTCCCTGGGCTGACTCCGCCACCCCCACAAGCTGGGGGAGGCCAGGGCGGCCCCCGCAGTGGACCTCCAGCCTCTACGGTCGCTGCAGACGGCTCAGAGGGATTACTCAGGCCCGCTCTGCTCAACAGGCAGCCCAGGGTCTGGATTTCTCTTTCCAGTCTCTGGTCGCACCCTGTCCGAGCTCGCCACTGTCCGCTGAAATCTGGGGCTCTTCTTGCTGGCGGAAAGAGAACTGGGGCAGACCCTGAGCTCCCCCGGAGGCGGGCACTGTGAAGTCTGTTCCTATTCCCTGCAAAGACGTGAAGGAACCTCGGACGAGGTGAGCACAGGAGGCCCCAAGCAGACGTGCTTCCCAGCACGAACGGGCCTTCAGCTGACGCCCCCTCCCCCAGCAGGACCCCCGCCCGCAAGGAGTGTCCGAGGCATGTGGACGGGCCCACAGCTGGGACAGAAGCCCATAGACGCTGGAGCTGTGGCATTTAGCGCAAGGGCTGCGTGTTTCCATAGGAACAGCCCAAACTGCGGACACAGGGCTGCTGAGTATCCCGCATGGGCCGGGTTTTAATGTGAGTGGACTCTCGCTGCTTCTCCCCGGGGCTGTGTGAAATGCCCACAGGGCACCAGTGAGCGCCTTTCAGCTCCTTCCGCCTCTAATTGGCTTTTCTGGTGGACTGACTGCTCCCGGACAAAGCGGGACACAATCCCCAGCGAGGAGGGCAGAGGGCAGAGTTCGGGTGCTTTGTCCTTGGAGCAGACCGCCCTTCCAGGCATGGCTCCAGGGCCCCCCTTCTCTTTCGGAACAGCTCCATCCCCCAGGCCTTCCAGAGTCCTAACCTGTGCTTTCAAGGACTCCTGCCAGACACTCGGAGCCGCTGCTTCTGTGGGAGGCTGCACCTGCTGGCTTCCGGCCCTCGGGAGGGCCAGGCAGGGGGACGCTGTCCCAGGCTGGGGGGGCCGGCAGGGTCCCCTGCTCTGCTGACAACCTCGCTTCCCTACCCGAGTACAGGTCCCCACGTCCTCCCTTGTGAAAGTCTACTGGGCTGTGCACCCGGGGTTCGTAAATTCAATGGCAACACGAGGAAAGAACCAGATCTTTCCCTGAGAGGATCAGGGCACTCTTTAGGACAGGGACTGGGCCCGGCCGCACTGGCTTTATCAGCTTCTCCCCCTGGGACAGGATTCTGCACCCCAACCCTGCCGGACTCAGGCGTGCCCAGGGACCCTCCTTGGGCCAAAGCAGCATGGGCGGGAGTTACGTGCGTCGCTCCCGACCAGAAGCTCTAAGAGCCCCCCCCCGCACCTCTCTCCTCCTTCCTCCCTGTCTCTCCCCACCCGAGCCACTCTCGCCAGTCCTTTGGTGGGTGGCATCTTACATGTGTCACTGGAGGGCATCTCTTGGGCAAGAGGCAGAAAGGAAAGTCCATTGAGGGGGAAGGCGGCAGCCCTGGGGTGTGTTGGGGGGGCCTGGGTTTGTCGTGGGGAAGCGGGAGAGCGGGGAAGACAGGGGAGAAGGGGGCAGAGCGGGTGGGGGAGGCAGGAGGGAGGAGGAGGAAGGAGAGGATGGGGGGGGCTGCCTCCCTCCCTCCAAGACGTGCAGGACACGGCAGAGCCCGCGCAGTGTGGCTCTGTGAGAGCGACACCCGCCCGCAGAACTGAGGTGCGCCCAGCCACGACCCACACAGGGCCGTCGACCCCTCTCTGACGCAGGCACGAGAGCAGACGACGGAGCAGAGACCGTCTTCTCAGCACACGGGGCTGGAACAACCGGACACCCTCACGGAAAAGCGAACGGAATCCAGACACGGAATCCACTCAAGATGGCTCACAGGCCTAGAACTAACACTTTCTGGAGGACGACTCAGGGGAAACCCAGGAACACTAAGCAAGATGACATCTCGGCCGTGACACCAAAGACAGAACCCATGAAGGAAAGAATTCCTAAGCTGTGTCTGGTGATACTTCTCTGCGAAGGACGTTGTCAAGTGATTGAGAAGAAGTGGCTGGTCTTTTCCAAGACTCATTTCTTTATCTGAGCGAGAGAGAAGGTGTGCGCGCGTGTGCATGCGTGCCTGTGCGCAGGGGAGGGGCCCAGGGAGAGGGAGACAGAATCCCGCCACCCGAGTGGGACTCTTTTTTTTTAATTTTATTTATTTGACAGAGCGAGATCACAAGTAGGCAGAGAAGCAGACAGAGAGAGAGAGGAGGAAGCAGGCTCCCTGCGGAGCAGATTGCCCGACCCGGGGCTTGATCCCAGGACCCTGAGATCATGACCTGAGCCGAAGGCAGGGGCTTAACCCATTGAGCCACCCAGACGCCCAAGAGTGGGACCCTTGGCCAGCTGAGCCACCCAGCGCCCCGACAAGCCCCTTCTGATTTGGGATTTTGCTATCCAAACTAGAGGAAGAATTCTTCAAAGTCAACAACAAACAACCGAATTAAAAAACCGACCAATGACCTAAAGAGACCGCTCAGCAAAGTAGACAGGCTGATGGCAAGTAAGCGTCAGAACGATGAACCATGGTACGTGTCGGAGAAACGCAGAGTAAAACCACACGGCATCGCCACACCCCTGCAGACGGACCGAGGCTGCCCGGTCCAGAACGCTAGTCACCCCGGCTCTGGAGGGGACGCGGAGCATCGGCACTCTGGCTCAAGGCTGCGGGAATGCGAAACGGCATGACCACTCCACAGACAGTTTGGGGCTTTCTCTCCTTTCTTATTTTTTTAAAGATTGACTCGTCTTCTGAGAGAGAAAGTGAGTTTGTGCACAGAAGCGGGGCTGCGGGGCGGAGGGAGAGAGAGAATGTGCAGCAGACTCCCTGCTGAGTGCAGAGCCCGACCCGGGGCTCGATGCCACCATCCTGAGACCATGACCTGAGCTGCAATCGAGTCGGACCCTTACCCAACTCAGGCCCCAGATGCCCCCAGTTCGGTGGTTTCTTAAAAAACTCAACACAGTCTCACCGTAAGAGCCAGCCAACTCCCTGGTATTTACCCAATGGTGCTGAAAACGTATGTCCACATGAAACCTGCACACAGATGTCTACGGCAGCTTTGCTCCTCAGCGCCAACTCTTAGAAGCCACAGAGATGCTCTTCAGTGAGTGAAAGGACAAACTGTGGTCCATACGGAAAACGGAGTACTATTCAGTGATAGAAAGAAACGAGCTGGAGGGCATGTCATTATGGTGGCTTAAGACATCCCTGTTTTTGTTCCCCTCCAACAATGAAAATTTAAAACTACCAACAAAACTGACCAACAGCTGCTCCAACAAAAAGAGCCGATACACATACAATCAGTCGAAAGAGGAGACATTACAATCGGCAGTTCAGTCACATAAAGGCTGTTAAGAGACTACTGGGAATAACTATAGGTCACAAAACTGGGTAACCTAGAAGTTACTAGGATGAGTCCTAGAAACACACAACCTACCAAGGCTGAATCAAAAAGGGTTTAGAAAAGTGCAGACAGACCAACACCAAGTAGGGTCTGTGGGTCAGGGATCAAACACCTCTCAACACAGAGAAGCCCAGCACCCGGTGACTTCACAGGTGAATTCCACCAAACACGTAAGGAAGAATTAACACCAATCTTTCTCCCACTCTAACGAAATATTCCAGAGGAGGAAACACCCCAAACTCATCTTACGAGGCCGGCATTCCCCTGACCAAAGGCAGACAAGGAGAGGACAAGGACACTGCGGACCGAGATTCCTGATAAACACGGACACAAAGCTTCTCAACAGAGTGTCCGCAGACGGACGCGGAAGCGCAAGTCGAAGGACCATCCGCCGTGATCAACTGTGATCCGCCGCTGCCACGTGGGCAGGGCTCAAACCACACACGTCGATAACCGGGATACAGCACGTTAGAAGACTGAAGACGAAAATCATCGCATCACGTCGACAGATGCAGGAACCAATTCGGCAGAAACCCAGTATCCTGTCATGGTATAAAACCTCTTAGCAAACTGGGCACAGAACGTACCTCGACATCATAAAGGGAATAAAGGCGGCGCATGACAGGCCCAGAGCCAGGATCACAGCCACGGTGAAGGGTTAGAGCTTCCCCTCTGTGGCCAGGAACTAGACAAGAGTGCCCACTCTCCCCACTCCTCTTGGACACTACGCTGGAAGTCCTACCTGGAGCACTCCGGCAAGAAAAAGAAAGAAAAGGCATCCAAACTGGAGAAAGGAAATGAAACTGTCCGTACAGATGACAGGACCCTCTCCAAAGAAAATGTGAAGGCCTCCAACACCCCCACCTGCGGGAACCAGTCAAGTTTCAAGACACAAAGCCCCACAAATCACTGCCTCTACACAGGACTAGTGAAATACCTGGAAAAAGAAAGAAAGAGAACTATTCCAATCACATTGGTTCCCAAACCACGCAAATACTCGGAAATAAACGTAACCAAGGCGGGAAAAGATCTACACGACAAAAACTGTAAGACCTTGAAGGAAACTGAAGACACAAATGGAAAGACATTCCACGTTCCTGTTCTCAGAAGAATTAATACTGGGGCCACATGACCCCCCAGATTCAAGGCCATCCCCAGAAAATTTCAGCGTCGTTTTCCC
The DNA here is from genome assembly GCF_009829155.1 of Mustela erminea. Classification (NCBI taxonomy): domain Eukaryota; kingdom Metazoa; phylum Chordata; class Mammalia; order Carnivora; family Mustelidae; genus Mustela; species Mustela erminea. The sequence continues at coordinate 91,406,690 of NC_045626.1, read as the reverse complement.
ACAGAAATGGAAAAAAACTCAACTCCTGTGGAACCACAGAAGACCCCCCGAGCCAAAGCAATCCTGAGGAAAGACCAGAGCAGGAAGCCTCCCACGTCTCGACTACGTGGTACAGTACAGAGCTGAGGTCGCCAGCACAGCACGGCACTGACAGGAAGTCAAACACACTGACCACCGGCAGAGAGTGGAGAGCCCAGAAATACACCCTGGCGTACGCAGTCGACCGATATTTGATGAGGGCGCCAAGATTACTCAACGGGGAAGGACGGTCTCTTCAACCAAGTGTTGGGAGAGCTGGACAGCCACATGGACAAGAATGAAACTGGACCCCTAGCTCACACCACTCACCCAACACCTTGGAGTTGATTAAGGACGTAGAAAGCCTGAAGCCAAGGAGCTCCGAGGGAACACAGTACAGCAGCTCCTTGACATTGGTCTTCGGGATGACGCTTTGGGTACGACACCAAAATCACAAGCAATGAAAGCAGAAATTAGTAAGTAGGTTACAACCAACTAAAAAGTTCTGCACATCAGAGGAAAATCAACAAAACACTAAGACACTACAGAACGTGGAAAAGAAACTTACAAATCCTACACTCCATGGGAGTTCATCTATATAAAGAATTCCTACAACTTCACGCCAAAAAAAAAACTAATTTAAAAATGGGCAAAAGAAGTGAATAAACGTTTTTCCATAGAACAACGCAGATGGCCAGCAGGCAGGTGAAAACGTGCGCAACGTCGGTCCTCATCAGGGAAACGCAAACGAAAACCACAAGGAGACACCCCCTCACACCTGTTAGGACAGCCAACGTCAAAACCAGTGGGGACAGCGAGTGTGGACAGCGAGGACAGGGAGGAAAGGGATCCCGGTGCACCACTGCTGGAGGTGACACTGCCACTGTCGCAGCGGAGAACAAATGGAGGGTCCTCGGCAAATTAACCCGGGAACTTCCATATGGCTCAGCAATCCCAATTCTGGGCATAGTTCCAAAGGGAATGAAACAGGGTCTCGAAAAGCTACCTGCTCCCCCATGTTCATGAAGCATTACTCACAGTAGCCAAGACATAGAAGCAACCTCGACATCTGTGGATGGATGACGGGTACCGAAAATGGGGTCTGTGTGCTGCGGCTTATTATTTAGAGTCGGGAAAAAAAAGAGAATGCTGTCATTTTCAACAACATGGATGGACCCAGGGGGCATTACTGTAAATAAAATAAGACAAAGACAAATACAGTATGACCTCACATGTGGAACTGGGGAAAAAAAAAAGAAAAGAAAAAAGAACTCGGACACAGAGTGAACGCAGACACAGAATGGTGGTATCAAGGACTCGGACTGAGGACGTGGGGAGAAGCTGGTCAAATGGACAACTTGCAGTTATAAGACAGACTCTGGGGACCTGATGGGAAGCCTAATTAGAGTTAATACTACATAGTGACGGGCGCCTGGGTGGCTCAGTGGGTTAAAGCCTCTGCCTTCGGCTCAGGTCATGATCCCAGGGTCCTGGGACCAAGCCCTGCATCGGGCTCTCTGCTCTGCAGGGAACCTGCTTCCCCTCTCCTTCTCTGCCTACTTGTGATCCCTGTCTATCAAATAAATAAGTAAAATCTTAAAAAAAAAACATATAAAGAATTTGCAAGTTGGGAGAGAGTGAATCGCACACAGTCCCCCCACAATAAATTACAGGGTATGTAATGCAAAAGCGAACACCACCATCAAGGTGTTTCAAATCAATATCCTGGACACCTTAAAACTCGCACAATGTCGACTATAACTCAGTACAACCAGGAAAGGAACAGAGACGGGAGGAGTCCGAGGGGCGGACCGCTCTGTGAGAGCAGCCACTCTGGAAAGACCTCCGCGTGCATGGTTCCAACCACAGGACACTCTAGAACAGTCTGAGCCAAGAAGACGGTGAGAGGACCCGAGGCTGCCTGTGGTGAGGGAGGTAGGAGGGAAGGGTAACTAGCAGGGGACTTCCAGGGGAGTGACAGCACTCTGTGGGACCCGGTCATGATGGGTCCCTTCTGTCACACAGTTGGTACCCGCAACCCACAGGATCTCCAACTCCAGGAGCGAACGAGCAGCAAACCATGGGCCGGGGTGGGGGGTGGGTGGAGGTGATGACCTCTCCATGTGGGTTCAGTGGTAACAAATGTCCCGTCTACAGGGGTGGTGCTGTCACAGGGAGGCTGTGACGGGGCAGGGAGGAGGTAATAAATCTCTGTACCTTCCTCTCAGTTTTGCTGGGGACCTAACACAAATAAAAACAAGTAACAAACCTAAAACAAATAACAAACCATTTTGTTTTGATAGTTGTTCTAGCTGTCTCGTTCGCCATCAGTTGTCACACGTATACACATACACGCTTCCTTGCACAAGTGGCCTGTGGTTACATACGTTGCTCCAGGACGGGCTCTGGGATGGGCTTGAATTCACAACATCTAGTTCAAGAACACCGTGCTCTAGGAGTGAGCCAGCTGGTAACCCCCCAAATACACGATTTTAAAAAATGACTCGTTTTTTACCTTAAGTTCAAGGAGGAGCCTTTTTCCTAATGGCTAGTGAGCACAGCAGCGTGCAAGGCTCTCAGACTTAAGCTCTCTCTCTCTCTCTCCTGGTTTAAAACAGACTTAACTCACGGCAGAGGCAGCCCTTCCCCGCACCGGCACCAGCCCTTCCCCGCAGACCACCTGCTCTCCCCAGATCCAGCCCCCAGGTTCCAAGCTCATGCAGGGAGGCCAGGGGAGTGGCCAGTGGACAGGGCTCCCTGGGCTTCCTCCTTGCGCTTCCCCCACATGTGACAAAGAAAACGCTCTCAATCCCAACAGCATCAAAAATAAAGTAGGAATAAATTTAACCGAGGAGATGAGAGCTGTGCATGATGGGAAAACTACAAGAACTTGATGAGAGAAACTGAAGAAAACCCAAATGGAAATGTGTCCCATGTTCATGGATGGGAGGAACTAATACTGTTAAAATGGCCACAGGACACGAAACTACCTGCAGACTCAGTGTAACGCCTATCAAACCCCAATGGTATTTTTCACAGGAACAGAAAAAAACCATCCTGAAAGCGTACGCAGCCTCCTCTAAAGAACAACCCAAACAGAGAGATCCTGACAGAAGGGAACAAATGCAGAGGGACCGCACTGCCTGATTTCAAACTAACCCACAAGAACATGGTAATGCAAGCAGTAACGGTACTAACATAAACACAGACACAAAGACCAACGGAACGAAATAGAGAACGCTGAAGTAAACCCACACAGTATGGTCAACTGATATTTGACAAGGGAGCCAGAAACACCTAACAGGGAAAGGACAGTCTCCTCTTCAACAAATGGTACTGGGAAAACTCAACGCTATCTTGCAACACTCAACTCACAAAATCCAACTCGAAACAGTTAAGGGCTTAACCGTAAAGCCTGATGCCACAGGATTCCTAGAAGAAAACATAAGGACGGAGACCCTCGATGTTGCAATCGTGAACGGCTTTTTGGATAGGACAAACACAAGCACAACGAGAGCAAAAAACCAGGGAGACACCAAACCAACCAGCTTCCGCACAGCAGACGTTAAAAGCAGAACTTAAGAAGGTAAAGGCAACCTATGGAATGAGAGAAAACATTTGCAAACCAGACGTTGGGTAAAGGATTAAAATAAAAAAACAACATAACACTCTGCAATAAAGCAAAACGTTTGATTAAAAAAACGAACAGAGGAACCAACAGACATTTCCCCAAATGGTCCCCAGGTCCATGAAAAGATCCTCAACGTTACGAATAATCAAGGAAACACTAATCAAAATCGGGATGAGCTACACTTCACACCCGCTACAATGCTGTCACCAAGACGACAAGGAACAAGTGCTGGGGACGGTGTGCGGAACCAGGAACCACGCGCTCTGCTGGCAGGATGTTCAATCCCTACAGAAAATACGGAGACTCCTTCAGAAGAGAAAAACAGACCAACTACAGGATCTGGAAGTCCCAGTTTCAGGTATATGACCGAAGAAATGAAAACGGGAGACTGAACAGAGATCTGCGTCCCTGTGCCTAATGCAGCATTCTTTACAGCAGCCAGGACCTGTCGACCACTCAAGTGTTCGCTCACGAACGAGTGGGTAAGAGGACGGAGTGCGTACGCACGATGGAATATCATTTAGCCACGAGCAAGGAGGCCATCCTGACATCTGTAAGGAAGGAATGGACCTCGAGGACATTATGCTAAGTGAAATGAACTAGAGAAAGACAAATACTGTAAAATTTCACAGGTAGGATCCTAAGAAGTCAGACTTGTGAAAACAGCAAATGGCTGCCACTGGCTGGGGGTGGGGGAGTCGGGGAGACGATGTATCAGGGTACAGACAAGTGACCAGTAGGTCAATGGGCTCTGGAGACTGGACACACAGACAGCGTTTATAGGCAACGGTCCTGTACCCTAAGTACCAAAATTGCTGAGAAACCGGACCTTAAAAGACGTCATTACGAGGTGTGACAGAGGTACTTGTGCTACAGTGGTGATCGCGTCACCATACATAAATGAACCCAATCAACGTGTTAAAACTTAACTGCTACATGTCAATTATACCGCGGTTTTTTTTTTTTTTTAAACCCAAGACCTGCACAGACATACCTGGAAATCTGCGGAGTTCTAGGAGGTCCGGGCCGAAACACCCAGGGAATTGAGAAGACATCCTAGTTCGGTGTAGACATACCCACTAGGAAGACACACCATTTTGGTAGACACACCTCAGCAATTTGTGAAACAATCCAAGTCACTTGAGACGCATGTCAGGAACCGGGAAGACACCTAACAGTCACACGTATAAAATTAAGGAGACACTTCCAGTCAGCGGAGGGACGGCAGAGAAAACAAGATGACTCCACAGCAGCAAAGAGAAGCCCCTATTTTAGTGACATATCCCAGGTCCACGGACACACTCGTTAGGAAAGAGTGACACGTCCCAGGTCAGTTTGTATATACTGGGGGAATCGAGAGACAAACCAGGTCCAGGCAGACACCCATGAGGAATTACGGTGACATCACAGGTCATAATGGAAACACCTGAGAATTATGAATTCACGCTTGTCAGTGTGGACACAAGCAGGCTACAGGAGGCTATGCCGCATCAGACAAGACAGGCCTAGGATCTTCCAGAGACATTTAAGCTGAGGGCAGACACGGTTGGTGAATGAAGGAAACATTCCAGGTCAGGGTAAAACACCTGGGGTATCAGAGATCCCGGGTCAGTGTAGACATAGCTAGTGAGTTAAGAGGATATCCAAGGTTATTGAAGACCCATCTGGGAAATGAGCAACACAGCCCAGGTCAGTGCACACAGAGCTGGGGAATCGGTGACACATTCTAGATCAGAGCAGGCACAGCTGATGATGAGGGAGACATCCCAGGTCGAAGACACCCTTGGTTATTAGGGAGCCCTATAATTAGTGTAGAAGCAGCTGGGAAGTTAGAATTTCCAGGTCGGTAAAGACACACCTGGTTATCAGCGAGCCGTCCCACATTGAGCTCACACACGTGGGTAATTAGATGACCAGTGACTGCACAATTACGGAAACATGCCGGTCTGTGTGGAAAACCCGGGGAAATGGGGAAACATGCCACATCAAAGTACCCACTCTTGGGTTATTTGGGAGAAACACTAGGTCAGATTAGAGGTACCTCGGAGTTCTGTAGACGTCCCAGGACAGTGTAGCTGTACCTGGGGCTTGGGAGACCGTCAGACCAGAGTAAACACACCTGGGGAACTAGAGAGACTTTTCTAGCTCCGAGTGAACACACCGAGGTTATTAAGGTGGCTTTCCAGGCCAGTGTAGATAACACACAGGAAACGAGGGATAGGAGACCGTTTGTCATAGACGCTCCCGAGGAAGCAGATACACCCCAGGTCAGGTGGACATCTCTCAGGAACAGGGAGATAACGATGTTCCTGGTAGACACACCTAAGCAGTTACAGGGAAATCCCAGGTCAGATCTGACACACCTGAGGAAATCCGGGTATATCCCCGAAGGAGGCAGACATCACGGATCCGCGTATGCACCTTAGTCTTGGATATATCCAACATTTGGGTAAATACAAGTGAGATTTATAAAAATAGCGCAGAAAAAAAAAAAAGACATAACGTGGGAAATAGGCAGACATCTTGGTGTAATTTACACACGCCCCGAGAAAAGGAACACTATACCTGTTAAATCTAAACACAGTTCGTGACGTAGGGGGGCGCCTCGGGTCTCGGTGCGCACACCGGGGAAACAGACAACCCAGGTCACCGCATCCACATGTAGCTCCTCACGAAAAATTCCCAAGTCTTAGGCTGGCTTCTTAGGTTGACTCCTGGGTACTTGGGAGACGTGCTCAGGTCAATGTGGACACACCTTAGCAATAATGAGACGTTCCAGACCACATTCTCCATGCTGGGAACACCAGGGAGTTATCTCTGGTCAAGGTAAGACACACCTAGGGAACTCAGGTGACATCCAATGAGTAAAGACACACCTGGGGCATTGCTGGGATTCCCAAAGTCATTGGAGACACACCTGCGCGATTTAGGGAGACAACTCAGGTCAGTGTAGACTGGGAATTTAGGGCCACATCGCATTATCAGAGTACAGACATCGAGATTAGGGGAGACACCCCAACACAGTGTACACACGTCACTCGATCTGAGACATACTGAGTCAGTGTATACAGACCCAGAGAATTACATGGAAACTATCAAAGGTGAGTATAATTAGGGAGACATCCAAGTTCATCCTGGACGCACCTCAGATACTATGGAGAAGATGCAGTCTAGTAATGGCACAGCCAGGGAAGTAGGGAGACACTCCTATCAACGTAGACCAACCTAGGGAGTAGGGGAGAGCTACTGGGTCAGGGTAGAGACACCTGTGGTACTAGGGAGACATCCTAGGTAAGGGCAGACACACGCAAGTCAGAGAATCATCCAAGTTCAGCACAGACACCCCCAGGGAACTAGGACATCCCAGGTGTGGGAAAACGTGCAAAATAAGGTGACAGCAGAGGTCACTGTACATATGCTCACGGAATGAGGGAGCTGTCCGGTGTGAGAGCAAACACTACAGGTTTTAGACACCACAAGTCTGAGCAGACACACCTGGGGGTTAAAGAATATCTCAGGTCAGTACAGACACATCTGGTGAATCAGGGAGACTCCAGGGACGGTTCAGACACACCACGGAGCAAGGGAAACCTCCAGGGTCAAGTTGGACACACCCTGGGTACTCCTGGGACTTCACAGGCCAGAGTAGACCTGTCTGGGTTCTTACATGGAGCCACCTCAAGTCATTGTAGATGACGCGAGAGCGGACACACCCAGGAATCCGAGAGACAGAGCAGATCAGTGCAGACACATCTGGGGAAACAGGAAGACTCCCAAATCCGTGTAGAAACAAAGGACTGCGGCACCTGGGTGGCTCAGTTGGTCAGGCGTCCGACTCTTGATTTCGGCTCAGGTCACGATCTCAGGGTCATGAGATCGAGCCCCAGGTTGGGCTCTAGGTCCAGTAGGGAATCTGCTTAGGATTGTCTCTCCCCTTCTCCCTCTGCCCCTCCCCTCGAACACATACTCTCTCTCAAATACATAAGTCTTTAAAAAACGTTTGAAAGAAACACAGCCAAAACCATGGAGAAATCCAAGCATAAAGACCCCTTGATATCTAATTCTACAGGGAATACCAGCCCGGAGCAGACACACCTGGAGGACGAGGCTGCTAGCAGAACCACCAAAGCCAGCGTAGAGACACCTGGGCCGTTACGGATACAAACCGCACCAGGTGAGACGTACCGGGAAGTTAGAGACAACCCCCTTCGCTGTAGGCATACCTCGGGAATTCGGAAGGCCTCCTCGTCATCATGGACACATCGAGGGAGGTACCGAGACCTTCCAAGTCAGCAAAGAAACACAGGGTAAACTATGGGAACATCCAAGGACTAGGAAGACCCCTTGGGAACTATCAGGTCAGAGGTGGCACAGCTGGAGAATTAGGGCAAAGGCTGGTCGGTGTAGAAACACCCAGGGCTCTAGAGAGACGCAATCAGGGCAGACACACCCGGGGCATTCAGGAAACCCCCTAGGCTGCAGAAGGTACAACTGGAACTTTGGGAGACCCCTTGGTTATTCCAGACTCATCCTGAATATTTAGGAGGCATAAGAGGTCGCAAGAGTTGCACCAGGTGTATCAAACCTACAGGTAGTGTGGAGATGCCTGGGGAGCCGGGTAGCCATCCCAGGTCAGGGCTGACACCGATGGGAACCTGGGAGAACACTCTAGGTATTTCTAGGCCCAGCACGGGTACTAGAGAGACCGCCCAGGATGAGACAGGCAAACCCGGGTAAGGGAACAGACGCCCCGCGCCGGTCCAGGCACAGCTGCTGCAGCAAGGAGATACCAGAGGTGAGTGTGTACAAGCGCTGATTTAGGACTCAACTCAGCTCGGTGCAGACGCAGCTGGGGAATTGGGGTGACCTTCCTGGTTAGTGTATACATATCCGGGAAATGAGGGAGACAGACCAAGTCAGCGTTGACACATCTGGGGAATGAGACCTCCTGGGTCAGCATAGACTCACCTTCTGTGCAAGTAGACACCCTAGATAACAGACACACACCTGGGGAGCTCAGGCAGACGACGGCGTAGACACACCTGCGATGTTAGGGACAAATCTCAAACCCACACAGACACGACTTGGGAATTAGGAATGCATCCCAAATCACTACCATTTAGAGAAATTTTGAGATAACCGAGGACCATGTTGACACAGCTGGGAATTGGGGAGATATTCCAGATAATGCAGACACACCTGAGGATTAGGGAGACATCCCAAGGGGACACGGACACATGGCGGAGACCTCTCAGGTCTGTGGGAGTACACCTGGGGCTTGGGCGTAACAGTTTCTAGCTCACACAGCTGGGATGTGCACGGTGCATCCTAGGTCAGTGTAGACACACCTGCGGTACCAGGACGGACCCCAGATCAGAGGACAGGTGGGGAGGCTGGGGAGGGAGACCCGGAAGGAAGGAGACGACAGGGGCAGGCCAGGGAAGAAGGTCATAGGGAGCTCGTGTTCTGCGGGGACAGCGTTTCCATTTGCGAGAAGAGGACAGTCCTGGAGCAGGATGGCTGCGGGTGCGCCACTGCGAACAGCCTTCAGAACGCCGCCACACCGTGCACTTAAGACGGCTTGTTGTATACATCTTACGTGAAGAGTTAGCAAAAAGGACAGGGCAGCGCGTGGTTTCTCAGCTATGCCGTGTTCACACTGAACAGGCCATGGCCCCTGCAAGGTCGGGCGCTTGTGAGATTAAGTAAACGATACACCTCAGGGGCATGCCTGAGACCGGGGTTCCTGGCTGCAAGGCCAAGTGCTCAGGGGAAGCGCCAGGCCGCTCCTTCATGTGCGCCCAGGAAGGACGGGGAGGGGGGCGGGGGGGGTGAGGCTGCGGGCACGTGACACTGGGTCCACCCCCGCGTGTCCGTCCCCCAGGTCCTCAGATACACCCCTTCCGGCGGCCACTTCCCCAGACCTCGCCGGCGGGCCCCTTCCACCTACAGTCCTGCTGCAGTGGGAGGTCTGCGCACCCCGCCCTTCCCGGCGGCACGCCCTCACTGACGCACCCGCCCCAGCAACAGGAGGCCCAGCCCACGCACGCGGTGGCGGTCCCCGCTCCGGTCAGGCGCTCCCAGCTCCGAACGAGGCCGCCCGAAGCCCCCGGTCTGGTCAGCGAGACGCGCTCTCGGTTCGCCAGAGTCCGCTTCCTTGTCCCAGTCTGCGGATCCCAGGTTCCACGGCGGCCAACCGCGCTGAGTGCGCGGCCCAGGGCCCCCCGAGTCCGCGCCCCCACGGCCACAGAAGGACGCCTCCTTCCCAAACCACCTTCGGCTTTTCGAGGTGACAGCGCGGATCACGCTCCCGACGCGTTAGACACACGCTCTGCTCCACACGGCTCCGCCGTCTGCACTCTCCGTTCCAGCCGCTCCCGCCACGGAGCAGCGGCCGGACGTGCCAGCCCAACACGGACAAACCCCAGACGGCTTCGGCGGGTGGGGACCGAGACAACTCACTCCCCTTCCCCACCAAGCTGGCGCCCGCGGTACCCGTTCGCCCGCCCGCCCGCCCACGGAAGGGCCGGGCCCCCGCGCTGGCCGGCTGGAGTGCGGACGGCGCCACCAGTAACTGCCCTGCGCGGCCAGGCCCCAGCTGCCCCTCTCAGGACACCGTCCCGGGACGGCAACCTGTCGCCCCGCTCAGGGGTCAGCACACGGTGCACCCACCGGTCCCCGCCCCACCCCCGACGCCCCAAAGGGCCGTCACACACCCGCTCACCCGGTGCGCGCCGGACTCCGGGGACTCACCACCAGCAGACATCCCGCAGAGGCCGCCCCGCGGGGCCGTCGCCTGCCTCCGAAGAGGAAGCCCTTGGCGCTGGTGCCGCCAGCCGAGACGCAGGACACGCCGGCAGTGCGCTCCCAACGGCCGGGCCGGCGCGCGCACGGACGCCCAAGGGCCAACGACGCCCACGTGCCGGCGCGCCCTCGTGCCGACGTCCCCGACGTGCCGACGCCCCCACGAACCGGCCCACCCTCCACTGACGTCCCCGACGTGCCGGCGTGCTCCCCGTGCCGACGTCCCCGACGTGCCGACGTCCCCACGAACGGGCGCACCCTCCTCTGACGTCCCCGACGTGCCGGCGTGCCCTCGTGCCGACGTCCCCGACGTGCCGACGCCCCCACGAACCGGCGCACCCTCCTCTGACGTCCCCGACGTGCCGGCGTCCCCCACGTCCTGGCGTGCCCCTCCCACTGACGTCCCCGCGTGCCAACGTCCCCCTCCAGCCGACGCCCCCACGAACCGGCGCACCCTCCTCTGACGTCCCCGACGTGCCGGCGTGCTCCCCGTGCCGACGTCCCCGACGTGCCGGCGTCCCCCACGTCCTGGCGTGCCCCTCCCACTGACGTCCCCGCGTGCCAACGTCCCCCTCCGGCCGACGCCCACACGTACCGGCTACCCCGCCTACTGACGTCCCCCACGTACGAGCGTCTCCCTCACCTACCGGCGTTCCCCACGTGCCAACCACCCCACGTCCCGGCGTCTCACTCCGACCGACGTCCCCTACGTACCAGCACGGCCCTCCTGCTGATGTCCCCCTTCATAATGGCGTCCCCCTTGGGCCGACGTCCCCATGTAGCAGCGTGCCCCTCCTACTGACGTCCCCCTCGTGCCAACAACCACATGTACCAGTGACCCCTACATACCAGCGTTGCCTTTTCGCCGAGGACCCCACATACCGGCGTGCCGGTCCGGCTGACGTCTCCCACGAACAGGTACCTCTCTCGCTGACGTGCTCCACGTACCGTCATGCCCCTCCCACTGACGTCTACACGTACCAGCGTGCCCCTCCTGTTGACGTCTCACACGTACAGTCATGCCCCTCCCACTGACGTCTCCCACGTACCAGGTGCCCCTCCCACTGACGTCCCCCACGTACCGGCGCGCCCCTCATGTGGACGTCTCCCACGTACCAGCGTTCCTGTCCCACGACGTCCCCCACGTACCAGCCTTTAGCTCTAGCCCACCCTTGCCAGGTGCCGGCGTCGCACATGTAATTGCTCTACAGAGAGACAGAGCAGCGTATGGCCCGGAGGGTCTACCGCTTTGCGCACGTGTGGACGCTGCACCCAGAACCCGTCCCGGACAAGACAGCCCTGGCAGGAGAGAGCCCAGATGGCTGTTGCCCCTGCGGTGCCCCGACCCAGGACCCACTCTGCACTGCTGCCAGCGCTCCCTGTCCTACCCTCTGCGGGCAGGAAGGGATGGCCCCACAGGCAGCCTGTGCCCCCTAAACCCGTGGAAATTCCTTGCATGCCACCCGCCCTGTCGGCTTTTCCGAACTCGACCCCGGACTCCCCCGCACAGCGGGAAGCTTCCAGCCCCCCTCATCGCGCCAAGGTAGATGGCATCTGACTCCCCGTTTGCGGGGTAACTGGGTCACACAGGGGCTCAGCTCCCTCCTGTGTAGACAGGATCGGGGACCGGGCCTGAGCCTCATTTGGGTTCAAGGAGCACACATTTGGGTTCAAGGAGGACACGTTGTGCCAGGAACCTGCAGCACCCGCCCGGTCTCATTTCGAGGAGTAGGTTATGATCACCCCCAACCTGCAGGCCCCAGTCACCCCTCCAGGGAAGACAGATTAAGCAGAGAGAAACTGGGGAAGCTCACTAACAGTCATGCCGCAAACACGCGTGGAAACCCGGGGCACAGGGAGCCTCCCCTGCAGCGGCTAAGAGGTGAAGCAGAGGCCTCTGCCCAGGGAGAGGGCAGGGATGTGGGGCCCGGGGGAGGGCGAGTCACCCCAGAAGGAAGACTAGGCAGTGGGGTGGCCACGGGAGGAGCTCTGTCCATCCCAGGTTGGTGTGGAGGTCCAGGCTCCTCTCTGTCGAGGGCCGGTTCTCCTTATAAGAACACTGCTGGGGGGCACCTGCGTGGCTCAGTGGGTTAAGCCTCTGCCTTCGGCTCACCTCATGATCTCAGGGTCCTGGGATCGAGTCCCGCATCGGGCTCTCTGCTCAGCGGGGAGCCTGCTTCCTCCTCTCTCTCTGCCTGCCTCTCTGCCTACTTGTGATCTCTCTATGTCAAATAAATAAAATCTTTAAAAAAAGAACGCTGCCGGGACCGAGGACCATCAGGCTCCTGGTGCAGGAGGTGTGTCCAGGCAGATGAGGGGACGCAGGGACAGCCTCTCTCTGGGTCTGCAGCTTCCATGTGCCCGCAGCTTCTGCAACCCACGTCTAAAGCCCTTCATGCTGTCATTCTTCTGTGATGGAAGTTTGTCTGAGTCGGGACCACAGGTAGAACCGAGACCTGGAACTGATACCAGTGAAACTGCTCTGAGTCCGGGAAGGACGCCCACCCCGGACAGCTCTGGGGCGCAGGAGACGTCTGTTGACCAGCTGCTAAGCACGAGCTGGGCCCTGGGAAGAGAATGGGGCTCTGCGGAGGAACCTTCCAGCAGCTCCCGCTGAATGGGCGTCCTACCAGGATGCTTCTCGGGAATCCAGGCCCCTGATGCCAAGTCAGAGATAGGCCTCTGGCTGCAAGTCCTGTCCTGGATCCGCAGGTTGCACATCATGACCCGGACCCGCACAGCGCAGGTCCCATCCTGGATCCGCGTGTCATTGCTGTCCCTTCCCGGACCCGCACAGCTTAGGTTCTGTCCTGGATCTGCACATCATTCCATGTCCCGTCCCAGACCCGCAAGGCGCAGGTCCTCCTGCAGCCCGACCTTCGTCCACAGTCCCGAGCTGTGGCTCTTCGGGGCCGAGACCCTCACTCTCCTGAGTCCTGGGCGTCCACCCGAACGCAGGCAGCCCTGACAAGAGGCCGCACATGCACCCTAGCCAGGCCCGCGCCCACACACACAGGGTCCAGAGCCTTCAGGGAGCATTATGCCCTTGTCCGGTCCCCCTGTTCGCCAGCACAGCCGTTCCCTGCGAACCCTCAGCTCGGCGACCTGTGGAGGTCCTGCTGGGACAAGCTGTGGGGCCCTCAGACTTGCAGGCCTGGACTCCCAGGGGCCCTGACCTCGGGCCACAGCCGCCTCACCGCCCGACACAGTCCACCTGCGACTGCCTAGGATGGCGGATGGGACAGGACAGTGCACGCCACTGAACACCACTGACCTGTGCAAGCAGCCAGCAGCGAGTCGCTTCTGTGTGGCTCACGCCCAGTCCACAGTGAAAGCACCTGTCTGATGGCCTCCCTCCCAGGGGTGTCCCAGACCCCGTTTCCCCCTGGGGCTGAGCCACTCAGTCCCTCTGTACAGGCTTCTCCCTAGGTGGGGTCTCAACCATATAAACTAATACAGGGACCTGGGAGCCTCGTGGTCCCCCTGTGAGCCCAGGGGGTCCTGGCAGCCTGAGGAGCCAGAAGCTACACTGTTTCCTTGTCAGAGTATCAGGTTGGGGTCTCAGCTTCTCAGAGAGCTCCTGGTTTCCCAGGACAGCAGCTCAGACTGCAGAGAGAGCGAGTGGGAAGAGCCAGAGCCAGGTACTCTGCCCTGGGACTGGCCAGCATCCAGCCCTCTCTGAACCAAGGCCCAGGGGCTGCTGGGCCAGGCCAATCAGAGCTCCGAGTGCTGGGACTCGTGTGATTGGCTGACAGTGTGCCTATGACTCATGTCCATCCAATCACAGCCCAGGAGCTGTGTGGGCGGTCCCAGACCAAGCCCCTTTCCTGAGGGATCTGAGTTCAGCATGGGGGTGGGGGGCAGCCGGGGAGAGGAGGTGTGGTTATGTCAAGTAATGCAGGTGCTGTCCTATAAACTAGCACAGGGTCCGTCGTTATGTAAACTAGTACAGGGAATGTCGTTATATAAGCTAGCACAGGGTCTGTTATATTAACTAGTACAGGGGCTGTTGTTATATTAACTAGTACAGGGTCCATCATTATATTAAGTAGCTCAGGGGCTGTCATTACATAAACTAGTACACGGCTGTCGTTATATAAATGATACGCAGCTGCCATATATAAGCTAATACGAGACTGTCCTTATATAAACACAGGAGCTGTCGTTATATATATTAACACAAGAGCCGTCATCATATAAACTAATACAGGGGCTGTGGTTATATAAATTAATACCGGAACTGTGTTATATCAACTAATACAGGGGTTGCCTTTAATAAAACATAAGGACTGTCATTATATGAATACAGGAGCTGTCATATAAATTAATACAAGGGCTGCCTTTAATATAAACTAATACAGGGACTGTTGTTATATAAACTAATACAGGGACTCTCATTATATAAACCAATAAAGGAAATGTCATTATATAAACTAATACAGAGGCTGTTGTTACATAAATTAATACAGGAGCTGTCGTTATATAAACTAGTATGGGGACTGTCGTATCATAAACTAGTACAGGGACTGTTACCTAAATCTAGTACAGGGGCTGTGGTTACCTAAACTAGTACAGGAACTGTGGTTCCCTAAACTAGTAGAGGGGCTGTCGTTACCTAAACTAGTACATGGGCTATAGTTACATAAACTAGTAGAGGTTACATAAACTAGTACAGAGACTGTTACATAAACTAGTACAGGGGCTGTGGTTACCTAAACTAGTACAGGGGCTGTCGTTAAACCAGTTCTGCAGCCGTCTTCAGGGAGGAGCTGGCCTTATATTAACCAATATGAAGAAGACAAAGCCTCAAGATGGACAGAGAAAAGAGGGTCGTGACTGTGCTTTTGAAGTCTGGATCCAGCTTCTGCTGATTTTGTTCATTCTGCTCAGTTAGATGAGTCCGTCAGTCTCCTACTGAGCCTAGTTGGCACTGGGTTTTCTGTCTCTTGCACCTGGAGGGGCCTGGAATGAGACATTCCAAAGTTATCCAGGCACCACCTCTGTGCCTCCCTGTGTTTTACCCACAGCCCCCTGGATGGGCCAGCTCATGGTCCAGAAGAAAGCAGAAAGCACGGTGCGGGGAGCAGACCTAGGATCTGCGGCTTTGGGAGCACGGCCAGGATGACCACATGTCCTCACAGGGAGATGCCCAGCATTCAGCAGCCCTGGAATTGGTCCTGAGCCGAGCTCAGCTTTGAGATCAGTAAGCTCAAACCATCTTGCTGACTGCACGAAAGAGAGACCATACCAGGCAGGCTCCCGCTGAAATGCGCTGGGGTAATCCCGTGTCTTGCTCTGCAGCAGAAGCGTCCTTCCTATGTAAAGAGCACAGGTGGGAGGGAAGGGGGCCGACGACACTGCTGGCCCTGCGCAGGGGGCGCTGGTAGACTGGGTCACAGGCGGCCTGGGCAGGGAGAACTGTCCCCAGCAAACACACTCGCTCAGCTGCAGGGACTGTCTGGGAAGACTGGCTGAGACTCTGTAGACCTGGAGCACACGCACTCCAGACTCCAGGCTCCATCAGAGCAATCAGTACTCCCTTCAGAACAGACCTACACGCTTCCCCGAGAATCACGGCCACCTGCCATGAATCCAGCATTTCTCCCAGCTTTTACCCCGAAACCAAACTCCTCTGCCCCCCTCGCCAGTTCCCAGCCATGCTTCTCCAGCAGGACACAGGACCAGGCCCCGCGGCGTTGGGACGAGCGCAGCCAGGCTGCTCCAAGGGGTAGGTCTGTCCGCTATGCAAACAGGTGACGGGTGTCCAGGGACTGAGGGTGCTCGTGTCCAGACGTCTAGCCTGGCTAGTGAGGAGGGGGTCATGGAACGAGGGCCACTGTGCCATGACACTCCCAAGAAGCCGCCCTTCTGGAGTCCTAGCGTCGGAGGCGTTTCTGGAGGAGGCGCACGTGGTTTCCGATGGACACGGAAGCAGTCCCACGTGCCCTTTTCTTCTTTCATGTAACACAGTCACTGCCGAACCACTAGGAGCTCAGTGCCCCGCTGGGCCATAGTCTCTGCAAAAGAGAGGCTCTGTGACCACTCGCCCAACCTCTTCCTCGCTCTGACAGCAGAACAGGGGAAAGATGCTTTTCTCACCCAAGGACGGGGTAGAAGGTGACCAACAGGGCAGGGATTATCCATCAGGGTCTTGTCCCCTGTAGCATCTACATGAGACTTTATTGTCCACCCAACCTGTCATTCCATAGACGTTTTTGAGCACCCACTGTATACCAGGCCCTGGGCTAGTACAGTCCTGGATCACACTGTGGCCCAGTAGAGACTCATGGAAGTAGACCGAGTTGTCAGAACTCCCATTTTCAGACGACAGAGTCACAATTCCAAATGCCAGGGGCCAAGGGGCGTTTGTTGTCGTCAAGGACCAGGAGGAAGGGTTCTGAGCTGGTTGTTCTCTGCGCCCCTGCTGCTCTGCTCCTCCTCCGCCCGCTCTGCTCTGTGCAGGGCGGCTGGGCCCAACTCTGCCTGAAAGCGGCTCCTCCGCTCCTGGTCGGCTTCAGCCCGGTGGGGGAGTTGGCAGGAGCCTGGAGGGCGGGAGGAGAGGGAGGCTGGGGCATTCCTGCTTCTGCTCTGCTGGCCTGGGGCTCTGACAGAGGCCGCATTCCTCTAAGGTCCCAGGTCCTGCCCTCGGCCGCTCTCCCCAGGCTACAGCTGTTCCTGACCCCCAGAAACCCTGCTTCCTTCCTTGTCATTCAGACAAGCCCAGGAGAAAGACTCCTCACTCCTGCGAGAACCAGGGGTGCTTCGTGGTCCTGTGGGTCCCCTGCACTTGCCTGCACGTCTGAGGACAGCTCTAGACTCTGCAGTCATGCATGTTGGGTGGGTCATCTGGTCCCACCTGGGTCCCACCGAGGTTGGGTGGGCTAGCTCACGACCGCGGCAGATGGACACGAGCATCATGGGGAAGCAGACACCAGACCACAGAACACCATCGTGTCCCCTTCTCTCCCTGCTCTGACTTTATTCCCTGCCGTGCTGGACCAGCTCCTCCAGGGGGCTGCAGCTGGAGCCTGGGCACACCTGCCCTCAGGTGGGACAGCTTCCAGTCTGTGTCTGCTGAAGGTGGACCTCTGCGCCTTCCAGAACCAGAATCATCTCCTTTGTTTCCTATTGCCGACCTAACCAATTACCACCGTGTCCGTGGCTCAGACACGGATTTGTCTCGCAGCTGCACACGGGAGACGTGGGACGTGGGGTTCATTGGGCAAAAACCGCTGTCTCTCCTGGCTGCCTTTCTTTCCGAGGCTCTGGGGCAGGATCGCTTCCTTGTTCATTCGGGCTGTTGGCAGAATTCCTGTGGTTGTAGGACGGCTTCCCTGTTTCCTTCGGGCTGTCAGCCGAGGGCCCTTCCACCCGGAGGGGCCGTGTGAGTGCCTTGGCCCAGGGCCCCCTGCTCCGACTTCAGAGCCCCTCTCAGCTGCACATCTGCCCTCCTCCCGCCTGGTCTCTGGCCAGCTGGGCAGGGTCCTCCTAGTTTCAGGACCCACGGACTAGACTGGCCCCACACAGGTAATCCGGAGCAGCCCCTCCCCCTTCTCAAGATCTGACCCTTCGCCCCATCAGCAGAGCGCCTCTCGCCGGGAGCTGACACAGTCGCATGCTCTGCACCAGCGCGTCGACGTCCGAGCAGGTCATTCGGCTGCCACAGCACCACGGATGTGGATCAAGGCTCTGCACCCTGGGTCCCTGGGATGTTGTGCGGTGATTTGCAGACATGCTTGTCCACCCCTGTCCTCTGACCTAGGGCTGCAGCCTTTGCAAGGTCGAGAGCAGCCTCATGATTCCAAAGGGCATTCAAGTGACTTCGGGACATACGCAGGCAGGTGTTTACTGGACAAGGCGGGTGGGGGGAGACAGGGGTGAGGGGCTGCATGCCCCATAAAGGGGTGTCCCCAGCCCAGTACCAGCCATGCCTATTGTGTGGGATGGCCCAGAGCTGCCCAAGTCCTCACCGCACAAGGATGTCCAGGACTCCGAACTGCCCTCGGAGCGTCTCCATTCCTGGGCACTGGCCGCTGGGCTACACTGCTGGAGCGTTGGCCGGGCCAAGTCCTGCCCAGCCACTGGCCCCACTTCAGTCGCTGCCCAGGAGATGCTGTGTCTGGAGAGCAGCCAAGTGCCTCGCGGGCTGCCAGGGACCTCCCCAAGATCAGATCCGAAGTGGCCCACTTCTGTCACTTCCCCAGAGGCTGTGCCCTGCCCCCCACATAGCTGAACACACCAGCCCGCCCTCCTCCTCCTCCCACAGCCCGTGGTGGTCCTCAGCCCCCATGTCCACCCTGGAGCCCTGCGGGGCCCAGCAGTGGAGGGTCCCCTCTCCACAGAGGGGACAGTGCCCAGAGCGCACAGAGCGATCCCTGGGCTAGAAGCGTGCACCCGTGAGCCCACAGCTACACGGGAGAGTCAGCAGGTGCAGACCAGCCACAGACAGCCCCTTCCGGGAGGAACCTTCCCTGAAGTCATGTGAGGCTGATGGGAGGCGTCCCACGAGATTACATCTGGGAGTGCGCGGACCTTTTACCAGAGTAGAGCAGAGATCGTCGGAAGCGGTTCGAACTCCCTGCTGCTGACCGAGGGTAAAAGGGCAGTTCTCTGACCTCAGAGGCCGACCTCACAAGACCCTGGGGGCCTCTGGAGGCTGGGGCTGCAGCCATTCTGGAGACATCCACGGCCCTTTGCGCTGGGCCCCAAGGAAGCGTGCAGACAGGGACAAAAGGCCTCACGGGCGGGGCCCCGATTCTGGGAGGTTTCCCTGTGGAATCCACGCCTCTGTGGTGGAGCTGCCCGTGTGCTCAGCCCACAGCTGTCGCCTTCGTCCCTGGCGCCCTGCGGCTCACTGACGCATCCTATGGCTCTCAGCCATACCCCTGACCCGGCCCTGCCGGCCCTGCCACCCGTGTCCCCTCCCACGACGCTCCTCTTCCCTCCACCGACCCAGGTCCCGCCACCCCTGCTCCCCCCCCCCCCCCCCCCCGGCCGGCCACGTTTCCTGGGCTGCTCACCGGCATCTCCCAACCACGCCCCACGTCCTGCCTCCCAGGGGCACAACCATGCCATGGCGCGCAGCTGGCAGGAGCAGCCGGCAGGGGGGGCTGATGCGTCTCTGTCACTTGAGGCAGAAGAGGGATGGAGAGGCCTCCAGGACCCACCATCACTGCTGAGCCCAGCCTCCCCAGGAGCACATCCGCCTGCCTGCAAATGCTCTCTGCCGACTGCTTTTCTCTGCGGGCTGCTCTGGTGGGCAGGAGATGGACAGGGGAGCACACCCGGGCTGGGACCCCGGCTACTCCCAGTGTGCTTGAGGACCTGCAGCCCAACCTGCCCTGGAGCCTGTCACCGATGCAGAGTCCTGGGCCCCGGCCCAGGCCTGGGAGTCAGCACCTGCCGTGACACCAGTCCCAGGCCACGCTGGCCCCTGAGGGGCTCGGGGCTGAGCCACCACGGGGGGTGGCTGCTGTCCTCACTCAGCACAGCGTGCAGGGGCTGGACATGCCCGGGCTGCCCGGGCCAAGGTGAGAGGCGGCTGTGAGCCACTGGAAACCACAATCCACGGGAGCCTAGACCAGATCACAGGCATCAGGGAAGGAGCCTACTCTACCTCGTTTCTAGGGATTTCTCCATATCGGGTTCCTCCTATGTCCAGGAGGGCTGCGTGAGCTCCAGCGCCCACATCTCCATTCCAGCTGCCGGGGACAGGCAGGCCGCCGTGCATAGCTGCCCCATGTGCCCGATCTTCTCCGGCCACCACAAGCTTGGGGGGCAGTTTCACACAAACCAGGGCGGCTGCAGCCCGCGTCCTGGGATGAGCACTGGGAAGGCACAGGAATTCTCCCGGCAGAGCCAGGCAGGAGCCTTCCAGGGGCCCCGTGCTCCCCACCCCCACATGGACAGAGCCCGCCCTGCGTCCATCTAGAAGACCCCCCAGGAGAGAAGATGGTCCACTCGCGGAGGAGCCATCTCTCGGAACCCAGGAGATCTGTGAAACCAGGAGAACACGGGGACCGAGCTGTTTGCGATGTGACAAACACAGCTTGTTAGCCTGGCAGAAGCAGAAGGGACTCGCGAATGCCCAATTATGTGAGCAGGCTCCCCGGCAGGAAGGGTCGGGCCACTCTCTCATTTATCTGGACGGACTCCATTAGGCCCATTAATCTTCTTGATTCACTCTCCTGTAGGGACGCTGGTGGGGAGGAATAGTCCCACGTCGGCGGGGGAGACAGGAGGGCGGCAGGCAGCGTTCCCCCAGGACTGGCCCTCAAGCCCCACCCCTCAGCCCCAAACAAGCGGCAGCAGGCACATGGGCCCCTCCCGTCATCCAGGGAATCCAGAGGCCCCTGGTGTAAACAACAGAGAACTCTCTGTGGTCCAAGGGAAGGAGGAAACTTCTTGGAGGAGCTCCATCCGTCAGGGACTCCGGCAATGTCTATCCTCCTGCCGCCATGGCAGGGGTTTGCTGTGGCCTGGCCGACTCCCCTGGGTCATACCAGGCTCCATGGGTCCTGGGCAGAGGCCAGTGACCCCTCAGATGACACTGGCCGAGATGCCTCCCATGCCTTTGCGAAAACCAAGCCCTGGAAGAATGTTGGGACCTTCAAGCCCATCGTAGAGGGATCGTCCCTCCCCCGAGTCCCGTGGGACAGGGTTCTCTCAGGAAAGAAGCCACGCGGCAGGTGTTGGTGGAGACCCCAGGCGGCACGCAGCTGTGTGAGAGCAAAGCTAGAGTGCCTGCCCCTGCTCCTCCTCCTACAGAAGAAAACCTCCGACCAAATGGTCAGGGACCCCGGACTCATCCACACGCCGACCTGGAGACACGGACTGCTTGTTTCAGATTCCATTCTGCCTGGGTGTCAACCTGGGGTGATTCGGGGACTGCGCACCCCCCATGCCCACCAGCTTTCCAGGGTTACGTCCAAGTTCAAGGGAGTTTATGTGGCACCAAAGCTCCAGGGAGGGAGGACCAGGTCCCCGGCTGCTATCACCAGGAGCCTGCTCGCCGGCTCCCCCTCCTTGGTCCCATGAGGCTCCAGAGACACCATGATAGGATCAATCTCCCGAAGCTGAGGTGCCTGGGGGGGACTGCAGGGGCCGTGGTGACGCCCACCTCATCATCACCAGAGCCCCTTCTGCCGGGCAAGCGCCGTGTCAGAGCTCTATCCATTCCAGGGAGGGCACTCCTTCCAGGGCCGCTGGTCTTCCCCGGTCCCCCCAAGGGCGAAATGCCTGCTCACTGGAGAAACACCTCTGAGGGTCACCACCCTAGACACAGACCCAGGAAGGGGGAAGAGCTCTCGGAAGATCACAGGAGTTCCCTGCCCCGCCCGTTGGCCCGAGGCAAGAGATCTGGGGGTCCCCGGGGCTCACGGCTGACAGAGCTGCAAGCTGCAGCCTCTCCCGGGCGTGGCCCAGGGCAAATCCACAGTCAGGAGCAAAGGCAAGATCAAGGACCACAGGAGAACCGGAAGCCTTGGGCTCCAGCAGCCCAGCCCCCGGCCAGATGAGCACAGGCCCTCCCCCGACGCCGCTTCCCTGGGTCCCTAATACCCAGCTCAAACACACCGACCGCCTTTAGCAACAACAACTCAAAAAGTCAAGGAGGAAAAACACGTCGGAACCAGACTCACACGCTGCGCAGATGTTGAACCCTCGGGCAGGGGGTTTAAAGGAACCGTGATGAGCACGGTACGAGCCGTAACAGACGCCGCAGACACCGCGCGAGAACAGACGGGCCGTGAAAGCAGAGACACGTGAACCTGAGGGAAAAGCGACACAGAACGCCGGAAACCAAAACCCTGGGAGAGAAACGCAGAACGCCTCCGACGGGCTCATCGGCAGGCCGCATACAGCGGAGGAGCGATCCCTGTGCTTCAGAAATTAGTTAGAATATGTGTTAAAATCTGAAAGCCGATCAGTCTGAATTCTACCGAACATTTCAAGACGCGATTCTAACAATTCTAAAGCCGTAAACCAACGGAGACTCCGCATTCGCGTGTTGAAACATTCAGGACTAGGAGGAAATCGGTTGCTCAGGACTGCTCTGGAGAGTTCCTCACCAGCCAACGACTCTAGATGCTGACAGACTGAGTCTAAAACACGGCAAGGCCGCGCATCTGCGAGGGCCAGTGCGACCCTGCGGGAGAAAAGGCACGTGTGGGGACTCACGCGTCCCGATTTCAAGAGCACGAAGCTACGGCAGTCAGGACGGTGCCGAGTCGGAAGGAAAAGAGACAAACAGACCAATGGACAGAGAGGAGGAGCCGGGGTGAGAGCCTCACAGACCCAGTGGCCAGCGGACCGTGGACAAAGGAACGGAGACGACTCCGGGAAAGGCCAGCCCCTGACGGGCAGGGTGCCACGGGCTGCCGCGAGGCCTGCCCGCTACCCTTCAGCACTGCACAGAGCTCCGTTTCTAAAGGACCGTGTACTTGAGCTCGAAGGTACACGTTCACCCACGGATGGCCGCGCTCGTGGAGGTCGGGGAGCCCGGAGAGGGAGCTGCGGACACTGCACTCAGCTGCCGGCAGAGGAGAGGGCAACAGCCTCACGGCACCCTCGCCCCCTTCCCCGCACGGCCTGCTGCCAGGCCCTGGCCCGAGATTCCCCCCAGGGCTGAAGGGAGAACCACACCCCCGCTGCGTGGACACTGCAACACCCACTCCTCAGCCCCACCGAGCACCAAGGTGGCCGTAGGACTGAGGGACAGGCGCAGCCGGGAGGGCGCAGCCCGGGCTGTCGGAGCACGTCCCCAGGACACAGATGCTGCTAAGCCTGCCTCAGACTCCATCAGGAAGCCAGGCCACGGTCCGCAGACAGGCCCACAGCAGCCCCCACACTGTGCTGCCTGTGACCAGTTCCCCTGGGGGCCGCAGGGAAACCCCCGCATCTGGGCCAGCCCTGCTGCCCCGGGGAGAGCAGAGGGGCCGCTGGCCACTGGACCGGCACTTTGCAGGGTCAAGAAAGTGCGTATGAAAAAATGAGCACCGATCCTTCTCGAACTCCCAGCAAATTGAAAAGGAGAGAACTCCCGAGCGGCTTTAATGATCGTAAGATAATTCAAGGGTTTGCTGAAGTTTTTGTAACCGGGTACTTCATGCATTTCCGCTACAGGGAAAATTATGAACGGCATGTGGTGACTCAGAAAATGGTTGCGCAGAGCAGAAGTCTGAGAGCCGGTGGCTGCGGGGGGCCCATGACGGGGACGAGGGGGGCAAGTGCGTCTGTTCTGCGGGTCCAGGAGCGGCGCGGGAGAGCCGCGCAGGGCTGGGTGCTGACGGAGGCTCCCGCACACCGTGCCCCGACACGGGGAACACACGGCTGCGCAGACCCTCTCCCCAGCTCCCTGGGCTCGGGGGCTGATGCTTGTGCCCTGCCGCCCTGCCCCGGGGAGGAGGCTCCTGAGAGCCAGGGGTCACCCGCCACCGTGTCCCCAGAGCTGGGACGTGCTGGGCACGCAGGAGGCGCTGGCTACATGTCTGCCAGGTGAGTCCCAGGACGGGATGTCCCCCACTGTGTTTCTCCACGGATTTCCGTCTCGAGACTTGATCTCGCTCACCTCACACAAGCCAAAACCTTGAGGACCACACATCACCGTCAGGACACGGAGAGTTTATTTCATAAAAAATCACAACATATTTCCACTACTTGGTGGCATTCATCATTTTTCCTGTGCTGTGAACTACCGTAAACACATGATTCTTCCCAATTTCTTGTCTTTGGCCAAATTGTGTGCAGATAATAAAACGCCGCAGAAGCCCAGCTCTATAGCCTATAAATAAAGTGCACGCGCTCCTTCATTAGAAGTGAAAGGTTTCTTCATTACTCCCCTTGATATGTTAGCTGTGTAGAGCGAATATGCTGAGCTTAAAACAAAGAATTCCACCTAA
The DNA here is from genome assembly GCF_009829155.1 of Mustela erminea. NCBI lineage: Eukaryota > Metazoa > Chordata > Mammalia > Carnivora > Mustelidae > Mustela > Mustela erminea. The sequence continues at coordinate 91,382,339 of NC_045626.1, read as the reverse complement.
AGGAAAGACAGCTCCGTACCCGACGTGCTTCCCCGGAGACTAAGGGGACAGCGACCCCCGAGCAGACTCGGGACTGCAGCGCGCTCACTCCTCGGGGCTCGCGCGTGACGAGGCTACCACGCGCAGGTACAAGCCATCCGGTTTCGGGAACCACGAGGAAAAGCCTGGGAGGGGGCTGGGCACACCCGGGCTATTCACGACACGCCAGGGGTCTCAGCAGCACTCCAGCCCCCCCGCCCATCCCTGGGGCCCACACAGAGGTCACCGGCCACCATCACCCCGTGCTGGGTCGGCTGCTGCCCCCGGGTCCTCGTGAGGAAGCAAGAACACAGCTGCCCCGCGATCGACACGTGGCTCTCGGTCGGACCCCTCCCCGCATGGGACATGCCTGTGGGGGACGGCAGCCATCGTCGGGATCAGGTGGCACCTGAGCGAGAGGGAAAAGGCCCCTGGAGACCTGGCGGGCATGTGGGGTGGGCAGGGCTTGGTGCCACCACGGTCACAGTTTACAGAAGACTTTCCAGTATCAGCTACAGGCCTGGACATCTCACCCCCACGGCTCATGCACACCGTCCCCGCGGATGCCCCGGTCTGAGCTTTCCCAGCCTGCTTCCCGATATTCAGTGGCACTGGGGGCGCATCTAAGGTCACAGGCCCTGGTATCCCAGGGACCCTGCTCAGACACACAGCAGTAATGGTCACTCCACTTCCTGGGGGCCCAGCCCCGGTCCACAAACCGAAAGCAACCGGAAGACACAGCCACCGTCAGGCCACCCTCCCCTGGTCCGCAGTGTGAGCGGCCTCTGTGGCCACACGGGACGTGTGCTCACTACCCCCCAGGGCATCTGCCCGGGGGGAAACACAGAACGGGTCTGTACGTGACCAGCCTGAAGCTCTGGGGAAGGAAGACCACGGGAAGCCCAGCTGCGGGGCTGGGGGCATGAGGGCGGGCTCAGGGGCTCCCAGCAGGGCCCCGGGCGGGGCGGACCGCCAGTGTGGAGAGAACCCCGATGGGGGGAGAGAACCCCGAAGGGGGCGCTGGGAGCTGTCCCCGCAGCGGCCCCACCCGGCTCTTCCCACAGATGGGCCCTGAGCAGCCAGCACCCCCAGCCCCAACCCCCGTGCAGCCGGAAGGCGAGGGTGGCCCGTGGGGCTCCAGCCTGCACCGCGCCCTCTTCTCAGAGCTTGCTGTGGCTGATTCAGCAGGTCGAGGACATTCTTCACACTCGTAGACACCCCCACGTGCCTCTGCCTGACCCTGCAGGGGTGCCTCAGGGCCTTTACCTCCCCCGCAGGACCCTGCCTCTCTGGCCCCGAAGTCCCCATCACAACGCCCAGGCTAACTTGCCCTTGTCATGCTGCAGCCCCAGGGTCCTATGTGCCCACAGCAGGTGCCCCAGGGGACAGTCACTTGGCCACGGGAGGACCAGAGCTGGGAGGGCCGCCCCCTATGGTGCATCAGGCTTCGGGCCCAGCAGTGGGCTCAGTCACACGGGGAGGGCCAGAAGTGAGGACGCCTGTCAAGGGGGCCAGGACCCCCATGCCCAGACAGCAACAAGGAGAGGGTCCCACGGTGAAGGCAGAGTGTTTCTTGTGTTTAGTTTGCAGGGTGCGTCTGAGCAGCAAGACGGCCGGTCAGCGGCGTCCCTGCTCATACGGTGGACAGGTCCACGCGGTGGGCAGAATGGCTGCTCTTGTCCCAGGGGCTGAGCTTGGTGGACACTGTGCCTGGCCGGGTCCCGTTCATCTGCGAATCACAAACGAGTGAACTCTGAAGACGTGCTCCCAGGACAGGAAACCAGACCCCGGGCAGTGCAGACGCGCTGGCCCAGAAAGCTGCATGAGGCCCCCTCCAGCCCATCAGCGGGGGGCCCCGCTGCCCCCCGGGGAAGAGAGCGCTGTACTCCGGGGCACACTGCCTCCCGCCTTCTGCGAGACTTCCTTCCTTGTCACTTCCCGGAGCTGGTGTCGCACACGCTCACTCGCACTCCTGTCTGTCTGTCCGTGCGCTCACTCGCATGCACCCACCGAGCACACCTCGCCTTTGTGGCAGGTCTGGGATCACAGGAGTGACCAGTGCCAACCATACCCTCATCCCCATGCTCTACCCACCAGCGGGAGACACAAGACAGCCACACATGTCAGTAAACAGAACGAGCAGTTGTTGCTTACGACACAACACGGCCCAGAAGTCCCTCCCGAGGACAGGACCCCTGCACCGGGCCCTGGGCCCGGCTAGAACACATGTCATCTGCCCCAGGCACCTGGGGCCCTGCCCGCATCTGCACTTCCCACAGGAGGAAGGTGAACTGAGCCTGGTGTGGAGATGACAGGCTTGTCGGGATCCCTGAGCACCAAGACCCGGTCCTCAGGTGTGTGCAGAGGGAAGAGACCCGGGCAGGAGATAAGCTCCCTGAAGGCCGGGCTGTGCCTGGGGACTTTCACGCCTGCCGGGGCGCCGGCAGCACACCCCGCGCCTGCCTCCTCATCAGCTCCTCTTCCTTCCTCCTAAGTCCGTGCAGATGAACTGGCCCTGGGAGGTCACGGGATACCCCCGGGACAGAGACCCCGCTGTGGGCATACCATCACCCTGGAGCACATGCAGCCCCCAGGCCGGGTGAAGAATGAAAAAGGCTGAGCAGGAGGCACCAGCGGCCACGCCTTACCACCAAGCCCCGACCGAGCTGGGCAGCCACGTGCACAACGTGGCCCTGGCCAAGTCAGGCTCGGGGAAGGAAGGAGACGCGCTCTGGAGGCTCTGGGTTTAGGAGGCCCAGGAGGGCAGAGGCCTGGTGCCCCCAGCCAAGGCCAGCAGCCACTAGGACTTTCCAGATAACAAGGAAGAAGTCCAGAGCCTCTGCGGGTCCATGAGAGCAAGCGTGCAAGCGCTCAGGACAGGACCGAAGCAAGAAGGGGGTGCAGACTCAACACTGCAAGGCACTCACGACATCGGAGCTGAAGGGCTTCGCGTTAGCACTGCGGATGGAGCTGCTCGTGAGGCTCCAGACCTTGGTTTTATGTTTGAAAGCAGCCCTCACCTTTGAAGGCAGAACAGAAGATGGTTAGAAGCCGTTTCAGCGGTGGAAATGGCAACAATAAAGGTTGTTCTCCAAGGCCTCTAGGTTTTGTGCTGAAATAAAGTCCCAGAATGCCAGCAGCAGGGTACGGGCAGGATCTGGAAACATCTGTCCGGACTCACTGCCCCAGTCGGCAGGCGTGCTCTGTCTCCACCGCCTACCAGGGCCCACGGAGCGAGCAAGCTGGGGCTGGTCTGCTCCCTGCTGGCCGAATCCTAGTTCTGGCCAGGACACTAGTCATGCTCAACAAGGAACCGTGGAGCGGGCAGAGTGTGGCCGGGAGCAGGAACAGAGCACAGGCAAGGGAACCAATGTAGACATGGGGTATGCCAGGCATGGCTCAAGGCCATGTCCGCTTCCCATCGTGTGAACCTCAGTTCTGAGCTCTGCTGAGCTGCTCCCCTCCACCACTGGCCACCACTGTCCTCAGCGACTCTCCCTGCCCACCTCTAGCCATCCCCCTGCCCCCAGTGTCCCTCCCGTCCCCGCCTGACCTGTATCTCTGTACGGACAGACTGCCCACAGAAACAGCGCGGGTGGGACCGCACCCCTCTGCCGGTTCCCACTCACGGCTCCACAGCTGCCTCCCCATGGCCGAGCCCGAAATGGTCTCAGATGTCAAGCCCACAATGTAAGCCTAAGTATGGGTCTTGAGAAACAGGATCTAGAGCAGCCTTCACCCTCCCCGTGGCCAAGTGCACGGCAGGTCAATGTCCAGACTGCACCTGAGAACGAGCCCACTCCCACCTGCCCCAGTGCCTGCGGAGGGCAGGGACGCAGTGCCCCCAAGTCCGACGGTCAGCGACCTCCTTTCACCCCAGACAGCCTCCTCTTGCCTTTGGGGGCCACTGGAAAGACAGCGACATCTTACCCTCCCCGATGTGCCGGCCAGGTCTTGATTCTGCCAATTGGCTGCCCCCCACTATCTCTGTCACTCCATCCTCCGTAGAGTCAGGAGGGCCTGTGTGAGGCCAGGAAGGAGACGCCTGGAGGTTGCTCAGCAACCAGGAGGCAAGAGAAGGGCTGGTGGAAAGCAGCCTACAGCACACAACTTGTGACCCCTACCGAAGCCTGCCCGGACACCGGCCTGGTGGGGCAAGACTTTCTGTGCTCTGGGCCCTTCCAGAAGTGAAAAACTACCTGTGTCTCCAGGACGTAGGACAGACAGGACAGACATACCTCTGAATTCAGGAGACAGTGGAAAAGGAAGATGAAAAGCCCCTGGGGAGGAAGAGGGAGAACACAGGGTTAGGCCCTCGCGTCTTGTCCCAGCACGCTCCAAAGCTTCCTCCCAAGGCCATGTGGGTTCTGGGATGGGCACTGGTGTGGCTCACCGCTGGGGAGCCTGCAAGTGAGCTGCTGACAATCCTACGGTCTGGAGCCCCTGAGAAGGGGAGACTTCCAGATCCCAGCGTGAAATCCAGCCTAGAGGCAGGCACCACTGCGCCCACGGTGCTGTTTGGGCAAAGGTACAAAAGGCAGGACAGACCGGGGATGAGTAAAATGCTGGCAATGGACAAAGGTGAGGACATCTGAGAATCAACTGAACTGAGCCCTCGTGTCCTCCCAGAGAGCATGGTGCTAACAACGAAGCAGGCACGGGCATGAGGATGGCCCCAAACTCTGAAGACAGCTCCCGTGTGTCCGGCACTGGCCAACACCTCCCCTGAGCTCGCTCCCTTAGTGTGGAAGCTGCCCCAGGAGTGGGTCCTGTTACGGTTCCCGCGTCGCGGAGGAGGGACTGGAACGCAGAGAGGACGAGTGATGGGCCGCGGGACCCGGCTGCGCGACAGCTGCAGCCACGACAATCACCTTCTCCGGTGAAAAACCGGAAGGAAACAGTGCATGCAGCTTATTACAAATTAGAAGCAGCAACAAGCTCTCGCTCTGGTAAGATGCAGTCCCTGGTCAGAAAGGCCCCGAGCGCAGCAAAGACGGCGTGGGTGGGCCGTGCTCACGCTCACCAGGATACAGCTCAGGCTCAGCTGTGGGGCTGCGGCTGGTGGGGGCACTCACTTCCACCCTTCCTTTGGGGGGGGGTTGTGGGTCTGGGGATACAGGCTCTGAGCACCCCAAGTCTCCGATTTCTAGGCTGCTTCCCCTTCTCTGTGCCTCCACACAGGGGATACACGTGAACCCAGACCTGGGGCACACGCTATCGCCATCTCTGCGACCTTTCCAGAGCGGCATCCATGCAACCGTCTTCCCTTTCAGGCCCCGCTGTGCTTCCCACCGACAGTGGCCAGCACGACGAGGCAGCCCTGCTGCAAACCGGCCCTGCGTGCGGAGACCCAGGGGCGGGCTCCATCGATACCCCTGTCCTTGGCCCTGGGCGTGCCCGTGCTGGGTCTCGCAGGATGTGTGGCAGGAGCAGAGAGGAGGGCCTCCGTGCCACGCTCGTGACAACCCGCTGCACACGCGTCTGCCAGAAGCGGACCGCCGGCCCGGGCAGTCCCACAGGCACTCACCTGCAGGGAGTTGAGGACAGCAAATATATACTGGAAGGCCAAGGCCTGGCTGTTGACAGCAAGCACGCCGAAGACCCACGAGGTTCCCAGGATGGGCAGCAGCACGGCCACGGCTTTTACCGTCAACCTGAAAGGGAAGTGGAAACGGCCACTCTGGGGGGGCGGGCCGGGGGGCACTGGCCTCTCAGTGGGAAGCCGCTGAGAGGGAGCGGACATGGCCCTGCCGGGGGCCAGACCTGAGCTCCACCCTGCAGGGAACCTCGGCTGAGGAGCGGAGCGCTCGGGACCTGACACCAGGTCCCTGCCCGGCCAGCCCGGGGCCAAACCAGCAGCTCTGCCTCTGCCTCCTGCAGCTGGCACAGGGCACCCAGCAGCCATCATGTCCCCGGGGCACCCTCAGCTGATCACCCTGACCCGGGCGGCAGCAGGGCTGGGTCGGAATGCTGATCCCCGGCACCCACGGAGCACAGCAGAGCCAAGGCTCCGGGGGTGGATCCAGCAAGGAAGGACACACACTCGGGCTCGGCCTCACGGGCTCCTTCCCAGAATGTGGGCTCCGTGGACATGGTCCCTGCGGCGTCTGCAAGCCTGGAGCAGAGCTGGCTTCTAGTCTGCTCCCAGGGAACCCCGGAACCAGTGAGGCAAGGCCCACGTGTTGCCTGAACCCAGCTGTTCCTCCCGTTGCTCACAGTCTACCCTGACTTCCGCAGCGGCTCGGCTCTGCACGCGCTGGAGGGTCGGCACCTGCGCTTCCGAGGAAAGCTGTGCTTATCACTGGGCACACTGACCACACATCAGCCTCGCTCACTAGACCCCGAGCACCCAGCGGCTGGGCTGGGGCTTCATCGCCGCGATCCTGACGCACAGCCCCATGCCAGGGCCCCGTGGGCTCTCGGGAAGTGACCGTCAAATGCAGGAGCGAACGTGTGAGTGAATGAGTGACGGACAGACTGACGAGCGTGCCCACGTGCACACACACATCCAGCATCCCCGGGAGGAGGGGCGACATGGCCAGTCGAGCTTCCTGGCAGGACACCCCGCATCCCGGTCCTGCCAGCTCCTGGCCACAAACCCTGAAAACCAGCGGAGGGCCCCACAGGTCAGCTGCCCGGGGAGTAGCAACCCCACATCTCCCTGAAGTCAGTACAGTCAAAACACCGGAATCCAGGAAATGAGCCATCACAGTCGACATAGCTTCATCTTCACATATTAGAGAATCCGTATGTGAAAAGAGCAGGCTTGAGAAATGGGTCTCAAACTGTGCTGTTTTTTTCTTAAAAACTGAAGCCTCAGAACAGAAGGTGTTGGGGAAGACATGTCCAGCTGGCGCTCTCTGAGGCCTCTTGTTAACGGGGCCAGAGCTGCCGGGGTCCCTCGTCACACACAGAAGGAGCGGATTCCTGCCCTGGGGGAGGCCCCGGCAGGTGCACGCACGGCCCAGACACAGCCGCTCCCGCTGCTCCCCAGGCCGCCCCGCGTGGGGCTCAGTCCCCATGAGCCTCCCCTCCTCCTTCCGCGGCTCGTGGGTGGGCGCTCGTGGTCCTCAGCCTCACCCCTGCCCCCAGGAGTCTGGATCTCGCTTGTGAAAGTGCAACGTTCCCTGCTCCTCTCTGGGGAGTCTGGAGTCCCCCAGGACACAAAGACTAAGGAGGAGGGGAAGCCCCTTCAGGCTCCTGCGGAAGCCCGTCGTCCTGTTAGTCACCGTGCGGAGCTGGTTTGCACGGAGGACACGGCCAGATTGAAACCAAGGCCCAGGAAGGAGGAAGCAGCCACAGAAGCCATCCGAGGATGCCGTAGTTGCCGCCTCCATGCCTGGTCTGGAGCCCGGGGGACAGGGCCACACAGGGGACCTCAGAAGTCAGTGAGGGGGCCCCATGGAGCCGCGTGGAGAAGCCCCAGCACAGGTCACGCAGCCAGGTCACACTGCAGAGCCACATTTGTCCAGAGGCACGGCCCGAGCTCTCCTGGGAGGAGTGGGACCCTGGGCTGTCAGGTGCAGGACACGGGAGTCCTCAGTGGTCGAGCCAACAGCCGACGCTCTGCAGAGACGCGGAAATGTGCTTCCCGACCTGGGAGGCCCTGCCTGCCCCACGGAGCTGCCCTCGAAGGTGTCTGGGAGCTGAGAAAACCCATGAGGGCCAGAGCTGCTTGTCAGTCCAATTCATGGTGTTGGGAACTCATTACAAAATAATTGTCTAATCGATTTGCTGCTGACATATTTACTGCTCTTGCTCTCAGATCGGAAAAGATAGAGTGTAGCTGAAGTAACTTACAGAAGGTTAGCTACCTCGTGTCCCTGTCCTAACTGTTCACGACAGCTCCCAAGTTCCCTGAGAGGAGCACCTCCCCCACTTCCTGGGCCTGTGGCCTGGGGGGTGCTGAGTGCCCCCCAGAGCCAGGATGGCCCCTGGGACTCAGGCCCGGGTGAACTGGGCACTTCCGTTCAGCTGTGACGGGTTCCGGGTTGAGCGTGTGACCTGAAGGGAGCAGGACCTCCAGCCTCTGGACCTCCGTCTGATCTGGGATGGGGGGGCTTCCCGTGTCACCAGGAGGCAGGTCCATCTGAGCAGGAAGCCGACCGGGACACGGGATGAAGGGTGAGGGAGGAGCGGGGTCCCCTGGATCAAGCAGGTCGAGACTCCCTCCGGGGCTCTGTGGATCCGTCCCCTCACCTTCAGCCAGTCTGTGCTGGGTCCTCGGTCCCCTGCAGTCAGGCGAGCCCTCCCTGATATGGGGTCAGGAGGCCTCGAGGCTGGGAGGCGTGGGCGGGTCCCTCCCCAGAGGGACCTGCGCCTCCTCCTCGGGAAGTTCGACCCTGAGGAGGTTCACCTGCACTGACAGCCCTCCACGGCTAGGAAAGCAAGGCATGGAGGGTGCTATGGCGAGGGCAGGAGCAGGACCGAATCTAGAATCTTCCTCCTCACCCCAGGGATAAGACCCCCTGCTCTACAAATGCGGCAGCAAGGCTGGGAAAGGGCTGGTCCTGGTCAGGTGACGAACAGCCCAGCAGGGACTTGAGCTCAAGGCTCCCCAGTGCCCTCCGGCCCCAAATAGCTCTGTGCAGGCAGGTCCGCCGCTGATGGCCCAGAGTCCAACTTACTTGAAGGCACTGGGGTCCCCATGTATCTTGTAGTTGTCGGCGCTGATCTGTGTGATGACCCTGGTCACAGCGATGAGGATGCCGACATTGACCTGCACGAGGAGAGCAACGGGCCACAAAGTGAGCCTGTGGCCACAGAGCCCCGATCCCCCCAGACGGCTGCCCAAGCCACCCCTGGGTTCTGAGCCAGGAGATAGTGTCTGTGCAGAAACCTGGCCCACAGGGTCCCCGAGCATTTTCACTGTCCTTGCCACACGCAGCAGCACCCTCTGGGAGCACATCTGTGCCCGTGAGGAAGTTCTGAACCCAGGGGCACAGCAAGGCCAGGCCTGGGGCTCAGACCTCACTTCAGCGTTGCTCACTCAGTAAGCCCACGCACGACGGCCTTGAGCCCTTGCTGCCCGCCCGAGGCGAAACAGTCCTGACACCCACAGCGCGAACAGATCATTGCAAGGGTGAGAAACTGTATCCACGAAGCCGCTTGCACACAGCCAGCCTCTTACTCCCCGGCCCCGGCAGGCCTGCAGCTGTGTCATCCACGGAGGCCACGGCACAGGGGACTGCACCTGCCCAGGGCTGCTCCCCCAGGGTCAGTGGAGCTGGGAGTGGGGCTGGGGGGCTTCTCTGAAGAGGTTTCGGCACAAACTGTCCCTCTGAGGGCAGCTCTCCGGGGCCCTGACCGAGCCCGGAAAGGCAGGAGGCAGCAAGGGGAAGTGAGAGCCCGGATTTCCTTCTGCAGCCGCAGGATTCAGGGCTGTGCTGTGGCTGGGACGCCCTCTGCCCTTGGAAACCTCAGAAGATCAATGACAAAGTCACCGAGGAGTCCAGCTCCAGGCTAAAATCCTAGGTGCACCTTCAGGCCCGACCACAGGCAAAGACAAGGCGTTCCCTGGCAGACCTCCCGGGAGACGTGGCCCTCCCCACCCCAGCCCGGAGCCCAGGAGAGCCAGCTGGTGCTGCAGGGTGGCAGGCGGGGCCCGGGGGCTCCCACCCTGCTGGCCGGGCCCGCGAGCAGGTCTGCATGCCCAGCCCAGGCACCTGCATCCTCACGGGGGCCCCGGCCTGAGGCGCCGCGGACACCACCTCACAAGCAGCCGTGCAGACGCGTCCCCGTAAACTCTCTGCTCTTGCACGGTGGCTCCTCTCAGCCTCCCTCCTCGCAGCCACCTGTCCCCATGGCTCCATGTCCGAGCACCGGGGCAGGGCCGGCACCCTCCCCACTCAGCCGCAGCCTGCTCCCCTGCCAGGACAGTGCCCTGCGGGGCCGGCTCCGTGTCCTCGCTGACGCCTCGACCCCAGGCAGCTCAGTCCCTGGCTTCGGGCCCACGTCACCTGCCTCCTCTCCCTCCTGCACAGCAAGGATCCTCACCGCATCCCCCAGCGCCAGGGAGGAGGGAAGTCAACGGTGTGATGTCCCCAGCAGCGAGCCCTCCTCCCCGCCCCGCCAGCCATGCACAAGCGCCAGAAAAGCCCACTCAGCGCCGCGGAGAAAGGGTGGGCAGAGCAAGGCCCCAGGGGTGTGGGGACTGTGCTCCAGACCACGGCTGCTCCCCGAAGTCCACGTGCAGCTCAGCTCGGAAAGCCACAGGCTTTCACTTCTGACCGGGCACCTGCCGCTCCCAGCGACCAGAGGGCAGGGCCACCAGGAGCCCCTTTTCCCCCCGCAGAGGTTTGGTTATTTTCTGGACTAAATGCTTTTCGGCTTTACGCTTTTGGGGGAAGTTTGGAGTTCCGACGATGATTCCTGCAGGACTTCTTGTGCATTTTGAGGGGAGGTTCCCGCTGGTCCCGTCCGCCGCCCTGCAGGCCTATCCCCTCCACTCGGCAGTTCACATTTTGGGTTCCTTGCACCCAGGGCAAAGCTGAGGTTTTTCTGGAATAACACAGGCTGGAGACCATGTGACTGACCACAGCGGGTGGCAGGTCTGGGGGCGCCCACTCTGTGGGGGGACCACGGACCGGGCCGTTCTTCCCACACTCATAAAGCCTGAGTCCAACAGACATCGTGTGAGAAAGGCCCCGGGCCTGTGTATGTGCAAACGTGTATTCACATTTGCCTCTCCCAGCATAAAGCTCCGACGATACACGCGTGATTAGCTCGGGCGTCTGCTGGAGGCGGCGGAGTCGGAGGCTGAGAAAGAGAGCTGAACGGATGGCACATTAAACTTTTCTTTCCGGTTCCCACACGAGGGTTAAAATTCCAGAACCACGTTACCTCCCGTCCGTTGCACCTACATGACCCAAGGCCTCTACCCCCGAAGGGAAAATCAGGGCCACACAGACGGTGCCTGACTGCAGGCCCCGTCGCCTCCTGACCTCTGCCCAGAGGTGTGGTGACCGCGGTGAAGCCGCTGCCATTTCCGACAGCTGCTGTCTCTGTGAAGATTTCTGGGGGTTTGTTCCTCCCATCTCCCTCTCCCCACCGGGCTCTGAGGGCTTCCCTCCAGCAAGCACTCTCCGTGCCTCGGGATGACAGTGCTGCCTGCCTGCAGAGCAGGAGAGGGGCCAGGGGAACCCCAACCCCGCGACCCTGCCGCCTCATTCCGGGAAAGGCTGTGCTGGGAACCAAAAAGCCCTAGTGTTTGGGGAACATCCAGAGCAGAAGCGGGCCTGCCCCCTTACCCTGGCCGTCCATGGGATGGCGGCTGGGGAAGGGGGGAGGCCGGGGTGGGGAGGCCCATGCACCTCGGACACTGGTTGTTTCGTTAACCAGCATCCCCGTGACAACTGCCAGCAGGTCACTCTGACAGAGGCTGGAGGAATAGTTCGTGGGCCGCATTTCAGCAGAAATGGGGAGGGGGAAGCATCTGCACTCAGGGTCACGTGACCTCGGGAGGCGGGAAGGGCTGCTCCGGGCTCTGGGGTTTGCACCGTGTCCTGCTCCCGGACCTCGTGAGAAGCCGCAGGGGTGCGTGCCACAACTCACAGGGAGAGCACTACACAGACACACACAGGAGACATGGTGGTGTGAATCCATGGCTGCTCGCCTGTCCCTATGGACATCTGTGACTGGCACTCTAACCCTGTGGCATCTGGGCATCTATGAGACCCAGCTGTCCCGACTTCTCCCTCAGAGGAGTCTCTCTCTTGCCTTGTGAGGCCTGCACAGAACAGGGCCCTGGGGGACTCTGCCACCCATGGGGTTCCCAAGCAGGCGTCCAGACTCAGTGGCTCCTATGACACCTGCCGGTCCCACAGGCCACCCACACTCAGCCTGCCTGCAGCCGTCTGGGGAACGGCAGCCACTTCCCTTCCCGACTGGGGGACAGTGTGTGTGGTGACAGGATGGCTGTGGCTCACTTCTGCCCTTTGCTCCCCAGCTCAAGGCCCCAGGGGCCCTTCACTGTCCCCGAGAGTCCAGCCCCAGGAAGACCAATCGCACCAGAACACGTAGAAACCACCCATCCCAACCCAAACAGACACTCTCAAAAACGTGTTCCAAACTGGCAAGCACCGGTGGGCGCTTTTAGCCACACAAGCTGTCAGAGCCTCTATGCCCGGATGGGAGCCCTCCCCAGGGAGCCATGGCTCTGTGCCCCCGAGCCCCACAGAGCCCCAGGGACAGGGGACGGCCCTGGATTTGCAGGCTCCGTCACACATCCCCGAGTTACCTCCTGCAGCTTAAGCCATTCCCTGGAGAACACTGGCCCTGCTCAGAGCCCCTCATTTGTGCAATGGTGGGGGGACCTCGGATCCACCGCCCCGAGCCCTCCCCGACCTCTCGGCCCTTCCAGAACAGGTGTGAGATCTTCTCCAGCTGGGCATGCCCCGCCCTGCTTCATGCTCAGCCCGGTCAGGCTCCTCAGAAGCTCCGGTCCCCCAGAAAGCTCTTCCGTCCACAGTCCATCCCTCGAGGTTGTCCCAGCCTCCCAGAGTGGCAGCCCCGACGTGGGAGCCCAAGGCCACCACCACAGGTCTCTGAGCTGCTCCCGCCCACCCTGAGGCCCCATTGTCCACCCCGGAACAGGGCTGGGTGGCCATGTTACCGGTTCCTCTGGTCTCACCCCAGACCCAGCCACACACAGCCAGGCTGCCACACGTCCCAGGTACCCTCACACAAGATCTCCAGACGCCTGAAGCTAGTCCCGCATCCCAAGGGCGATACAACAGCAGCAATAAAGCTGCCGGGCACGCGGGACGCTTCTGCGGGCCGCCGCCCCATCTGCAGGCTGGGAGGCGAACACAAGCGCCCTCTCTCCTTCCGCCCTGCGCCCAGCACCAGGATGGGCTCACCTTCTTTGTCCCCGGCTCCCCAAAACGGCCCTCACACCTACCCCTCTCTCCTCCCCCGGGACCCCGGCCTGAGGCAGGCTCTTGATCCCTCTGCGCCGGATCTCAGCAGCATCTCCCCAGGGGCTCTCCCTGCCCCTGCCCCCGGCCCTCACCGGCCTATTCAGGACGCGTCCCCCCGACCCTCTCCCTCCCTTGGGGAGAGGCTGTCCCAGGCTCATGCACAGAGGACTCTGGGGAGACAGCAACTGGAATGGCCTCTAGTACCTCCATTCCTACAGCTTCTCCTGTGCAGGGAGGCCTGGGGGCCGGTGGGGGGGGGCACACCTGGGAGGACCAGAGCCTGCGGCACGCAGGACAAGTGCTCCCAGCAGCACCTGCTGCTCCCCCTGGACACAGAAGGACTGGGAGCTGGGGACAAGATGTGCACATGTGGGTCAGCTGTGCCCCTCCCCTCACAGAGGTACCTGGGGAGCACAGAGGCCAGAGCTGTGGCCAGGCTCTGGCTTACGGAGGATGGCGCAGCCCTGGCCACCTGCGGTCCTATACGAAGGGTCCAAGGGTGGACACCTGGCCTCGCTCCCCCCGACCCTCTGCTTTCTTGCCAGCACCTCCACGGGCCACCCGTCCCCAAAGCCAGGGAGCAGGAGCCTGGCCCAGAAAGAGAGAGCCGGGTGAATGATGCGGGACCACCGGGCTGCGGTGTGGGGCGGGCGCCGCCCGCTGTCACTCTCGCCCCGGTCCACAGCGGTGACACCATCGTGGTGCCCCAAGCTCAGTCCCTCTGGAAAGCCCTCGCTTTCGCACCGCCCCACCAAGGCAAGGCTTGAGCACTGTGTGCGCAGGATTTCAACGCGGCAGGAACCAACAGATCCTCCAGCTTCTTTCCTCACTTTCACTTCTAATTAACCACCAGGGCCCACAGCCCCGGCTGGTGCCAGCGAACTTGGAACAAAGTCAAATGGGCTTTCAAATAAGCAGCTGGGACGAGAACCAGGGTGAGAGAAGGGAAGGTGTGGAATTTATGAGAGCCCGGCCATGCCGGGCCAAGCAGTCCAAGTCCCTGCGGACTGCCCTCAGCGGTCACCTGGCCTCGGGTGGCAGACGGGTGAGCGATGGGGGGCGACGAATGGGGTGGTGAATGAGGACGCTGAAGCGACGGCATCCGGGAGGTGTCCCTTTCCTTCCCTGTCAACACTGGTGCCCCAGCCAAGGCAGGACTTCACATCCTTATGGGCAGCAGCTGAGAGCCAGTGCCATGGCCTAGGGGACCACCCCAGGGTGCATGGAGGGCACGTCCTGGGGTCCCAGCAGAAGTAGTACATGTGGAGAGCCTGTCCGGGGGGTGCTGAGGCAGGGGTGCACACGGAGAGCCTATCAAGGGTCCCAGCATGGGAGGGTGCTGGCCCCCACAGCACGTGTTCTGGCGTCCCACCTGGGGTCCTGGAGATTACAGATGTGGATTTGCGCAGAGGGGAGGGGACAGAAAGGGTGTGGGCAGGCCCTTCTGTGGGCCACCCCTTCCTGGTAACAGTGCTCAGCACCACTGGGGAGAGCTGCCCCGATGGGATGGCAGAGACAGGCCATCCCTGACCAGGCCTCATGGCCCCGGCACCGATCCCGGCACAAGAGCACCGGCATCACGCTCCTCCCCAGCCCCCCAAGGCTGCCTGCGGACCCCCCAGCTCTGGCCCCCGAGCAGTCAGGTGACACTGGCCTGGCCAGTCATCTGCTTCCATCCCCAGTGACTGGCTCTGGGACAGACATGTGACCCACAGCAGCCAATCAGAACTGCTCCAGGACTTCCCCGGGGACAGTTTCCCTCCTTGCTCTGTTCCGCACACTTAGAGGACACATGTCCCTGCCAGACAGAGTGTGCCTCAGACGCAGCCAGCCCACAGGCAATGGGCCAGGGGGCAAGCAAGAGACACCTGCTGACATCCCGAGTGCCTGACCCCCCATGCTTCCCAGGACTGAGCCTTCCCTATCTACCGGGCACTGATTGATTTTCTGTTAGTTCAGTTAGCCAACATATACGCTACCTGCGGAGAATTCCCCCGGTCTGTGTCCCTGGGGAGGAGGGGAGGGGAGGAGTGACAGGAGGAGGACATCCACACTAAGGCCGCTGCCCGCCCCCCACCCCGGCCCCCCAGGCCGGGATTTGGTCATTCTACCGCCCTGGCGCCTTGGGCTGCCACTCCACGGAACAGCAAGTACCATCTCTCCCGCAGCTACTCCCGGCGCAGGCGGCGACACTTCACAGAAAAGGACTTTCACATCTTAGGAGAAGGATGGTCCCACATCGAGCCTTTGTCATCAATGCTGACTTCATAGGCGATCCCCCAGGAGGACACCAGGGAACCCTCCTCCAAGGAACCCCAGGGACTTGGCCCACAGGGCCCAGCCCGCACGACCTCGCGGCCACACCTGGCGTCCCCTGAGTTGGGGACTCCAGGGCCCTGGGCCCAGACCTTATGGAGAGGGGCTCCCTGGCACCTCCCAGGGCCCCTGCCACCTGTGCGCCGCCCCTCCTGTGCCAACCACACCCCAGTTTTCTCGTAACTTCCTCCCGGACTTGGAATCCACCTGCTCCAGTCCCAGGGTTAGCACAGCCACCCAGGCCCGGCCTATCAGAGCATTCCCCGCCTCCAGGCCCAGGAGGGCTGGCCAATCAGAGCATTTCTCTCCTCCACGCCCAGGAGGGCTGGCCAATCAGAGCACTCCCCTCCTCCAGCTGCAGCGAGGGGCCATAATGGGCAACATTCCAAGCCAGGCCCATCAGAAAGGATGAAACTTAACCCAGGGCTTTCGTGGGAAATGTAGGAGGAACAATAGCTAGAAAAGCAAAGGCTGTCTTTAGAACTTTGTGAGATTCCAGAGCTCTTTACAGTCAGGGCCCTCCCCCCCCCCCGCAGGACAGCGCCCCCCCACCTCGGGTCATAGGGGACCCCCGGCATCCAAGGATGGCGCCCCCGGCCAGAAGTGGGAGCCCCCACCCCTTGCAGCAGCCTCTCTTGAGCCCTGGGCCCAGCAGAGCACCCGGCAGGCCGGCCTGAGAGCTCACTGGCCCTTCGGGTGGCATTCTCTGTCCCCCGTGATGTCGGGAACTCTATGGGGTTGCTTCCCAGACATGCATGACCGTCCCTGCTGCAGCAGCGGTGGCAGGGCGAGAGCGAGACCCGGGAGGGAAGACCCCACCGGCACACACTGCCCCTCGAAGGCTGTGTGCACCTGCACCTCCCACGTGCCATCTGGGGACTAGAGCCCTGCATCACATGCCGGGGTAGGGGTGCTGTGACAGGCTATGGATGGGGTCGCAGGGCCCACAACGCCCAGCCCCTCTGCTCCCACAAGCAGGGACTTACCACAATGATGCACAGTGCAGGGGCCACGAAGGCCCAGACAGCACCACTGGTGATGGACAGCCAGCAGCTGTGGATGGAAGCAAAGCGTGAGGTCCATACCACTTTCCTCTGCCCAGAACAGTTGCCAAGCCAGTATCTTTTTCCACTATGTGGCCTATCTGAGCAGCCAGGTTACCACTGTTCACCCCCACAGATATCTCTGCATCCTTCCCACCATGATTTCTGCCTCTCATTCTTGGGGTGAATGTTCCAGGTGCTTGTCTGCCCCCCTTCCTCCCCTGACACCTCTAGGACCAGGACACACAAAATGCCTGCGGCAAGGGACGGCATCTGTGAGATGCTCATTGGGCCCTGCTCTGAGGAGGTGACCTTTCCAGGAAAGGCACCTGAGTGGCCCCGCTGCAAGGTGCGTGGCCAACCCGGGCTCCCAAAGGGGGCAACTGCACACGAGATGGCTGGGCTCCCCCACATTTTCTGAGAATTCTAAGTTGAGGGGGATTTTCTGCTCCCATCCTCTTGGGAAACAGCGAGGCCCCTGGACCTCTGCTTGTGGGGAGAGTGCCTGGGCTCAGCTGGGGCTGTTCCTGCCCCAGGGCCTCGGTGGGGCAGCCCCACAGAGACAGGCCGCACCCCCAGAACAACACGGGAAGACAGGGCAGTGGCCCGGACACCCCCAACAGCGGTCTTTCCCTCCTGCCAAACACAAGGATGCGTCCCTTGACTTACTTTGTAATTGTTCCGTAGCTATTCATAGCAGATGACACTGAAATGACACAGATCAGGAAAGGCAAACCTGTGGACAATGAGAGCAGGAAATCATGGCCGCTGGCTTTGGAACCCCGCATTCCTCAGTCATTCATTCCCCTGCCCCCGGTGGGTGTGAACTGTGAGCGGAAGTGCTGAGACGGCCTCCAGGAGCCTCAGTCTACACCGAGGGCCAACTCACGCTCACGCTCACCCTCACCCTCCCATTCCCACGAGCGCCCGCACTCAAGCGCAGACCTCTGAACCCTCTCCTCTGCCTGCTCCCTGCCGTGGAAGGGGCCTGGGCAAGGACATCAGGGGACCTGTCCCCTGCTGGCTGGCTCCTCGCAACCAGGCTGCGTTCTGCTCACTCCCAGAGCAGAGGCTGGGGGTGGTGAGCACACAGGAGTCCCCCACACCCCCTGCCCCGCCTTCGCTGAGGCCCCAGAGGAAGGAGAGGGAAGCCCGCCCCGGGCTGTGCCTGCGCGCCTCCTGCGGCGGCTCCCGGCCTTTCCAGCTTCAGTCTGAACAGTCATGAACAGGAGTTTCCTGCACAGCTGGTCTATCTCTGATCTGCTGCTCTCACACCTAACTAGTTCAAATGCATTACAGAAATCGTCCACGCCTCCACAGAGGGGACCTACTGGCCTCTGGGGAGAGGCGGCCATGCAGGGGGCTCTCACCGTGGCCTGCTGTCATATGAGTGCCCCACAGGTGAACATGAGAAGAGAGAAGGCAGACTTCTTCCTGGTGCTGCACGCCTGGGGCTCCTGCCTGGATGGACCCAGGGCCACAGGAAGCGAGCCGGCTCCCTGGGGCCTGACTCCAGCCCAGCAGCACCTCCCTGGGGCCCTCCATGTCCACAAATGTCACAGGGCATCCTCTCTGCCTGGCTCATTTGGTGTGGGAGGGTCACCTGGCATCTGAGATGGTGAGGGGCCTAGTGGGGGGAGCATTAAGCCCCGGGCACTGGCAGCCACCCAGCACCCCAACGGCACCACCGAGACACCCCGGTTTCACTGAGGAAGCGCAGGCCGAGGGCCACCCTTGCTCTGGGTCCACAGAACAATAAGCAGGCACAGAGGCCCCATCCTGGTGGGTTCCAGTTGTGGCAAGGACTGCTGGAGATGGGTTTCAAACTTGGTGGTCAAGGCCTACACACCCCTCCCCAGTCCTGGCCCACGTCCACCGGGTCTGCGGCTGGCATCTTTGCTGCCTGGGGTAAAATGGAAGAGTCCAAGGTTCTTTTTCTGCATTCACAGCTCGTTTGATCTCAAACGCAATGCTGGGGGCTCCCTCACCATTTCTTCCTGTGCCCCTCTCCTGGTATCCCAGGTCACCCCACGGGGCAGTGGGAGAAGCGTCTGTCTGAGCAGAGGCAGCCCCTCTGTCTGCCGTCTCTGAGGCACATGGCGGAGCCCAGCACGTGACTAAGTGTGTACTCTTCTCTTTCTTGAAGGCTTTTATTTATTTGAGAGAGAGAGAGAGAGGGTGCACCCAGAGTGGGGGAGGGGCAGAGGGAGAGAGCCCAACATGGGGCTCCATCCCAGGACCCTAAGATCACGACCTGAGCTAAAACCAAGAGTCAGATGCTCAGCGACTGAGTCGTCCAGGTGCCCCAGTGTGTGTGTTCTTAAGAAGAAATGTTTCAGAGGTGGGAGGATGAGGAGGCAGGTAGGAGCCAGGAGGAAAATCTTGGGCCCTGGGTCCATTCCCAGGGCACCCCAGACCCACTCTGTGGCCTCAAGGAAGTCTCCACTCTGAGTCTCCAAGGTCTCCCTGCGGAAACGGAGGGCGGAGCTCCCTGCTCCCCATCTGTGCTCTGGCCCGTGTGTGAATGACGGGACGAGACGTTCCACGGCTCAGCTCAGTCCCTGTAATCATCTGCACTGTCGTTAGCCAACTCCAGTCCCTCTGCTGTGGCCGTCACCGCCACCTCCGGTCCCCGCAGCCGTGCGGGCACATGGCCTGCTTCTGCAGACAGTTCAGGGTCTGTCTGGCCCTGGCGCGTGGACACAAACCGCGTGGAGTTGAGGACGCGCTGTCTTTGGAAAGCGGTGGTGCTTCCCCAGCCCAGGGTGGGACCGTGGGAGCCACCGGCCAGGACAGAGCAAAGAGCCCAGGGAGCGGGTACCAGGAAACCTGACACAGGGGCGGAGGCCTCACAAAGAAGGGCCGAGAGGAGGCTGGAGACAAGTGGCCTGCCCTCCTGCCCGAGGGCCAGTGCCACCTGCCACACTCTTCCAGATGCTTCTCTGGGCGCGAGGGAGCCTACTAGGGTCCCGAGTGCGGACAGAAGTGAGTGTGCCTCTCCAGACTGAGTATTTCATTTCCAGTGTGAGGTCCTTGCGCGTCCTCCCCTCCCCCAGCGCCCAGCAGCAGTTCCAGGCAGCGACCCCTCCTCGTGGGGCTGCCACGAGCTCAGCCCCGCCCACAGCCATGGCCACCAGGGACACAGAAACGGGAAGTAAAGGTGTGTGGCTTTACAGCAAACAGTGCTCAGCGGCTGCCTGACTGGCAACCCTGTGGCCCGGCACTGGCCCTGCTCCCTGGAGCGCCAAGCAGCCCAGGGAAGAGAGGCCGCCATGAACCACGACCAAGGATGTGCCCGGGACGAGTGGGACCTCTCCAGAGAAAGCTGAACCCCTCACTTCTGAGTCGGCCATCAGAAACGCACATCTGCAGCGGGATGTGCAAACTCTCAGACATCCCTCCCAATCTCTCCTGCTCCCATGGGGACACTTCGGGGACAGGGATCACGGTTCAGTCACCTTACGAGTCCAGCCTAGGGCCTGACATCTCGCAAAACCTCAAGATATGTTCCTGATGTGATGCCTCCATCCCCCAACTCGGCTTCAAGGCCAGAGGCGGGCTCTGGAGGACAAGGCCTCTGTGCAAGAGGCACTCCCCGTGGGGTGGTCTCCCTGCGCCCGGGGTCAGCCTCCAGCTCCTTCCTCACTAGCCCCTGAAGGTTGAGAGGGCCCTGCTGCGTGCTGTCGTGACGGACGCCCAGAGTGAACTCTACCCAGTCAGACGGAGAGAGGCAGCTCCTGAGTCCTGAGGACATGCCCTGCGGGAAGGTGATGGGCCCGACCCTGGGCTCCCCCCATCCCCCCGCAAACAGCAGCACCTGGGCCGCACACACCCACCCGCAAGGATGACGCCGGGGTGAGAAGCTACACAGTCCAGACTGTGCCGTCCAACAGGACTGTGAACTCGGGGTTCCCAGAGGGCCGCACTTTTCAAAAGATCCCTGTGATTTATATAAAATCTCAGAATATTTAAATACTGATTAAAATCTTCCATCTTTTTTCCTTTAATTCCGCTGACCGAATAAGAGCCCAGGCGGGCGCAGGCTGCAGGGGTGCTCACAGGCGGGTGGGGGGCATCCTGGCCGCCGTGGGCTGCTCCCTGCGTGGCCCCAGCAGTGGGGTTAAGGGAGGCGGCCGCAGAAGCCGGGAGGGTGCAGAACGTACTGCCTCACCCCAGATACATTACATCGAGCAGCTCAAAGCAGAGTCAACGTGTTT